>NC_069398.1:30159696-30462727 GCF_027475565.1 Acinonyx jubatus
CACTCATGCGCTCTCAAAATAAATGGACTTAAAAAAATAGTGGAATCATATAGTATTTTGTCTTTTTGTGTCTGGCTTCTTTCAACTTAGCATAATGTTCAAGGTTCATTCATGTCTGTGTGTCAGAGTTTCCTTCCATGGTATGACTGAATACCACTTCATTGCACGGGTATGCTGTAATTCGTTAATCCGTTAATCAGTTGATAGATACCTGGGCTCTTTCCACCTTCTGGCTATTGTGAATAATGCTCCAGTGAACATGGGTGTACAAGTATGTATTTGAGCCCCCGCTAACAATTCCTTTGGGTATATACCCAGGAGTGTAATTGCTGGGTCATATGATAGTTCTGTGTTTACCTTGTTGTCTAAGTTTTACTACTGGTGCTTTTTTTTTTAATGTTTTAATTTTTTAAAATATTTATTTAGCACATGTATGAGCGAGGGAGGGGCAGAGAGAGAGGGAGAGAGAGAACCCCAAGCCGGCTCCACACCCAGCAAGGAGCCCATCACTGGGCTTGATTCCACGAACCAGGAGATCATGGCCTGAGCTGAAATCAAGAGTGGGATGCTTGGGGCCCCTGGGAGGCTCAGTCAGTTAAGCATCTGACTCCGGCTCAGGTCATGATCTCACAGTTTGTGGGTTCAAGCCCTGCATCGGGCTCTGTGCTGACAGTTCAGAGCCTGGAGCCTGCTTTGGGTTCTGTGTCTCCCTTGCTCTCTGCTCCTCCCCCACTCACATCCTGTCTCTCTTTTCTTCAAAAATAGATAAACATTTTAAAAAATTAAAAAAAAAAAGAGTGGGACGTTCAACCCACTGAGCCACCCAGGCGCCCCTAGTGCTGGTACTTTTGATCGCCACACGTATCCAGGCAATGACAACTGTATCCCAACTGTCACTAGCTGATTGTAAGATGCATCTTGATTTCAGAGATGTTAATATGTAGGCCTTAGAATTGATGAAATATTTATATGTTGATATTCCATAAAGCTGGATACTTTTAAGGAAGTGGTGGGTCAACATGCCTATACTAGAAGATTCTCATCTGAGGATATTCTTAAAAATCGTTTGTAAAAAATACAAGTTCTCCATTATAAAGGAATATAGGTGGTTTGTATGATATTTGGGGCAAAACCCAGAAAAACATGAAGGGAAAAAATAACCTGCCCATTCTTTCTTTCTCTCAGAAATACTGCTATTAATCTTTTACTCTGATTTTGTTTCTCAGTTACTTTTCTAGGCGTACGTGTTTTAGTTTATATTCTTTATCTTTAGGATCCCTGACAAAAGTAATATATATTCAATTTTATAGAATATTTTTATTTTTTTAATGTTTATTTTAAAGAGAGAGAGACAGCATGAGCAGGGAAGGGGCAGAGAGAGAGAGAGACACAGAATCCGAAACACGCTCCAGGCTCTGAGCTGTCAGCACGGAGCCCGACACAGGACTCAAACTCATGAACTATGAGATCATGTCCCGAGTTGAAGTCGGATGCTTAACCAACTGAGCCACCCAGGCACCCCAGGGTATATTCAATTTTAAAGTTACAGTATTACTTGGTATAGAAAGTGAAAGTTACTTGCTGTTCCCCTACCCCCTGCTCCCGCCCCATTAACCCATAAGATAATTTGGTATAGGAGTTTGAAATGTGAGCCTACAGGGGCGCCCAGGGTGGCTCAGTCCGTTAAGCATACGACTTCAGTTCAAGTCATGATCTCACGGTTTGTGGGTTCAAGCCCTGCATCAGGCTCTGTGCTGACAGCTCAGAGCTGGAGAATGCTTCAGGTTCTGTGTCTCCCTCTCTCTCTGCCCCTCCCCTGCTTGTGTTCTGTCTCTCTGTCTCTCAGCAATAAATAAATGTTAAAAAAATTTTTTTTTAATTAAAAAAAAATGAGCCTACAGATTTTGTTCTGTGCCTGTGTCAACATTTCTTACTATCATTGTTATTATATTGTCGTGGGATTGTATGAACACTGTTTTCGAATGTTTTTCAGATTAGAAACAGATCTACTGTGTGTATAAGGAGATCGAACAATGTCATTTTCTTTCATCCTTGATTAAAATTTTTGGTCTTAAAAATTGAATACCTGCATTTGGTAATAAATAAAATGGTAAAGTAGTACCGAAGAGATTAGGTTGAAAAATTGACAATACCTTTTCCTTCCTTTGTCCACGCCCCTGAGTTTCCATCTTTAGTTCCTTTGGTAACTCCAGATAATACAAATACACTTCTCAGTGTTTACTTAATTTTGCAGAATGCTGTGACTCTGCTGTGAGAACTTCCAGGTTTGTGTAGATTCTGCTAGAAGATAGCTGCCATCTGTAGTTTTAATTTTTCCATCACTGCCCCCTGACCACCTTTGTTTGTAAGTATCGCACCTGCACATCAGACCAGCACATAGTCTCTGCTCTCAGTGAATTTCTACCAGACCGTTTACTCCCTAGTCCTTGTTTTCTTTAATCACTGAATCCAGAAATTTATCCCCACCCCACCCCCCACCACCGCCATACAGCATGCCTTTGTTATAATATTGATTTGGCTACAGTAGGTAAATTCTCTTTCAGAACTCCTAAGAGACAAATGTATGGGATGTTAGTACTATGTACAAATAACAGAAAAATATTATTTATTTTTATTTTTATTTTTATTTTTTTAACATTTATTCATTCTTTTGAGAGACAGAGAGAGACAGTATGAGTGGGGGAAGGCCAGAGAGAGAGGGAGACACAGAATCCGAAGCAGGCTCCAGGCCCTGAGCTGTCAGCACAGAGCCTGACATGGGGCTTGAACCCACCAACTGTGAGATCGTGACCTGAGCTGAAGTCGGACGCTGAACAGACTGAGTCACCAAGGTGCCCCTAAAGAACAGAAAAATATTGAGATGACTCCATTAAAATGTTAGTGACATTTTAGAATAAGATATAAAAATTTCAAGTTTCTGTTTATAGAAAATCATATTTTGCCTGTATTTTGTGCAGAGTATAGATTTAAATGGGATCAAAATTCATAATCCTAGTATGCTCCTATAAAAGGAGCCAACTTATGGTTCCTTATCTTTTTTATTTCAAATCCACACCATAATATATGTATTTTTATTTCCCCACCCTCTCCAGTATCCTACTAAAATAGTCTTTTAAGCTTGTCTAGACATGGGAATGCAAACTAAGAAAAACGAAGTTACTGTATATTTTTGTATATATTATTTTCCTCCTTTGATGTAAAATTAAAATGTTTGGATCTTCAGATGTGGAGTTCACACTTCTAATGCAAAAATTGATTGCACGTCATACAATAAATATATCTATTGCGTTTCAGCTTGAAATTTAATTGTGCATGTCTCCTGTAGTGTATTTAAAAATTTTTTTAAATATTAAATATTATTTATTTTTGAGAGAGAGACAGAGTGTGAGTGGGGGAGGGGCAGATAGAGAGGGAGACACAGAATCTGAAGCAGGATCCAGGCTCTGAGCTGTCAGCACAGAGCCTGCTGTGGGGCTCAAGTCACAAACCTCGGGATCATGACCTGAGCCAAAGTCAGATGCCCAGCCCACTGAGCCACCCTGGCGCCCCTCCTGTAGTGTATTTATTTGCATGTTTAAACCTCTACACAAGTATGAGCCAGGAACATAGTATCCCACTATTTAAGTTAGTGGAAATGGCACGTTAACATTGCTGGAACATTCTTACCATGACTGCCCCTTCCCCCGCCCCCAATTTCTTTAGGACGTAATAGTAGCATTGCTCCTCAAGAATCAGGTTCATTGGTAACTTTTCAGAAGATTGAACTGAGTTCTAACATGAAAATAAATGGCAGAAAAATTAGAGTGCAGTTAAAATTTGGTTACCTCTTCATCTAATTGCTTAAAAAATTTTTTTCTTTAATGTTTAATTTTGAGAGAGAGAGAGACAGAGTGTGAGCCGGGGAGGGGCAGAGAGAGAGGGAGACACAGAATCTGAAGCAGGCTCCAAGCTCTGAGCTGTCAGCACAGAGCCGAACTCAGGGCTCAAACTCACAAACCGTGAGATCATGACCCAAGCTGAAGTTGGACGCTTAACCAACTGAGCCACCCAGGTGCCCCATAATTATTTTTTTTAGTCTCAAAATCACTTTACTGGGGTGCCTGGGTGGCTCAGTTCATTAAGCGTCCGACTTCAGCTCGGGTCATGATCTCATGATTTGTGAGTTCAAGCCCCGCATCTGGCTCTGTGTTGGCAGTGTGGAGCCAGCTTGGGATTCTCTCTCTCTCTCTCTCTCTCTCTCTCTCTTTCTCTCTTTCTCTCTTTCTCTCTCTCTCTCTGCCTCTCCTCTGCTTGAACTTTCTGCTCTCAAAATAAATAAATAAACTTAAAATCACTTTACTAAGTAAAGATTTCTTTGGCCTGCCAGATTTATCTCTAGCCATAGTTTCTTGGATTTGGATTTGAAATTTGATGAGTATTATCTTGTGTCTGTCTTTGATTCTGAATATTCTTGTTGCTTCACAGAGTCTATCTACATTTCCTCTCTCCTTCAGTCCACATCGTGCAGTCTTCCTTGTCTAATCTTTGAGTTTGGTCTGTTTGATCATTGATAGAATGTGTCCCGTATTAACTTATAAACTATTAGTGGGAGCTAATGATTGTCTTCTAACAAAGATCTAAAACTTATTCAGATAAATGTGCTTGTTTTCATGCATTCCCCAAGAAGGCTGGAGATATATATATATAATATATATATATATTATATATATATATTATATATATATATTATATATATATTTCTATAATGTTTGGCTCAGAATTTGGAACTGTATTTTTATTTATTTAGTTTTATTTAATTTTTCATTTTTATTTTGAGGGAGTCCAAGAGAACGTGAGCAGAGGAGGGGCAGAGAGAGGGAGAATCCCAACCAGGCTCTGCGCTGTTAGCACAAAGCCCGACTTGGGGCTCGAACTCATGATCTGTGAGATCATGACCTGAGCCCAAATCAAGAGTCCGAGGCTTAACTGACTGAACCACCCAGGTGCCCTGTCACTGCATTTTTAAATTGAGGTTCTGGTTGCTCTCTTTCTTACTAGATGAAGTGCAACATCTTTCCGGCACCAAATTCACAGATTTCCTGCTATCTGGCTTGTTAACCTCGGTGTATTTTAAGTGAACGTTTGAGTACGTTAACCTTAAAAATAAAACAGTTGTTTTACCAGCAAAAATAGGTTTATTTGGTAATAACAGAGAATTGCATTTCAGGACAAACAAGCTACAATAAAGCCATAGGCCAGTCCAACAAAGGACAAGAAGGTTATTTTATGGAGAAGAAGGAGGAAGTTGAGAGGAAGTCCAGTGGAGAAAGGCAGGAGTTCAGGGTGACGATTTCTCATGGGCCGAGTTGCTGGGATGGTCCATTTCTTGTAGGAGACGCAATGCACATTTCAGTATCGGGGCCTGGAATCCACGATTCTTTCCTGTCAAGGATTCTTCTGTTAACGGTCTGTAATTGACATTGAGTGGTGTCCCTCTAGCCTCGTCTTCTGGCATCCTGAATCCACTTTCGTGGGATTTCCCTTCATTAATTTTCACAAGTATTTATAAACTTAGTTGTTAATAATGACCCAGGACTGATTGTTAAAAATACAAGGCAGAGACTCGTTTAGTTTCAAGCATCGTTTGTTTCAGTCCCTCAGAAACCATTCTGGTTCAGTTGTTACAGCCCACGTTTTCACCATGTACTTTTTCCCCCTTTGGTGTTAGTTAACCCACATGCCTGAATAGCTCTGGACTTCGTAAAAACAGACTGTTCACGCTGAAGAGATTAACCCGACAATTTTAAGATAGATCTTAATTGCATATGTTTAGAAAGAGAATAACATGCTGGTGGTATTTAAGGTTAAAAATCTTCAGAGAGTCCTATCTCTATGCTGTCCATCCCACCTTTGTGATGATTTTCTGGTTTAGTATTTTTCTAAATAATTTTTAATCTTATTGGTAATAGAACAAAAAATAAGCCATTGATGCAGATGCCGATCTAGTTGATAAACCACAGGTGGGTACTGTCTTAAAAATATATACATGTGTAACAGCTTTATTGAGATATAATTCATGTGCCTTTAAAAGTATACAATTCAGGGGCTTTTATTATATTCACAGTGGTGCGTAACCATCACCATGTCTTGTTTTAGACCAATTTTTTGAAGATTCCTTCCTTCCTCCCTCCCTCCCTCCCTCCCTCCTTTCCTTCCTTCCTTCCTTCCTTCCTTCCTTCCTTCCTTCCTTCCTTCCTTCCTTCCTTCCTTCCTTTCTCTTTACAGACGGAAGGAGAGAGTTTGCAAGTAGGGGAGAGGGTAGAGGGAGAGAAAGAATCTTAAGCAGTCTCCTTGTTCAACACGATCCTGATTGTGGGCTCGATCCCATGATACTGGGGTCATGACCTGGGCTAAAATCAAGAGTTAGACACTCAATCGACTGAGCCACCCAGGGCCCCCCCAACCTTTAAGTTTTAATTTTAATCACCTGGTGCTCACTCCTTAATCCCGATCCCCTATTTCACTCGTCCCCCCACCCGCCTCCCTTCTGGTAGCCATCAGTACTCAATAAATAGTTAAGGGTCTTGCTTGGTTTGTCTCTCTCTTTTCTCCCCCCTTTGCTCATTTGTTTTGTTTCTTAAATTCCACGTATGAGTGAAATCCTATGGTATTTGTCTCTCTCTGACTGACTTATTTCACTTACTTAGCATTATACTCTCTAGTTCCATCCATGTCATTGCAAATGGCAAGAAAACAATGTAGAAACCTTCACAGGTGTGTGTGTCATCCTTGTGCAGGGGCCATGCTAATCTTCTGTGTATCATTCCAGTTTTAGTATATGTGCTGTGGAAGTGAGCACGAGCATTTTCATGGCCTAAAAAGAACTCTGTACCCACCGGCAGTCACTTGCCATATCCCCTCTCCCCAGCCCCTGTAATCACTAATCCGCTTTCTGTCTGTACGGGCATTGTCTGTTTTGGACGTTTCATAACGATGGAGTCACACAATATGTCATTTTTTCTTTCACTTTAGGGAAGTTTTCAAGATCACCCATTCCTTTTTATTGTTGAATAACAGAGTAATATTCCACTGTGTGGGTATGCCGTATTTTCTTAGTGCATTCATCACTTGATGGGCATTTGATTTGTTTCACTTTTGGGCTATTGTAAGTAATGCTGGTGATAAAAATTCATGCACACGTTTTTATGTAGACCTACATGTTTTCAGGTCTCTTGGGAATATACCTAAGTGGGGAAATTGCTGGGTCATATGCTACTCTGTGTTCAGCATTTTGATGAACTGCCAAACTATTTTCCCAAGTGGCTGAAACGTTTTACGGTCCCACCAGTAAAGCTTAAGTGTTCTGATTTCTCCACATTTTCGCCAGTACTTGGTATTGTCATTTTTATTTTAGTTATCCTAATGGGTGTGAAGTAGTGTCTGTGGTTTTGATCTATATTTCTCTAATGGCTACTGATGTTGAGCATCTTTTCCTGTACTTACTGACCATTTGTATGTTTTCTTTTGAGAAAAGTCTTCAAATCCTTTGCCCATTTTGAAATTGGTTGTCTTTTTATTACTGATTTTTAGGAGTTTTGAAAACATTTTTATTGAAGTAATCAATGTTATATTAGCTTCCAGTGTACAGCATATTGAGTCAGTAATTATGTTATTCAGTGCTCACCACAATAAGTAAAGTCCCCATCTGTCACCAAACAGCATTATTACAATATTATTGACTATATTCTCTCCTGTACTTTTCATCTCTGTGACTTATTTATAGCTGGAAGTTCATACCTCTTAATCCCCTTTATCTGTAAATAGATATCTTTACATCTATTTTTTATTTTTATTTTTTTTAGTTTATTTATTTATTTTGAGAGAGACAGCATGAGTGGGGAAGGGGTAGAGAGAGAGAGAGAGAGAGAGAGAGAGAGAGAGAATCCCAAGCAGGCTCCACTCTGCCAGCACAGAGCCTGATGTAGGGCTCAAACTCACAAAGCCGTGAGATCATGATTTGAGCCGAAATCAAGAGTTGGATGCTTAACTGAGCTCCCCAAGCATCCCTCTTAACATCTATTTATATCTACATAGATAAGAGAGGCTTTTTAAATATATTCCATATACAAGTCCCTTATCAGACATTTTCCAATAGTTTTGAAGTATTCTGTGGATTGTCTTTTTACTTGATAGTGTCTTCTGAAAGACAAAACTTTTTAATTTTGATCAAGTCCAATTCATGTATTACTTCTTTTGTCACTTACACTTTTGGCATCATATCTAACAAGCAACCATTGCCAAACCCAAGATTGTAAAGATTCAGTCCCATTCTCTTTTTGTAAGAGTTTTATAGAGTTTTTTTCATGTTTATTGTGAGAGAGAGTGAGCGAGCATGTGCCAAGTGGGGGAGGGGCAGAGAGCAAGGAAGAGGGAGAATCCCCAGTAGGCTCTGAGCTGTCAGCACAGAGCCCACCCAACACAGGGCTCTATCCTGTGAACCATGAGATCATGACCTGAGCCAAAATCAAGAGTCTGATGCTCAACCTACTAAGCCACCCAGGCACCCCAAGAGAGTTTTATAGTTTTAATTCTTACATTAACTTTGGATTATCTACTTTGAATTAATTATTATGTACAGTGTGAGGTAAGGCTCCAGCTTCATTCTTTTTCATTCTTTATGTGGATATCCAGTTGTCTCAGCACCATCTGTCGAAAAGACTATTCTCTCGTTAACTTATGTTGGCACTCTTGTCCACAGCCAGGTGACATAAATGTAAGGATTCATTTGTAGACTTCCAGTTCTCTTCCATTGACCTATGTATGTTCAGCCTTACATCAGTCCCACATCAGCTTGGTTATCATAGCTTGGTTGTGAGTTTTGAAATTGGTAAGTGTGAATCTCCAAGTTTGTTCTTTTTTTTTTTTTTCTTCAAGATTGTTTTGGCTTCTGGGTCCATTGAATTTCCATGCAAATTTTAGGATCAGCTTGTCAATTTATGCAAAAAAACCCCCACCAAAACCAGATGGAATTTTGATAGGGATTGCATTGGGTAGATGCTATCTTATTTTAAATTGTCTACCACATCTTTACGATTGATTACATTCAGCTTCTGGAATGGGAGTTATTGGGAGTATCCATTGAAGATTTATATCTTGATGGATAAATCAGTGCATATCCCAAACTGGCACTACCTATATATTGACCCCCTTCCTTGGTTTCATTATTTGAAATGTGTATGTGGCATGCTCTGGCCAGGGTATTTGCTTAGCAGGTTTTTTCAAAACTCTTTCCACTAATGTTTTGAGATGAGTGAAAATGTGATAAAATGAAGACAAGGAAAATCTGTGAGAACCCAGATTCTTAAGGATCTTAGCTGTATATTAGGATGGTGTGAAAGGCATTGGTTATGAGTGTATATGATGTTGTGGCTTCTTCTTCCCCTCCCCCCACCCCGTCTTGAGGAAGGAATTGTCTCAGGAAACAGAAAAGCACGTTGTAAGCAACTTAGGTATTTTCCTTCTTGAGTTAGTTCAGTCCAACATTGTTTTTGTTTGTTTGTTTGTTTTACTATGCATAAGGTTACTGTGTACTAGTTGCTGCAGGGGGAGGAAATCGAAATAAGATCTCCCTAGACTATTTAAACAGCCTCCAGATGGGTTAGTCTTCCCTCTTCCTGCCTCTTCCCAACCATTCCTTCTCATTTTCTACTCCAGTACCAGAGTTTATAGCTTCCTAAAAAAGCCAGTCTGATCCTGTTTGGCTCCTCATTGCCCACAGGGTAAAGTCCAAATTCTTGAGCAGTTGCTGGTGAGACCTTTTCTAGTGTGGCCCAGCCCTTTCTCTGCCTCCTAAACCAACATCCCATAGAAGCACACCCTTGTCCCTGAATGTATCAGCCTCTCCAACATGTCCTCGTACATGTAGAATGACCTCTCTCTGTGTCTCCTGCTTGGCAGGGGCTGGTCCCTCTTCCGTCTTCCTACAGCAGGGTCTGCACAACCTTTTTCACATTATACATGTCTTTGCTGCTGCCAAAGATGAGAGGCGGAGACTCAATCACCTCTATTTCTCCAGTGGCACAGGGCTTGGCCAAAGCAATTCTTAAATGTTATTTTAATTTTTTGTAATATTTAATTATTTTTGAGAGAGAGAGAGAGAAAGAGAAAGAGCCTGAGTGGGGGAGGGCAAAGAGACAGGGAGACACAGAATCTGAAGCAGGCTCTAGGCTCTGAGCTGTCAGCATAGAGCCCTAGAGTTCTAGCCCATGAACTGTGAGATTGTGACCTGAGCCGAAGTCGGATGCTTAACCAACTGAGCCACCCAGGCGCTCCTTAAATGTTATTTTAAATGAATGAGGTAGAGTAAACTGCTCAAAGGACCTTATAATCTTAATGGACAGGGAAGATGTTCAAAGGGTTGAAAATCCCTAATACATGGCTGGATGGAAAACTGTATTATGCAGTTAAGTTTATCTGTAGTTTCTCTTGACCAGATATGGTACAGACATGAATCTGTCCAATTTTAATCAGTCACAAAGCTTATTAGTGTTCAGTACACTTTTTTTTTTTTTTTATGTTTTTAATGTTTATTTTTGGGAGAGAGAGAGACAGGGTGCCAGCGGGGGAGGGGCAGAGAGAGCGAAAGGGAGACACAGAATCCGAAGCAGGTTCCAGGCTCCCAGCTGTCAGCACAGAGCCCGACACGGGCTCGAACCCAGGAACCGTGAGATCATGACCTGAGCTGAAGTCAGATGCTTAACCGACTGAGCCACCCAGGCGCCCCTGTTCAGTGCACTTCCTAGGTGCACTGTGTCATTTTCTGTTGCTGCCCTTTGTTCCATATAGCTCCAGACAGAGTATTTGTGAATAGGGGGCTGATGTGTGGTGACATGGGACAGAAATATGCATCAGTTAGTGATGAAAACAAGGAAGTGGAGTGTTCTGTGTTATAGGCCCAGTTGTAAAATGTCAGAGTTCTAAGAATTATTCCCTTTACATTGTAAGACCACCTGGCATACTGTGTTTTATGATCTCTCTGCCTCTTTCTTTGGTTAGCATGTTCATAGATGTCCTTCTAATGCAACTGCTTTTTGTAATGTCCATAAGGTATTCTTTTGGAATTAAAATATTATAAGTTTCCCTTTCCCAACCTCCATTTCTTTACTATAAATAAGGCAATTATCTGTTATATTTTATTTTTTTAATGTTTTATTTGTTTTGAGAGCGAGCTCCTGCACACGTGCAGGGGAGGGGCAGAGAGAGAGAGAGAGAGAGAGAGAGAGAGAGAGAGAGAGAGAGAGAGAGAATCCCAAACAGGCTGCATGTTGTCAGCACGGAGTCTGATGTGGGGCTTGAATTCACAAACCATGAGATCATGACCTGAGCCAAAATCAAGAGTTGGACACTTAACCACTTAACCGACTGGGCCACCCAGGTGCCCCCATTTGCAACTTTTCTAATAAAAATTTCGTATGTAACATTTTATGGGTAATGATCATGACCTCTGGTTATTTAAAGATGTGAATTTTTTTATGTTTTATCACAAGAAGCTAGCTAATGGAGATTTTTTTTTTCAGAATTCCTGTGCCATCTTTTTCTATTACTTTTACTGTATTTTATTTAGTTTGATTGGAAACATAGCCTTTTGAATGGCGTGTGTTGAATATATTAAGCCAAATTGGTTGGGATACTCTTTGGACATTGATGTACTCAACAAAAGATACTTTCAATATTCTGTTACTGTTCTTCTTAATGACTTTTGAGAAATTGTAAAAATGCAGTTTAAATTAGAGTTAGTAGGTATTGATTTTTTTTTATTTTTTGAAGTTTTTTTTTTTAAGGTTATTTGTTTATTTTGAGAGAGAGCACAAGTGGAGTAGGAGCAGAGAGGGAGAGAGAACTGAACCCCAAGCAGGCTCCATGCTGTCATCGCAGAACCCGATGCAGGGCTCGAACTCAAAGAACTCAAAAACTGTGCGATCATTCCCTGAGGTGAGATCAAGAGCCGGTCACTTAACCGATTGAGCCACCAGGCACCCCTGATTTCTTAATCTTAATGTGATTACCTACTAGTGGGTCCTCTGCCCACTTTTACAGTATGGGATATCAAGCCCCAGAAAGTAACTAAATTTTAATTTTCAGCTATGACTCCACTGTGCCCTTTACATTAGAAAAATAGAGAAATAATTAAAAAAATTTTTTTAATGTTTATTCATTTTTGAGAGACAGAGAGAGACAGAGCATGAACGGGGAAGAGGCAGAGAGAGGGAGACACAGAATCCGAAGCAGGCGCCAGGCTCTGATCTGTCGGCACAGAGCCCGATGCGGGGCTCGAACTCACAAACTGCAAGATCATGACCCGAGCCAAAGTTGGACGCTCAACCGACTGAGCCACCCAGGCGCCCCGAGAAATAATTTCTAAAGTTCCTTTTAAGTACTGCTTCAGCTGGATTCCACAGATTTTGATGCCTTAATTAAAATTTTTCTTTCCATTCTAAATATTTTTTTATCCCTCCCTTAAGATGTTCCCTTTCACCCATGAATTATTCATAAGTGTGGTGTTTACTATTCATGTGTTTGGAGGTTTTCCTGTTACCTTTTGTATTGCTTTGTAGTTTAATTCTGTTATGATCAGAGAACCTAATTCTACAATTTCAATTCTTTTACATTTGTTAAGATTTTTTTAATGAATGTTCCATGTGTGTTGAAAAGAAGGTGACACTGCTGTGGTTGTGTGGGGTGCTCGGTGAATGTCTGCTCGATACAGTTAGTGGAGGGTGCTCAGTCCTCTTGTGTCCTTGCTGACCTTCTGTCTGTCACTTCTGTCGGCTACTGGGAGAAGTCCTGAAGTCTCCAGCTGTAATTTTGGATTTTTCTATTTTTCTTTTCACGTCTGTCAGGTTTTACTCGATGTGTCTTGAAGCTCTGGTGTCAGATGCATACACATTTAGGACTGTTCTGCCTTGTTGGCAAATTACCCATCTTTTCCTTATGGAATGTCCTTCTTTATCCCCCATGGTTTTCTTTGTTCTGAAGTCCACTTTGTCCAATATCAATGGAGCCACTCCAGCTTTCTTATCATTAGTGTTTGCATGGTCTATCTTTTCCCCCATGTGAGTGGCAATTCCTCGTTCTTTGTACGCTGACTAATTTTGGATTACACCCTGAACATTTTGAATGTTACACTATGAGGCTCTGCGTGTTGTTTAAATCCTATGGTGAATGTTGATGTATTTGTTTTAGCAGGCGTTGACCTGGTTGGATTCAGGGTGTGTGTTCCAAACGGCTTTCTGTGGGTTGTGGTTTCAGTGTCTCAGTTCTGTGTTCATAACCTTTGCAGTGCTATTTGTATCTCACCTGTCTGTAGCCCACAAGTGACCACCTGGAGCTTGGCCAGTGGTTTACCCCATAGTTCAAGGGCACTAGACATTTGTATTTGAAAGTTGTCACTAGTAGTCCAGAGTCAAGGCTTGAGATTTTCTTGGCCATCCAGCTAATACAAACCTGGGCTGCTCAGAATTCTTACTCCCAGCCTGCTGCCTTTTGAGGGCCGGCCCAAACTGAGATACTGTTCACCAGGACCCCATCCTTGGCAGTTAACAGATTCCAGCCCTCATCCCCCAAGTCCTAAAAGGGCAACCTTTTAGCAAATAACTGAAGGGCAAGATGCAGCCGGACTTCTTGGTTCTCTCTGGGTCAAGTACTGACTTGAATTAGGGTTCAGTACATCCTCCCTACCTTGTTAGCTATTTGGTGCTTTTAGGAACGTGCTTGTCATATTCTCGCAGCTTTTACTGTTTTCAGCAGATCGACTTACCTCATCTGCTGTTACCAGGGGCTGAAAAATACTGATGGTTTTTAGTATTTTTCCAGTTTGTGAATTAGATACCAGTTGTTATGGGTTGCATTTTGACCCTCCAAAATTCATAATATTAAAGTCCTCAGTCCCTGCTGTACCTCAAAAGGTGGCTTCCAATTTTGGGGCACCTGGGTGGCTCAGTCAGGTAAGCGTCCGACTTCAGCTCAGGTCGTGATCTCGCGGTTTGTGAGTTTGAGCCCCGCATCGGGCTTTGTGCTGACAGCTCAGAGCCTGGAGCCTGCTTCAGATTCTGTGTTTTCCTCCATCTGCCCCTTCCCTGCTTGTGCGCGCGCGCGCTCTCTCTCTCTCTCTCTCTCTCTCTCTCTCTCTCTCTCTCTCTCTCAAAAATAAAAAAAAAAGAAACATAAAAAAAAATGGTGTCTTCCCATTTGGAAATAGGTTCATCACAGATGCAAGGTGAAAGGGAGTCAGGTAGGCCCCTAATCCAATTATGACTGGTATCCTTATCAAATGGGGAAATTTGGACGCGACGAGCACAAAGGGAGAATGCCATGTGAGCATGAAGGTGGATGACCGTCATCCAAGGAACACGAGAGAGAGCCAGCAAACCCCAGACGCCAGGAGAGAGGCGTCCAACAGATTCTCCTTCACAGCCCTCAGAAGGAGGCGACCCTGCAGGCACCTTGTTCTGGGATTTCCAGTCTCCAGAAATGTGAGCTAAATTTTCTGTTGTTGAAGCCCCCAGCACCTGGTACTTTGTCACGGCAGCTTTGGCAAACTGATGAAGAGACAGTCCTTTCTCTAAGCTGAGATCTTTAAGAAAATATCTTCTTTTTAGGTCCTGAAGTTTAAGCGAGCTTTTTGTGCTATGATGGAATATTTATGTTCATGAAAAATCCTGTATCCTGCAAATCATGCACTAAAAACAGTGTCTTGGTGGTTCAGTCAGTTAAGCGCCCGACTCTTGATTTTGGCTCAGGTCAGGATCTCATGGTCATGGAATTGATTCCTGCATTGGGCTCGCGCTGGGTGCGCAGCCTGCTTAAGATTCTCTTTTTCTCTCTCCCTCGGTCCCTCCTCCCGCTTAGGCGTGCAAGTGTGCGCATGCGCACGCACGCTCGCAAGAGAAAGT
This sequence comes from Acinonyx jubatus, assembly GCF_027475565.1. Taxonomy (NCBI): domain Eukaryota; kingdom Metazoa; phylum Chordata; class Mammalia; order Carnivora; family Felidae; genus Acinonyx; species Acinonyx jubatus. The sequence goes on from NC_069398.1 coordinate 30,174,648, forward strand.
GTCTTACAAGACGAGTAAGGAAGGTTGTGGCAGATCTCTCAAGATGTATGCTGCTTAGTAATTACTAGCAAAAGCATAATTGGTACCTCAGTTGATTACCTGGACCATAGGCAGAGGTTGCTAAAATGGATACTAAAAGTATACAAAAATAGCAAAGTGGAAATTCTAGCAATGCTTGAATTGGTGCATGGATAGTGGGTGTCTGACGATGCAAACACAAGTGGAGTTCGGAGCCAGTGGCGCCGCCCTCACAGGGAGCGTTGACAGGAACCAATGCCACAGCCCAGCTGAGTGAGACCTTGGCCTGGCTGTGGCCGCACCCGTCTGGGGAGTGAGGCTCGGGTGCAGGCTCCCGTTTGCAGCTTGCTTAAACTACAACTTGTTGCTAAGGCAAGTTAGGTGAGGGCTTGTTTTTTTTTTTTTTCTCTTGCCTGAGATTTCACGTAATTCCATTCCCTCCCCTTCTTTGCTTTGGAAACTCACAAATGAATCGGCGACGCTTCCATGCTGTAATGATGTCATTCCCACTTACCAATCAAACGTGAGGTCATCTGTGTTACAGAAACTCGCAGCAGAACAGATGGTATTTGAATTGAATTCCCTTTTGTATTCTCCAAATTCACCTGTTAGTGTCCTGTGCAGCTGCTGAGGTTAACGTGACTTAAACGACACGAATTTAGTCAGAGCTATAAGTATTTTAAAAATGAGTTGTGGAGGGGCGCCTGGGTGTCCCAATCAGTTAAGCATCCGACTTCAGCTCAGGTTTTTATCTCAGGGTTTGTGAGTTCAAGCCCCGCGTTGGGCTCTGTGCTGACAAGCTGGGAGCCTGGAGCCTGCTTCAGATTCTGTGTCTCCCTTTCTCTCTGCCCACCCCTGCACTCTCGCTCGCTCGCTCGCTCTCTCTCTCAAAAATAAACACTAAAAAAAATTTTTTTTAAAAAGAGTTGTGGAGTTACTTAAAAATTGATAAGTATTGCCCTCAACTTGTTAAGTTTTAACATTTTCAATTAATAGGAGATATTCTCTTTATGATCTACAAAGCTACTCGTTATTATAAGAGGGAATATTTATGAATTTTAAAAATTATTGTAATTTATTATTCCATCACTATTTTATTTAATTGATGTGGGTGCGCACAGAAGATGGGGGTTCCAACAACTGATGGGAGATCCTGCAAGCTTTCCATGTAACTTATGCTCACTTTCAACCTCTAGATGAATTTTTAGTTTGGTCTGATTTGTAGTTCTAGTATTTTTAATTTGCTGTCCTGAAATATTTAAGGTTACTTTTAGGTAACAACTACTGGACTGTAATTTTGAGATATATGTAATTTCAAACAGCTTTCTTCAATTATTTTTCATCTCATGCATATCAACTGGGCTATTAATGAAACCCACAATTTGACTTTTGTTATCTGTTATTTTTGAAAATTCACATTAATGTGTTACAATGTAGAAAGACTATCAAAGCTTTAATATTTTGCCTGCAAAGCTTTCATTTCAGCAGATTATTTATAATCATTTCATAATTGAAAAATTGGCTTATCTCAATTTAACCTAGGGTTATGTACTTGGCTTTTTTTTTTTTTTTAAGTGTATTTGTTTATTTTGAGAGAGAGGGAGGGAACATGAGTGGAGGAGGGCAGAGAGAGAGGGAGAGAGAGAATCCCAAGCAGGCTCTGCACTGTCAGTGTGGAGCCTGACATGGGGCTCAAACTCATGAACCATGATGTCATGACCTGAACCTGAACAGAGACTCAACTGACTGAGCCACCCAGGCGCCCCCATTTAATTGAAATATACATACAGCAGAGTGTACATATAGGACAGTATATTTTAGAATTTGTTTTAAATGAAGACCATGTCTTCAAGAGTAGTCCTTTACACGAGGAGAAGAGAAGTCAAATTGTGCTTAGCTTGGCATAAAATGATTTTTTGCATGAGAATTTTAGGAACGAAATGACAAAAACTCTTCAAAATTTGGGTGCCTTTTCTGTAGGGCTCTGGTGATTTAATTTATAGGGTATTTGCTTTGTTGTATTTTATTGGATTTGGGGGAGTGAATTCCAGGGAAATCTTTGTTTTCCGGGACGAAACACAATACATCTTTGTGGTGGTAGGACTGTCTGCATTGTGTCCTAATTGCTAGAGCTAGAGCTGAGAGCAGAGAGGAGGTTGGCTTTGCAGTGAGAGGAAAGGAAATTTGACAGTATTGAGAATGCCAGATTGAAGGCAGCTTTAAATTTGATTAATTCGTAATTCATTTTGGGAAACGTTTTCTGAATATAGGGGTTTCCGAGATTAACAAAACTGCTTATAATTCTGGAAGTGGGAAGGAACAGCGAGTAACGGCGTATATTTTTAGTGTGTAGCTTCCATTCCCCCCCTCACCTTTTTTTTTTTTTATGTTTGTTTATTTTTCAGAGAGAGAGAGGGAGAGAGAGCACAAGCTGGGGAGGGGCAGAAAGAGAGGGGGACAGAGGATCCAGAGTGCATTCAAGCTGACAGCAGAGAGCCTGCTGTGGGGTTTGAACCTCCGAACTGTAAGATTATGACCTGAGCTGAAATCAGACACTTAACTGACTGAGCCACCCAACACCCCCCCCCCCCCGCCCCCGCCCCTTGCCGGTAATTTTAACAAGTAGGCAAATTCACAAATACAGAATTCATGACTAATGAGATCAGCTACTCCAATGACTAGGATTGGGTCCTGACCCCCACCATGCAGTACATGTATTGTTATCTTAAGCAAGTTCGCCTCTCTATGTCTGTTTTCATGTTTGTAAACTGGGGATAAATATTACCTACACCAGGAGTTAGTGAATTGAAATGAGTAGAGTTGCTGTCACATTGTCAGATAAAACAGTAAGTCCTTGATGAGTAGTAATGTTAGTAGTAATTAGTAAGATAGTTAATTCTAACAGCAACTGTCTTTATCACGTGCCTGTTCTGACGCTCACAATAACCCTGAAAAGTAGGAAGTATTATCTCTGTGGTACAGATGAGAAATTGGAGGCCCTGAGAGGGTGGGTAGTGTGCTCCATGCTACCCATCTGCTAACTAGCTGGGCTGCAATTTGAACCCAGGCCTTGATAATTTCAAGTGAAGAAGGATTCTGTACGGCTTTGGGTCCCTCGTGATCCAGCTGAGATCGATCTGTACATCCGGGTGAGGGCGGAGGTGATTAGGCAAAGAGGACTGTCTTAGAAGGAGGGAGCTTATGCTTCCGGCCCAGAGTGGGAGACATTAGGGAGAGAGAGAGCCCAGAGTGATCTGCATGACGAGTCTTGGGCTACAAAGACAAAATTATCATAACATAGATGGGGGTAGAGGCCAAAGGAGGCTCCGAAGAATAGAGGTCTTAGCCTCAGTTGGCATGAAGACCTGGGCAAGGACCCCCTTATGTTTGAGGGAGGCGGTGGGCCCAGAGATGGGTCCTTTCTTTGGGTGGTTTTGGAGAAGGGCTTCCCGTGTTCACACAGTTCGTGTTTGTGGGTGGAGTGAATTGGGAACCGTCCCAGTTCTCAGAGCCCTAAGGGCCTGGCATTTGGGGAAGCAAAGGCCTCTGAACGGCAGTTTCCACTCTCCCCTCGGACCGTGACACGTTTTTCTGAGTCAAGGCCGAGCTGAGTGTTGTGAATGCCCAGACTCTCGGAGAGACACATGGACATTTTCCATCATTTTCTACTTGTAGTCTGCAAATGGTTTTCAGTAGACTACAACATAGCAGTCTGAGAGGAATGCTTCATGGTGTTCTTGTGGAATGACTGTGTCTGACATCTGGTTCAAGTTCGGTGGATATGCGTTGCGAAAATTTCAAATTGTTTTTGTATTTAGCATCCATATAAGTAAATGAATAAGTACTCAAAAGCCAGGGTGGTATTTTGGGGGTATGTTTTTCTTCCTGAATCCTCGAGAAGCTTGTCCACTGAGGTTATTCTGTGTATACAGTCAGTACTATTATAAATTTGGAGCAGGGGCTGGCAACCTTCTTCTGAAAGGCCCAGATAGTAAATATTTTATGCTTTGTGGGCCATATGGTCTCTGTCACAACTATTCGGTTCTGCCATTGTAGCCACAGACACTTAGTAAACAGATGAGCGTGGCTGTGTTCCATTTAAACTTTATTTACAAAAACCGGCAGAAGGCCTGTTTTTTTACAAAAATTTGGCCCACGGGCCATGGTTAGCCAGTCCCTGGTCTAGAGCATAGCTGTTACTTTAAGACATTGCTGACTCCTTTGTAGGGTTAAACCCTAGCAGAATTTTGTGTGTGCAGCGTTTAAAAATTTGCAGTGTAACCTTGGGCAGCGAAAGTGACATTATATAGAAAACTTGTCATCTCTTACGACTTTTGCTCTAAGAAAAAGATTCTAAACCAAGATATTACATTTATGGGACATTTTTGGTTGGTGGTAGGAAAAGAAAATTGAAATTAAATACCAGGAACTGTAACAGCTTACTCACATTTCACCAGTTTTTTTTTCTGTTACGAATTGTGCATTTAATGATAAGCTCTGGGGTATTTAATGTCTCAGGACAGAAGGCAGAGGTTGCTAATTAGTTTTCCCCTAAAATTCATTGCCTTCACTCTCCCCTTTTCCATCTTTCCCCCTCCCCCCCCCCCCCCCACATTGGGTTAGAGAAGCTGCCTGTAAGGGGCATGGATTTATGTGGGAAGAAGAGATGGGGGCAGCACGGGGTGGCGGGGAGGGGGGCGCTGGCAACAAGCTGAGGTAGTGGTAAGCTTCAGGGAAAGAGGGGGCAGGCTGGTAGCTCTCAAGCCCTGAGCAGTGTGTTTGACCTTGACGGTTGCTTTAATCATGATCAGTGAGTAGAAGATCCATTTTGTGAGAGCTTTGTTCTAATGCCCCCCTCTCAAAACACCTGAGATTATACCCAGACCCCTGCACCACCTGGTCTAGGGCACAGAGGAGTCACGTGTTCGTGTGCAGCTTCTACTGGGAAAAATGGTGCACGTTTGAGAAGCATCAACTGCTCTCCACCTGTTTCTCACCATCTCTTTCCTCCTCTTCTTTTTTTTTAAATTAAAAAAAATATTTGTTGGGGCGCCTGGGTGGCTCAGTCGGTTGAGCGTCCGACCTCGGCTCAGGTCATGATCTCGCAGTCTGTGAGTTCGAGCCCCGCGTCGGGCTCTGTGCCGACAGCTCAGAGCCTGGAGCCTGCTTCTGATTCTGTGTCTCCCTCTCTCTCTGCCCCTCCCCTGCTCATGCTCTGTCTCTCTCTGTCTCAGAAATAAATAAAACATTTAAGAAAAAATATTTGTTTTTGAGAGAGAGGGAGGGACAGAGTGTGAGGCAGGGGAGGGGCAGAGAGAGAAGGACACACAGAATCGGAAGCAGGCTCAAGGCTCTGAGCTGTCAGCACAGAGCCTGATGGGGGGCTCGAACTCACAAACTGCAAGATCATGACCTGAGCTGAAGTTGGACGCTTAACTGAGCCACCCAGGCACCCTCCCACCATCCTTTTCTAAACTGACTTTTACTAATTTATGTTCATAAATTTTTTTTGTGTGATTTCCAGTCTTCATAAATTCATGTGTTTTTTTTTTTCTTTTCAGGAAGTAAGCTCTTTTTTACATGCTGTCAAATGAAGGCCAATGTCCTTTAAGCAGTTATAATAATATTAGCATACGAAGAATGAGCCCCTTCCTACTGCACACATACCATCTATTTGGAGATTTAAATTGAGCAGAAATTAGTAGTGTGATAAAAAGATCCATGTAGGTGGATTTGCAGAAAAGTTAACCCAAAATCTTATTACAGGTGAGTAACAGGCAGAAAATGTAGACTTCTGTGTCCATGCAAGTGCCAAGTTATTCAGGGGATCATTGCTAGTTTACTTTTCAATGTGATTTTCATGAGTAGTGTAGAGTTTTGAAAGGTTTTGAAGACAAAAAACCCAGTTAATTGTATTTTAAAGATTCGATTTGTATCAGTGTGTAGATCCTCCCTGTGAAACGCAAGCATTGGGCACGTGGGTCCCGTGAAACGCCTCCTTTCCCCTGCACACCCCATCTGATTTCTGACACTGCGTCCTCTTCATATATCCAAAACTTGTCGCTCTTTGAAGTTCAGCCTGTCTCACCTCCACAGAAATAAGCACATGCAACCCAAGCATCCCCACAATAATGTTCTGTTTCTCTGCATTCCGGTCATCTGTACGGCTCATTTGGAAGTTCGAGTCCATATGGCAGTCTTTGTTGAGCAAGATGTTAGTCTTAGATTTACCTCTGTCATGGGTCCTACTTTCAATGAGTTTATAGTCTGTTTGAAGACTTATGTAAGTAACCAATAAAAAGTGTAACTTGACAGGGCAGTACAGGATAGGGGATGGCTGATGGAGGAAGAGAGCCTTGAACTTGAACTAGGCTCAGAGGGAAGCAGAGATCTGGATGGTGAAGAGGAGGAGGAGGTGGTGGTGGGAGGGACCCCAGCAAAGGAGTGGGGGGTAGGGGGATGGGGACGTGCAGGGGGGAGGGGCGTGGGGCAGGGAGTAATTTGTACTTCACTTTGGAAGTGGAGTTAACCTCAGAGGTTTATGTGTAGGGGAGTTACATAATGAAGAGTGTTCTATTCATTTATCCAACAAATAATTACTTCATGATTCAAATGAATCAGAGAAAAGAGATGCCAGAGCCTATTGTAAGAACCCAGACATGAGACCAGAGTCTCCTGGAATTGAGCAATGGCGCTGGGACTGCAAAGAATAGATTTAAGATACTACAAAAGACGAATTGATATGACTTGATGAGTAATTGAATGTTGGTTAGCAAAAGTGAGCTGCTTTGCACTATTGTTTGGTTTTCCTGTTGATGCATTTTGTTTCTTGAGTTAAACTGTAATCTCTTTTGGGACAGACACTACATCATCTACTCCTTTCGTTGTAGCTGGCCATTATCTTTTTAGCCCCGCCTGAAGAATTTATTTAACACGTATTATTGCACACAGTCTGCAGAACATGTTAAACAATGACCTGTAACTTACCAATAAGAGAAAGCTGAGACTGAAGGGTTTGTCTTACAAAACACAAACAACACTTAGTCCTCAAACCACTAGTGCATTTAATATTTTAATTGCAACATAATGGTCATGCCATAAACTCTACCCTTTAAATTCTACAAGTCAGGGGTGCCTGGGTGGCTCCGTCAGTTAAGCATCCGACTCTTGATTTCGGCTCAGGTCATGATCTCATAGTTTGTGGGTTCGAGCCCTGCATTGGGCTCTGCAATGACAGTGCAGATCCTGCTTGGGATTCTCTCTCCCTCTGTCTGTCCTTTCCCTGCTCGTGGGCACACACTCTCTCAAAAAACAAAACAAAACAAAAAACCAAAAACTACAGTGTTGAATGTAGTATAGGATGTTCACAGAGTTGCACAGTCATCACCATCTAATTTCGGGATTTGTCATCACCCCCCCTCAAGACAAAGCCCACATACTGTGGCAGTCAGGCCCTGTCCACTTTATTCTCAGCCCTTAGAGCCACTAATCTACTTTCTCTCTCTATAGATGGCTTAGTTTGTTCAGGCTGCCATAAAAAAATGCCACAGACTGAGTGGATTATAAACAATAAACACTTATTTCCCACAGTTCTAAAGGTTGGTAAGGCCAAGATCAAGGTGCTGGCAGGCTCACTGCTTGGGGAGCGCGGCTTCTTGGTTCATAGATGGCACCTTCTCGCTGTGTCCTCACACAGCTGAAGGGGTGCGGGAACTCTCTGGGGTCCCTTTTATAAAGCACTAATCCCATTCCTGAGGCTCTACGCCATGACCTAATCATCTCCCAAAGGTCCTGCCTCCAGCTACTGTCATGTTGGGAATTAGGATTTAACATAGGAATTTTGAGGAGACACATTCAGTCTATAGCAATAGACTTGCCTATTCTGGGCATTTCATATAAATGGGATCATGCAGTTTGTGGCCCTTTGTATTTGGCTTCACTCACTCAACATAATATGTTCAAGGTACATCCATGCTGTAGCATATATCCTATATCAGGATTTCATTCCTTTTTATGGCTGAATAATATTCCATTGTATGGAACATACCACATTTTCCTTATTCATCAGATGATAAGCATTTGGGTTGTATCTACTTTTTGGCTATCATGAATAATGCTGCTATGAACACTTGTGTGCAGGATTCTGTTTTCAATTCTCTTATGTGTACCTAGGGGTGGATTGCTGGTTCATATAGCAACTGTATGCTTAACAGCTTGAGAAACTGTCAGACTGTTTTTCAAAGTGACACCAAATGGTATCTCCTTATAGTTTTTATTTGTGTCTCCTTGATGATAACTTGATGTTGAGCATCATGGACTTATTGGTCACTTATATATCTTCTTTTTTTTTTATTATTTTTTTTTACATTTATTTATTTTTGATAAAGAGAGACAGAGCACAGGTGGGGGCGGGGCAGAGAGAGAGGGAGACACAGAATCCGAAGTAGGTCCAGGCTCTGAGCTGTCAGCACAGAGCCCAACGCAGGGATCAAACTCACAAACTGCGAGATAATGACCCGAGCCGAAGTCGGATGCTTAACCAACTGAGCCACCCAGGTACCACTTATGTATCTTCTTTGAAGAAATATCTATTCATGGGCGCCTGGGGGGCTCCATAGGTTGAGCATCAGGCTCTTGATTTTGGGTCAGGTCATGGTTCCAGGGTTCTGGGATTGGGCCCCACATTGGGCTCTGCAGTGAGTGTGAACCCTGCTTAGGATTCTCTCTCTCTCTCTCTCTCTCTCTCTCTCTCTCTCTCTCTCTCGATAGTGTCTTTTGAAGCAGAAAAGTTTTTAATTTGATGAAGTTCAATTTATATATTTTTTACTTTTGCTGCTTATACTTTTGATGCTACATCTAAGAAATCACTGCCTAGTCCCAGGTCATAAAGATTTATGCCTACAATTTCTTCTAATTTTTGTGAATGTTGTGAGGTAGGGGTCTAGCCTCATTCTTTGCATGTGGATATCAAGTTGTCCCAGCACCATCTGTTGAAAAGACTGTTCTCTTCTCATTGAACTGGCTTAGGACCACTATTGAATTTTTGTAAGTTTGACAACACATTCATGAAATAAGGTGCAGACATCTACCGTTTTAACAGATCAAATTTAAGGTTTGAATTTTACAGAGGTTGCTTAAATTAGTGGTGACTGTGGATCTGAAGAGTATTGGGACTTTCTCACACAACACTGTGAGAACTATCGATAGTGTCCTGAAACTTACGGTCCTTTCCAAAGCCACAATAGTTGCAGCCAGGAGATGTCTGGCCACCCATCTCCTCATGTCTATGGATTGGCTTGGTGATACCCCCGATATCTTCTGATAACTCTGGTTTGCAAATCAGTAAGGATAACTTCAAAGAATTTGTGTGTGGAATTTTCACCAGCTTAGTAGGAGTTTAGGACTCTTAAGGTCCCAGAAGTGACCAGTTCCAGCTACATGTGCGAGCTGCAGGTGTTTAGGACCCATGGTTAGCCAGGTTTGCTGTGGATTGCACCCTTAGGACCTGGGCACTTGCATCCACCACAGCAGACACAAATCTGCAAAATGACAAAATTGGGACTAGCCATGTACCCAGGCTGAGGCTTTATTGGGTTAGTTGGGGTTAAAGAGGCATGGGAACATGGGGAGCAGGTGTACCACCCGCAAGCCTGTGTTCTTCTGCATAGCTGCCAGTGTGCCATGAGCCGTCCACCTGGTAACTGATGGCTGCCACAGAATAGAAGGGCTACCCATGGTCTTCTATGTGAAAGATAAGACTTTTCATTAAATATTAAATATTTAACTATTGGGTGGTATTACTTCCCAAGGTGAAGGAGCAGTATGGCTACTCAAAATAACTGATATATTTAAGCTCAGGGGCACCTGGGTGACTCAGTCAGTAGAGCGGATGACTCTTGACCTTGGGGTTGTGAGTTTGGGCCCCATGTTGGGCATAGGGATTACTTTTAACAAAAGAAAAAAAGAAAAAATTAACCCGAATTTGTAAGACATAAAAATGTGAAAAATAAAAAAATAACACAAGGGCCACAGATAGGGAGACAATACTTTCGGAAGCTATAACTGGTAAAAGACAGTTAATCCAAAATATAAAAAGAACTCTTAAAACTCAACAACAAGAAAACAAACAACCCAATTAAAAAATGGCAAAAGACCTGAATGAACATCTCACCAAAGATCTAAAGATGTCAAATAGGCATATGAAAAGAGACTCCCTATCATATATCAACCAGGGAAATGCAAATTAAGGCAACAGTGAAATACTACACACCCATTAAAATGGCTGCAGTCCAAAACACCAGTGCCACCAAGTACAGGCAAGGATGTAGAGCAAAATAGGAACTCTCATTCATTGCTGGTGGGGACGCAAAATGTCCACACAAGAACTTGCACACAGATGTCTGTGGCAGCTCTGTTCGTAATTGCTAAAACTGGGAAGTGACTGTGATTCATCCAGACAAGTGGACTATTATTCACTACTAAAAAGAAATGAGCTATGAAATCATGAAAAGACACGAGGAACCATAAATGCCTGTTACTAAGTGAAAGAAGATCTGAAAAGGCTACATACTGTATACTTGCAGCTATATGACATTCGGGAAAAGGCAAAACCCATAGTCAAAAAGATCGGTGGTTGCCAGGAGTCAGCAGGGAGGGAGGGATGAACAGGCAATGTGCAGGAGTATCAGGACACTGGAACTCTTCCGGATGCTACTAAAATGCTGTATACATGTCATTACACATTTGTCGTAACCCACAGGATGTACACTACTAAGAATGAACCCTGATGTAAAACTGTGGACTTTGGGTGACCGTGATGTGTCAGCACTCCGGTGAGGGATGTTGATAGTGGGGTGGGGGGTGGGCAGGGAGGATGTGGGAAATCTCTGTACTTTCCATTCAGTTTTGTGGTGAACTTAAAACTGCTCTAAAAAAGAAGGTCTCCCCCAAGTCAAATTCAGGTAGGGTAGATTTACGTGTCAAAGGCAGGAAATACTTCAGAAGTTCAGAGAAAGGAGCAATTGCTGTCGGTTTAACAGGGAAGAGATAGGGTATCAGCTGTAGCCCAAGAATGAGTAGAATTTCTATCGCCAGACAGCGGGTCGGTGCATGTAGCCTCTCAGACCCTGGGTTTCTTCACAGGGTTTGTGGAAGGATTATAGGAGATAACTTAGGTGAAGTGCTTGGGACAGAGCCTAGCATCAAACAGGAAGTAGGGTTCTTCAACAGATACCGAGTGCCGACCGTGCACCTGCACTATTGTGAAGCCCATATTATAGGTCAGGAAACATTGGTTAGATGTCATAGAGGACAGCATGTGACACGAAAAAAGGCCCAGAGGTAAAAATTGCCATGTTGTCTAGAAACAGTTAAATGAACCGTATTTAGGTGATAAGGTTGGTAAAGTAAATCAAGAGAAACCATATGTTGTGCTTTGAGCGTCAAAGAAAGCAGTTTGTAGGCAGTGGAGACCCTTCAGATACTATCAAAAAGGATTTTGACAGTGTTTTAAGAACAACTGGATTCGAACCAACAGAGGAAGCAGGGATTTCAATTGAGAGGCTGTCTGAACAATTTTGAAACCATCGCAGCTGCCGTTAGGTGGTTTGCTTAATGGGCAGGTGACTTAATGTGTCACTCTGAAATGTACTTGGTCAACATTAGAAAAGTAAACAGCAGAAGCTTTCTTTCCCCCTCCCCCTAGCTTAATATTATGGCAGTCATGGCAAACACTGTTGCAGACCAACTTAATAGGAGTTAGTGTTTCTAAGCAACCACCAGTGTATTAACAGTGTCTTTGACATTGGCCTGGGGAAATGGAACGGTCTTTCCTTTTGAGATAAATGGGAAAGTACAACATGCTATGTTTGTTTCATCTACCTGATAGGGTTTGTTCTATGTGTCACTCTCTGTCTCTTTCTCTTGTAACATTTTTATTGAGATAGAATTTGCATCCTATAAAATCCACCCATTTGAGTATACTGTTCAGTGGTTTTTAGCATATTCACAGACTTGTACAACCATCACAACATGCAACTAACTGTAGAACGTTCTCATCACCCCAAAAAGAAACACTGTTACCCCTTAGCTGTCATCCCCACCTTTCCTTTGCAGCCACTAATCTACCGGAAAAGAAATTTAAAAACCATTCCCCTTAAAGTAATACAAAAAAATTTAGCAAGACTTGTACGCCAAAAACCACAACAAAACACCGTTGAAGAAAACCTAGGTAAATGGAAAGACGTCCTATGTTTATAAACTGGAGACTTAAAATCGTTAAGATGGCAGCACTCTCCAGATTCCTGGACGGATGCCGCACAGGACCTGCCTATCCAAATCCCAAGCGGCTTTATTTGCAGAATTTAACAAGCTGATTGTAAAATTCATATAGAAATGCAAGGGATCCAGAATAACCAAAACAGTTGTGAAAAACTAGAACAGAGTTGGAAACACACTTTCCACTTATAAAACTTACTACTAAGCTATGGCAATCGAGACAGAATGTTGTCCACGGTAAGAACAGACACATGTAGATCAATGGAATGGAATGGAGCAGTCCAGAAATCCACACATTTATAGTGAATGGATTCTTGACTGTGATGTCAGGATGATTAGGTGGGACGAAAGAATGGTCTTTTCAACAAATGGTGCTGGGACAGATAATAAGAGGTAGTGAGGAGGTGGAGAAGTTGGAACCTTTATACACTGCTGGTGAGTATGTAAAATTGTGTGGCCACTTTGGAAAACAACTGGACAGTTCCTCAAAATGTTGGACGTAGAGTGACCCTGACCCTGCAATTCACCCCCTAGGTATATACCCAGCAAAATTGAACACAGAGAGACCCTGTGACCCCACAGTTCTCCCGCTAGGCATATACCCAGGAAATTTGAACCCATCAGTCTCCATAAAACCTTGTTACACGAATGTGCATTAGCAGTGTCATTCATAGTAGCCAAAACAGCTCTTGAAATGTAGTAATAACAATAATGTCCATTATCTGATGACTGGCTAAGCAGAATGTGGAATATCTGTATAGCTAAATGTTATTTGACAACAAAAAGGAATGAAGTGTCGATGTTTGCTACAACATGAATGAAACTCTCAGGATGAAATGGTAAACATTATGCTGAATGAAAGAAACCAATCATAAACGACACATGTGTATGATTCCATGTATATGACATGTTCACAAATGCACAGAGACAGCAGATTAGTGGTTGCTGGGGACTGGGGAAAAGGAGAATGGGGAGTGGCTACTGATGGGTCAGGGCTTCTTTGGGAAATGATTAATATATTGTGAAATTAAATGGTTGTGGTTGTACAACTGAATATACTAAAAACCTATTGAATTGTATTCATACTTTATTTTCTTTAATAGGTTTATTTATTTTGAGAGAACGAGTTGGCTATTCCAGGGGTAGAGGGGGAGGGGCAGAGGATCTGAAGCGGGCTCTGTGCTGACAGCAGAGAGCCTGATGTGAGGCTTGAACTCACGAACTAGAGATCATGACCTGAGCCAAAGCTGGATGCTTAACCGACTGAGCCACCCAGGTTCCCCTGTATTCATACTTTAAAAGTACAGTTTTCATGGTTTGTGAATTATATCTTAACAGGTTGGTGTATTTTAAAATGTACACTTAATGAGTGGCAGTTGGGTGTCTCAGTCGGGCGTCTGACTCTTGATTTCGGGTCAGGTCCTGATCTCACAGTTTGTGGGTTCCAGCCCCACGTCAGGCTCTGCGCTTGCAGTATGCAGCCTGCTTGGGATTCCCACCCCTGCTCTTTGACTCAAAATAAATAAACATTAAAAAAATAAAATGTATACTTAATGAAGTACCATTACTTTACGACTGTTTTCCTTTCTCTAGTTAGAAGAGTTGCCTTTTTTTTTAAAGTCCTCTTTGTTTACTTTTTTAAAAAAATACGTTTCTCTAGAGTATTTTGCCTTCCTTGTGTTGTATGTCAATTTGTCACCACAATTATACCTTTTCAAAACACACTGTGGCAAAATATGATGCCGTGTAGAGCTTGGGCTTCAGACTCAAGATTTTCCTCCTACAGGCTGGGTCTTGGGCAAGTAACTTAACCTCACTTAACCTTGGTTCCCTTATCGGTTGTGAATACTAGGTAAAGTATCATCTGTAAAGTGCTATTAATAGTGTTTGGCATAGAGCAGGCTCAATAAATATCAGAAATTGTGGTCAGTCTTACAGTTAGTAATTATTCACTTTACCCCTAGATATATGTCTGCACCAGACATGTCTGCACCACATTGCTTCCCACAAAATCAAACCTGGAAACTTTTTTGAAAAATAAATACCATGTTTATTTCCCCCCTGGTTTAAAAAGAAGATAAACGGGGGGAGGAGGGGGGAGTACCAATAAATAGTTTCGATCTGTCAAAAGGGTAATGTCAAAATTTCTCCCAATCCAAGATTCTACAAATACTATGAGATTCTTCTCCAGATGTTAAGTGAATTTCTTCCCTCTTCAGGTTTTCCTTCTTCTTTCCCTTTCCTGTGTCTATCATCTTTTTCTCTTTTTTCTGGGACTGATGAGATTTAGTTTTATTTTTATTTATTTTTTAAGTTTATTTATTTTGAGAGAGAGAGAGAGAGAGAGAGAGCGCGCGCATGAGTGGGGGAGGGGCAGAGAGAGAATCCCAGGCAGGTTTTGTGCTGCTGGCATACAGCCTGATGCCGGGCTTGAACCCACGAAGCTGTGAGATCATGCCCTGAGCCAAAACCAAGAGTCGGTTGCTTAACCAACTGAGCCACCCAGGCACCCTGAGATCTCTTTTTAAAAAGCAGTATATAAATAAATACATCCTTCTCATAGAAGAATACAAATGTCAGGCCAAAGTCCCTCTAGTCCATTAATTCCTAGCCTGGTATTCTCCCTGTACCATCCTCTGTCCCCTCGCTGGCCTTCCCTACCCACTCTCCTCAGGTTACCATTATTTACTTTTTGTACCTGTTCACTGTGAGTCAGTGGGGGCTGTTTTCCATATAGTCAGTCAGCTTTCTTGGCTGATAGGGGTTCTGCTGGTCTACCATCTCATGGAGGCACAGAGATAACTTACCAGTTATGCTGTACTTTGGCCCAGAAGTGACACACACCACTTCTGCCAGGAGTTCTATGGTCACATGGTCCCAGCCAACTGGAGGGAGCTGGGAAGTGTAGTCTTCCATTTGTCTTAAGGAAGAGGAGAACCAGATACGGGGAGCATTATGGATATCTACCATGGTCTGCCATTTTCTTTTCTTTTCTCGTCGTTTCTGGTTTTGATGTCAGCCTCATGAACTTGGTTGGAATGGCTCCTCTTATTATAGGGTGGGAATTATCTGTATCTGGAAATCTTGATAGAATTCTCCTGTAAAACTGTCTGGGCTGGATGCCTTATTTTTGTCGGGAGCTTTTCAATTACCGTTTCACCTAACTATGAGTAGTGGTCAGGGTTTTACTACTCTGGGGCCCAATTTTGGCAATGTATATGTTCCTAGAAGAGTTTCCACTTTAACCATTGCTTTAAAGTTGCACCTGTGTACTACTGCGATTTGTAAAATTTAGTCTTTGGGTTTTATCTCCTCCTTTTGTCTTTGCATGGGTTATTTATGCTGCCTTTCTTTTCTCTTGAGCTTACTTAAAAAAGATTTGTTCATTAAAAAAAACTAAGAGCACTGGCTTCTGATTTTATTGGCAACTCTTTTCTTTTTCATTAGTGTGTGCTGTTATCTTTATTAATTCCTTCTTTTCACTGCCTTTGGATTATTTATCTTAAAATTTTTTTTAATTTATTTTTGAGAGAGAGAGCGAGAGAGACAGAGTGTGAGCAGGGAGGGGCAGAAAGAGAGGGAGACACAGAATCCGAAGCAGGCTCCACACTCTGAGCTGTCAGCATAGAGCCCCATGTGGGGCTTGAACTCACAAACTGTGAGATCATGACCTGAGCGAACTCGGTCGCTTGACGGACTGAACCACCCAGGAGCCCCTTTATCTTTTTTGAGTTGGAAGCTTGGTTCACATGTTTTCCATCTTTCTGGGTTTTTAATGAATGAAGTTAAGCCTATGTATTTTAACATATAGTATTTTTTGTTTTCATTTGATTGTAAATAGCTTCTCCTTTCCACTTTGACCACAAGAGTTATTTAAAAATAGATTTAAAAATTTCCCGAAGTGAGGATTTGTTTAGGCTATATATTTGGTGTGGATGTTTTATTACATTTAGTGAATGAATGTGGACTGTTTATCAGCTTGGGAAATTTGTTTAAGTTTCTTTTGTAGCTTAGAACACAGTCCACTTTTCTAAATTCCACGTGTGTTCGAAAAGAATGGGTATTCTCTGTTTTAGAAGGAAAATGATTTTATTGAGTTTATTTTCTCTCTCATGATGCAACTTCTGTAAACATTTAGTGATTCCTAGTTATGTATTTCTTTCTGCAACTGGGATTTCCTGCTTCTCAGTCAAGGTGTGAGAGGGATGGAGGGATGAGGGAGAGACGTGCTGCAGGAGAGCTGTCATTCTGTGCAATGAATGAGCTCTGAACTTGAACCCCGCCCCCTGCTTCTGCCCACACACCATCCTGTGTCCCAGAACCACACTCTGCAGTCAGTCCCGCAGCTGGAGGCAGAGCCTGGCCCTGCCTGGGTCGCTGGCTCCCATTGGACAGTGGGCATGCCTGACGAGGAACCTTGCCACACCTGCCACAGTGACTCGCCACTCCTGTGGCCATGCCTGGGATGCCACAATGTTGGTCCCACCTTCTGCAGTCACAGTCACCTGCCTGTGGCTGTGTCATCTGTTTATGGCTAAAGTTTCCCTCTTTTTCTTGTGTGGTCTCTATCTTTTAGAGGTTCCTTTAATTTGTGTGCAGAGCTATGTGTATGTGTGTCTTATGTATCTATTTCATCATTCCTATTGGTGTGTGTTCTGTCATTCTGGAAACCTAGTAAGTAACATGTCAGTTTTATTCAAGTTGGAAGTGTAGTGGGATTCTATTTCTTTCCCTTTGTTTTCTTTTTCTTTCATTCCTTTTTTCTTTTCTTTTCTCTTTTTTTTTTTTTTTTTGAGCATTTTCTTACTTTTTGTCACTACAAGGTGCTCACAAGTATATATTACGTGTCCTGGTCCTAGAAGCATACATTTCTCCATGGAGCCTTTTTTTCTTTTAATGGTCGATGATAGTAGAAATGTAACGTTTTGGGGTGCCTGAGTGGCTCAGTTGGTTAAGCATCGTACTCTTTCCGCTTGGATCTCGATCTCGTGGTTTGTGAGTTTGAGCCCCACATTGGGCTCCACGCTGACAATGTGGAGCCTGCTTGGGATTCTCTCTGCCCCTCCCCTGCTTGCTTGCTGGTGTCTCTCAAAATAAACTTAAAAAAATTAATAAAAAAAAGAAACCTAACTTTTTCCAATAAAATATACCGATTATCTTCTCGTGTCATTCTGTATTCTTGTCCACCACTATGACTTTTCTTACTTTTAAAATAACCTTCATTGAAATATAATTGACCTAGAGTAAAGTGCACTCTTTTTAAGTGTATATAGAGTTCAGTGAGTTGTAACAAATGTATGGCACTCATATAACCACCACGCAAGTCAAGATCTGTAATCTTTTCATTACTCTGGAAAGTTCCTGATGACCTTTTGCAGCTAGTTTCCCCGCCTAGCCCCTGGACCCAGTCACCCAGTGATTTGCTTTTTATAATGATTAATTTTGCCCATTCTAAAGTATCATATGCATGCAGTCATATGGCATGTACTCTAAAGTGTTTTTAATGCTACTGAGATTTACCCATGTTTTGACTGTATCAGTAATTCATTTTTTTTTATAGAGATACCACCATTTGTCCGTTCACTTGTTGATGGATGCTAGGTTATCATTTTAGTGATTATGAACAAAACTGTTGTCAGCTTTCACGTACACATCTTTTTGTGGCTATTATATTTTCATTTCTTTGGACAAGAATCCAGGAGTAGAACTGCTAGGTCATAGGGTACATGTCCACTAAACAGTTGTCCAAAGCAGCTGTTCTGATTTACACTTCCACCAGCTATGTCTGAGAGTTGTTCTTCTACATCCTCGCCAGCACTTAGTATTGTCAGTCTTTTTAGTTTTAGCTATTCTAGTGGGTGTGTAGTGACACCTGATTGTGGTTTTCAGGGGCATGTCACCGATCACTAGTGATGTTGCCATGTTTAATTGTGCTTACTGGCCATTTGATATCTTCTTCAGTGAAGTGTCTGAGTTTTCTGTGACTATTTTTTTTTAATTGTTTTTAATGTTTATTTACATCTGAAGGAGAGAGAAACAGAGCATGAGTGGGGAGGGGCAGAGAGAGAGGGAGACACGGAATCCAAAGCAGGCTCCAGGCTCCAAGTTGTCAGCACAGAGCCCGACGTAGGTCTTGAACTCACAAACCATGAGATCATGACCTGATCCAAAGTCAGATGCCCAACCAACTGAGCCACCCAGGTGCCCATTCTTTGCCCATTTTTAAGTTGGGTGGTTTTTCTTTTGATTATTGGGTTGTAAGAGTTCTTTATATATTCTGTTTACAAATCTTTTGTCAGATATATGTATTTTGAAGATTTTTCCCTGACTGGGGAAAAATGCCTTTTCATTTTCTTAATGGTACGTAATGTTTAAGTCTGTGCTCCATTTCAAGTCAGTTTTTGTGTATGATGTGAGGTAGGAGTTGAAGCTTGTTTATTTTTACCCTAAGGATATCCGATTCATTCTAACTGCATATCCCATTTTCCAGGATGGAGAAGACTATCCTTTTTTCCCCCTCATTGAATTATCCTGGCACTTTTGATGAAAATCAATTGATCTCATACCTAGGGGTCTATATTTGTATTTTCTGTTCCATTGATTTCTATGATTGATTTATAAATATTTAAGTGTACAGCTCACCGAATTCTCAAACTGAACACACATGTGTCATTAGCACCCAGATCAAGAGACAGAGCCTGGCCATATCTGACTTCAACAGTATATATTAGTTCTGTGGATTCTGTGTTCTGTGTAAATGGCACTGTGTATAACATCTGCCGCGTCTTCCGTTCATATCGTGTTTGTGAGATTCCTTCCTAATTTTGTGTGTAGTTGTGTCCATCTGTCTCAGTGCTGTATAATACTCCATTTTGTGAATACAACTTCTTTATTCATTGTACTCTTGATAGATGTCTCATTGGTTCTTGGTCTTTGGTTATTGCTAACTGTGCTGCTATAACCATTCTATGTGGTGAACATACGTGTGCATTCCTGTTGATTCTATGCCTAAGGGTGGAATTGCTGGATCATGATTGATCTTTTTTTTTTTTTTAATTTAAGTGATCTTATGAATCCAGTGTTGGCCACATTGAATTGAAATTTTTAATGTAATTGTTATCTTAACACTCAGTTGTCATTTGTTTTTTTTTTTTAATTAAAAAAAAAATATGTATTTATTTTTGAGAGAGAGAGAGAGAGACAGAGTACGAGACAGGGAGGAACAGAGAGAGAGGGAGACACAGAATCTAAAGCAGACTCCAGGCTCCGAGCTGTCAGCACAAAGCCCGATGTGGGGCTCAAGTTCATGAACCGTGACATCATGACCTGAGGCGAAGTTGGACGCTTACCCGACTAAGCCACCCAGGTGCCCCTACTTAGATGTTTTAAATGATTGAGATACCTTAATTTTCTGTATTTATATCACTGTTACTCTCTCTGGCTTTTTGGTTCTTGCTTATCAGAGTCTATGTTTCGTGGCTGTCAATTGTTTGGCCAGCTCTACATGAAACCCCTGTCGAAGCCCCTCTCTTACCTGGGGGGGGAGTTGGGGGGGGAGTGAGGCCCGCCTGTGTGAAAAGTAACAGTCAACTCAACCATATGGTTCCTAACTAGGAGCAAGACGAGGGAGTAGATTGCTGGTGGTTACGAGCAGCAATTTTCAGATCAGGCGAAACTAACGTAAATGTAACATAAGATTGTCAGCTATTTATTTTGCCAAGTCACTGGTGAAACTATCACTATTTTCTCTTACCTCATTTTCATTAAGGATGCGGTATCGTAATAGGAAAAAAATAGAGAAAAGACCTAACACCAGAACACAGGACAGGCATTTAAAATGATTTAGTTCCCTTTTACAAAAACCACACCATATTGTCCTCACTTTTTTCATTTTGGCACTAGTGAAAGTGTTATCACTGAGTGGCATTCAGGAAATACCGGTCTGAGTGGCTTCACCGACAAGGGGCCTTGCCTGGACTGTGAAGACTGGAGCTCAGCGAAGAGAAGGAGGCTGTCGAGTGGGTTGAGTGGAATAATAATGGCGTAGAGGTGGTAACAGTTGGGGTGGTAGGAGGTGGTGATGAACCAAGCTATACTTTGAAGAATGGTGGGAAACACAAGTGATATGAGGGAATGGAGCACCTTTGAACCCAGGGAGAAATTTAGATTAGCGGTAAAATATGCATTGGAATAAAATAAGCCATTGGAGCTTTTAGAGCCTCGGGACACGCAAATAGCATCTCAGAAGGTTGATGTTGTGGCTGAGTGTCCTGAGGAGGGAGGGCGCCATTGCTTTTCCATTGAGCTGTGAGTCAGCGAAGCCAAGAATGGGAGAACGGGTACAAAAGTAGGGGAAGGGGCAAATTCGAGAGACCTGTAGGAGAAGGAAAAGATAGGACTCGGTGACACGTGTAAGTACAGGAGCAGGGGGGAATAAAAATGACAGCCAGAAGTCTCTAGCCTTGGCAAACAGAAAAACAGTGGAAGTATTGACACAAATTAGAACGTTTCTTGGGACACCTGGGTGGCTCAGTCGGTTAAGCATCTAACTCTTGGTTTTGGCTCAGGTCAAGTCATGGTTTGTGAGTTTGAGCCCCGCATCAGGCTCCTCATTGCCAGTATGGACCCTGCCTGGGATTCTCTCTCCCCCCTCTCTCTGCCCCTACCCTGCTCTCTCTCGCTCTCTCATTCTCTCTTTCTCAAAATACAGAACCTTAAAAAAAGACAGAAAATTTCTAAAGTTGGTTATTATAATAAAGTACTAAATTTGTGCCATGGCCACTCATCCTGGGGGTGGGTGAAACCACAAGCGGTGTTTTAGGGAAACTGCCTTTGTCAGCGACCTAGTGAAGAGGGTGTCTTACTAATTGAAGATACCTCAAGTTAAAATTTCCATGCATTTCCTGACGCGAAGTGAACATTATGTAATTTGCTCTTATCCCCAACATTAGGAGATTGTGGTATGTGATTAGGAAATTATGGAATGTAAGAGACAAGATGTGTCCACAGTAGAGGGGCACCCAGGAGTTGGGAGTTGAAGCCACCACGCTGTGGTCTACGCTGAAAGAAGTAAGCTTCGTTTTTCTGTCTGTTGTTGTATCCTCAGAGCCTCACACAGAATTGGTGTCTAACATATTTGTTTAAAAATGAGTCGTAGTTCTAGATAGAGTACGATTTTATGCTGTGATAAATTACATTTCATCATTTTATCTCCTAGAGTGGGCAAGATCACAAAATTATTCTAGTAGGAGAAATCTTATTCCACTAACCAAACTAGATTCACTATGGCCCTAAATGATCTTTGCACAAAATTGAGGCAGGATTATCTTTGCTGATACTATTGAGACCTTCTCCACTTCACGATGTCATCAAATTCCACTAGAATGAGCCTTAAATTAAAACATTGCTAGTCTTGTAAATATGAGCGAAGATTCACCTTTTTGAGACATGAGCAGAATTCTTCCATTCAGAAGCAGCCCAGCACCAGCACCTTAGAAACACGAGGGCCTGGAGCTGGTGGATAATGTTTGAGGCTGGAAAGGCAAGGTAGGTTGGGGTCAGAACATGACAGATGGAATTTTGCAATGGGAAGCCAGTATGGAATTTTTAAAAAGGAAAGAGATCAGAGGTTTAAATTTTGAAAAGAGTACTTGGTGATGGCCGATGTTGGGGACTTGAACAAGGGTAGAGATGGTGAGGAGTCAAGGCATTAGAGAGAGATGGAGAAGGAAAAGCATAGATTTCTGGCTTGTGCAGCTGTTGCGCGTAGCTGCCCGTCTCTGAAGTAATGGATTCTGGGAGAGTAGGAAGTAGAGTAGGAAGGTTTCAACTTCAGTTTTGAACATTTTAGTTTGATGTGAGAGCCTTTGAGACTTTCAAATTGTGGGAAAGAAAAGAGAAGTTGAAGGGAACAGAACATCGCAGGTGCGTTTGAAGAGAGTTGAAAATGATGGCTGATGTTAAATTAATGGAAGAAAATCAATAGCTCTCCTATATCCAAAGAACAATTAGAAAATTCAGTGAAAGGGACACTCCCATTCACAATAGTAACAAAAAGACAGTTCGGCATAAATGCAATTAGAAATGTGGAAAACTTTTATGACACACTTTAAAACATCACTTAAGAGCATTAAAGAAGAATGTAATAAATGGATCAATGTACTGCCTTCAACAATAGGAATACTTCATATGGTAAAGAGATAGATTCCCCTCAAATTTATTCATGAGGTAATTTTTTTGAATTTGCTCAAAATGATCCTAAAATTAATTTTTTTTTTTTTTTTACCATTTATTCACTTTTTGAGAGAGAGTGTGAGCAAGGCAAGGGCAGGGAGAGAGGGAGACACAGAATCCAAGGCAGGCTCCAGGCTCCAAGCTGTCAGCACAGAGCCCCACACAGGCCTCGAACTCATGAACCATGAAATCATGACCTGAGCTGAAATCGGACACTTAACCGACTGAGCTACCCAGGCGCCCCAAAATGATCCTAAAATTTAGTGGGAATGATAAGCATGTGTAACTAGCCAGGAGAATCGTAAGCAAAGAGTAATGATGAGATTTCAGGGGCATTCATTTTCTACTCACATTTCCAAGTTTTCATTTTTTACAAGTATTTTTGTAATTACAGAAACAAAACAGCAAGCAGGAGCTATAAATTATGGTCTATCCACAGAAAAGACGAAAAAGAGAGAAAGTGTGTGTATGTGTATTTCCATTGGGAAGGAAGGGCATAAAGATTATATTGAAGAAAAAATATTACTACTGACAATATAGAAATAAAAAAGGATTATCAGGGAATGCTGTAAACAACTGTATGCCAACAAATTGATAACCTGTGTGAACTGACAAATTTCTAGAAAGACACAAGCTACCAAAGCTGATTTAAGAAGAAATGAAAAATCTGAATAGATGTATAAAAAGTAAAGAGATTAGATAAGTAATTGAAAACACTTTCCACAAGAAAAAGCCAGGTCTAGATGGCTTACTGGCAAATTCTACTAAATATTAAAAATGAATACCGGGGTACCTGGGTGACTCTATTGGTTGGGCGTTCGACTTCGGCTCAGCTCATAATCTTGTGGTTCATGGGTTCGAGTCCCATGTTGGGCTGTCTGTTGTCAGCGCAGAGCCCGCTTCAGATCCCGTGTCCCCCTCTCTCTGCCCCCCCCCCCATTTGTGCATATATGCGCACTGTCTCTTAAAAATAAACATTAAAAAGATGTTTTTTAAAAAAAGAAAAATGAATACCAATTCTTCACCAACTTAAAGAGAAAGAACAGAAGAGTCCACTTTTCAACTCATTTTATGAGTCTTTATCACCCTGATACAAAATGAAAAGGAAAGGAAATCTATAGACCAATATCTATTATGAATAGAGAACAAAAAATGTTGATAAATTCATAGCAAACTGAATACCAGCAGCACACTAAAAAGATGATGCACCATAACCAAGTGGAATTTATCTCAGAATGCAGGGTTGGCATACCATCTGAAAATCAATTAATGTACTACCTCATACCTACAGATACAGGACAAGCACTAAATGATCATCTTAGTAGATGCAGAAAAAGTATTTGACAAAAGCTAACAGTGCTTCATGATAAAAACACTCAACACACTAGGAACAGAAGGAAATTTCCTCAAATAAATATGGGCATTTATGAAAACCCCACAGCTAACATCGTACTCAATGGTTGAAAGTCTGAATGCTTTCCCCTTACAATAAGGACCAAGATAAAGGATGTCCACCCCTTCTATTCAGTATTGTATTGGAAGTACTGGGCAGTTAAGCATGAGAAATGAAGAAAATCATTCAGATTGGAAAGGAAGAAGTAAGCTAGATCTGTAGATGGTATGATCTTACATACAGAAAATTCAAAATAATAGAAGTATTAGAGCTAATAAATGAATTCAAAATTGTAAGATACAAGTTGAATATACAAAAATCAGTTGTATTTCTGTATACTACAAATGAACAACTTGAAGGGCCCCTGGGTACCTCAGTCAGTTGAACATCCAACTCTTGGTTTTGGCTCAGGTTGTGATATTGTGGTTCATGGATTCAAGCCCCATGTTGGGCTCTGCGTTGACAGTGTGTAGCCTGCTTGGGATACTCTCTCTCCCTCCCTCTGCACCTCCTCTGCTCACTTGTTCTCTCTCTCAAAATAAATAAGTAAACATTAAAAAAGAAAAAAAAAGAAACAATTTGAAAATGTAATGAAGGAAACAGTTCCATTTGCAATAGCATCTAAAAGATTAAAATACAGTACTTAGGAATATGTTTAACAAAAGAAGTATAAAACTGATACTCTGAAAATTATGAAACAAAGTTAAAGAAGACTTAAATGAAAGAGGGGGGCATCCCATGTTCATGGAGAAGATGATTTAAGCTTGTTAGAATGACACTACTCCCCACATACACCTGCAGGCTCAGTGAAATCCTTTTCAAATTCCATGCTGGCTTTCCCTCACTGCCCCTCCAAAATTAACAAGCTGATTCTAAAATTCATGACAGTTTAACAGATCCAGAGTAACCAAAACAATCTTGAAAAAGAATGAAATTGGAGGAGGACTTGTGCTTCCTAATTACAAAACTTACTATAAAGCTAATGGTAATTACTATGGTCTGAATGTTTATGTTCCCCCTCCCCCCAAAGGTGACAGTATTAGTAGGTGGAGCCTTTGGGAGGTACTTAAGTCATGAGGGTGGAAACTTGAATAGGATTACTGCCTTATAACAGATTCCAGAGGGATCTGTAGCCCCTTCTGCTGAGGATATACAAGAAGTCT
Organism: Acinonyx jubatus; assembly: GCF_027475565.1. Lineage (NCBI taxonomy): Eukaryota > Metazoa > Chordata > Mammalia > Carnivora > Felidae > Acinonyx > Acinonyx jubatus. The sequence goes on from NC_069398.1 coordinate 30,199,731, forward strand.
GCATCCTGGAAGAGAACCCTTGTCCAACTGTGCTGTCACCCTGATCTCAGACTTTCAGAACTGTGAGAAGTAATTGTTTTTTATAAGCTACCTAATCTGTAGTATTTTGTTATATAGCCTGAACAGACTAAGACAGTAATCAAGACAGTGTGGTCATGGTATGAGGAAACACATGTAGATCAACGGACTAGAATTGAAGGACCACAGATAAGCTCTCAAATTTTCAGCAAGAGTCCAGACAAGTCAATGGGGAAAAAATATTCTTCTCAGTAAATGGTGCTGGTATAACTGGATAGCCATCTGTCAGGGAGTGAAGTTGGACCTCTTCACATCACACACAAAAATGAACCCAAAATAGATCATAGGCTAAATGTCTAGTTAAGAATTGAAAGTGTAAAAGGGCGCCCTGGGTGGCTCAGTTGGTTAAGCAGCCAACTCTTGGCTTCGGCTCAGGTCATGATCTCACTGTTTCACGAGTTCAAGCCCCGAGTCAGGCCCTGTGCTGGCAGCACAGAGCCTCCTTGGGATTCTCTCCTTCTGTCCCTACCCAACTTGCGCTGTCTCTGTCTCTCTCAAAATAAACTTAAAAAAAAATTTTTTTGTAATAAAAAAGAACCGAAAGTGTAAAAAAGCTAAAAGTATTAAAACTCTTAGAAGAAAATAAAGGAGTAAATTTCTAACACCTTTGGTTAGGCAAGGCCTTCTTAAACATGACCCCAAAAGCACAAGCGACAAAGAAAATAGGTACATTGGGCTTTCTCAAAATTAAAACTTTGTTGCTTCGAAGAATACCATCAAGAAAATGAAAGCCCACAGAATGAGAGAATATTTGCAAATCCTGTATCTGATGAGGATATCTTGTCTGTAGATATCGACATATTTAGAATGAAGAATTCTCACATAAAAGGGCAAATAACCCAACTTAAAAATGGGCAAAAAAAAAAAAAAAGTTTTAAATAGAAATTTCTCCAGAGAAGATATACCAGTAGCCAGTAAGCACATGAAAAGATGCTCAAAGTCATTAGTCATCAGAGAATGCAAATGACAACCAGAGAGATGAAAAGCCACAGAGACAGTAAGTATTAGTGAGGGCGTGGAGAAATGGGAGCCCTTAGACACCGCTAGTGGGAAGATAAAATGGTGCGGATGCTGTGGAAAACAGTCTGACACGTCCTCGAAATGTGCAGCATAACGGCTCGTAGGTTCCCAACAAGAGAAACAAAAATCTATGTCTACACAACAACTTGTATGGCATTATTCATAGTGGCCCTGAATTGGAAACAACCCAAATGTCTATGAGCTGATAAATGGATAAATAAAATGTGGTCTTTCCGTACAATGGAGTATCACTGATTCATGCTACAACATGGGTGAACTTTAAAAAACCTACTTAGTGGACAAAGCCAGTCACAAAATACTATATACTGTATGATTCTGTTTATATGAACTGACCAGGATAGGCACATCCACAAAGACATAAAATAGATAAGTGGCTGCCTAGGAGTGGGGTAGAGGGAGTTGAGGTTAAATGAAGAGTAATTGCTGATGAGCAGGGGATCTCTATCTGGAGGGATGATGAAAATGTTCTAAAATTGATGGTGATGGGGTGCCTGGGTGGCTCAGTTGGTTAAGCGTCTGACTCTTGATTTCAGCTCAGCTCATGATTTCACAGTTTGTGAGATCGAGCCCCACTTTGGGCTCTATGCTGACAGCTTGGAGCCTGGAACCTACTTCAGATTTTGTGTCTCCCTCTCTCTCTGCTCCTCCTCTGCTTGTGCTCTGTCTCTCTCTCAAAAATAAATAAACATTAAAAATTTAAAAAAAATACTACATTCTTGAAAATTGGCAAAATTTGTGAAGCACTCTAAAAGTGCCATTGGTGTATTTTCCCTTGATCTGGTAAGCTTTAATCATGTGACAGATTAGGTGACAAAATTTCTTCACAGTAATTGATGCCACCTCATTATTACAATAATAACAGTAGCTTTAATTGTATTCTGTCTCTATGCCAACATTGTGCTAAATTCTTTTTTTCTTTTAACAAAGATTTTATTTTTAAGTAATCTCTACATTTGACTTGGGGCCTGAACTCACAACCCCAAGATCAAGAGTCACATGCTCTTCTGCCTGAGCCAGCCAGGCACCCCCATGCTAAATTCTTTTTTTATTTTTTTAATGTTTATTTATTTTTGAGAGACAGAGACAGAGCATGAGTGGGGGAGGGGCACAGAAAGGGGGAGACACAGAATCCGAAGCAGGCTTCAGGCCCTGAGCTGTCAAAGCAGGGCTTGAACTCATGAACTGTGAGATCATGACCCGAGCTGAAGTTGGACACTCAATCAACTGAGCCAGCCAGGCACCCCTGTGCTAAATTCTTAATATGTATTTTCTCATTTGCTTTTGACAGCACTTGATGATGGCCCAATATTTTCTATCAATCTCCCCTTGCTTTCTATTCTCTAGCATTTGCAAAATTGTCTTATTTATTAGACTATCAGAGATGCACAGCTCCTTTTGTTGCTATCAGCAGGAGCTATACAGGTAAATATTGTAGGTCTTCATTTGAATTGGCATTCATGGGATCCTATGCAGTCATAAGAGCATATTGATAAATCCATTTCTGTGTGTTTCAGATTTCAAGTTTAAATTAAAACATTTTAGGGGTGCCTGGGTGGCTCAGTTAAGTGGCCAACTCTGGCTCAGGTCATGATCTCATGGCTCATGAGTTCGAGCCCTGTGTTGGGCTCTGCGCTGACAGCTTGGAGCCTGGATCCTGCTTCAGATTCTGTGTCCCCTTCTCTCTCTGCCCCTCTCCTGCTTGTGGTTTTTCTCTCTCTCTCTCTGTCTCTCTGTCTCTCTGTCTCTCTCTGTCTCAAAAATAAGTAAACGTTAAAAAAAAAAATTATATTTGTTATGGCTGACTCCCAATTGGAGGAGAAAATACTTTTTAGTTGCTTGTCAGTTTGTGCGTGTGTGTGTGTGTGATGTGCTACTAAACTTGAAAGACATCATTGTCAAAGATAATTTTTAGAATTTTTTTTGTGTTGCAAATATAGACTTGTGTCTCAATTGTTTGTGCTGATATAACAGAATACCATAGACTAGATGGCTTGAACATTTATTTCTCACCATTCTAGAGGCTGGAAAAGCCCAAGATCAAGGCGCTGGCAGATTTGGTTCTTGGTGAGGGCCCACTTCTGGCGTATAGACAGCCATCTTGCTGCGCCCTTACATGGAGAACAGACCGAGAGCGAGCTCTGTGGTCTCTTCTTATAGGGCACTAATCTCACCTTAAGGCCCCACCCTGGTGACCCCATCTAAGTGTAAGCACCTCCTATAAAGGCCTCTTGCAAATGCTGTCACAGTGGGGTTAGGGCTTCAACACGTGAATTGAGGGCCCAGGGGTGGGTCCAATACAATCCAGTCCATAGCAACTAGATGCGATGAAAATCTTCTCCATAATGCTAACCCTAGCATTTCTGTTTGTTTTCAGTGTTATGTGCCAAGAACCTTGCAAAGAAAGATTTCTTCAGTAAGTACACACCTGCTTTTGCTCTCTTACAGTATTAGTATTCTTCACATATTTTTGTAATTTGAACTTAAAAAAAAAAAAAAGACAACACTGGACATATTCCCCTCAGAGTTCTGCCTTCTACCGAACGGACCCATGGTTTGACAAACTTCATTTCCAAGTTGGCAACAACGTGGAGGCTTCGAGCTCCTAGGCGTAGCGTTATAACTCATACAAGAGAAACTGTCTCACTCCCTGTTCTGGCCGCACCCTGTCTTCTCCGTCTTTCCAGCCCTGAATCTGTTGCTTTCTGCTGGATGAAGTGTTCTCAGCTCAAATACACACGAGACGCTTTTCTGTAAAAGAGCTGGGTTTGAGTCAAATTGTTAGTCAAATTTTAGAAATCAAATCACATTTTAAAAGCCTCATAATTAAAGGAAGCGTAAAAACCAGAGGGGATCTTTTTCCAAAGGAAGAAATCACCCCTTAACTGCAGAAATTCACCACTATCAAGTCAGTGCCTGCAGCATGAACTTCTTCACTCTCTGATCCTCACAAGAATGCAGCTCAGTTCTTAAGTGGTATTATTCACACTTTAAAGGTGAAGAAACTTAGATTCACAGGCCTTATTCAAGGAGCTGGGAACCTCCGGAGTAGTGGTCCCCATCAAGCATGTCTCTAAAACCCTTAACTTGCCGCCTCTCTGATCCTATAAATCTGTGCGACTCATACGCCAGCATTTAGGAACCCACCTAATTAAGACTTGGTGAATACTTGGGTTCGTAGATAAAATAGACAAAGCCCAGTAAGTAAGATTGCTAGGTGTTATTTTTTTAGGAGGTATAAATATAATGAATTATAGATCTCTTTTCTTCCATTTAATTAGCCCAGTTGGTGATCATCAGAAATGATTCTAAATTTAAGCCTAGTTTTTGTAGTTTTCTAGCCCCTAAAAATCTGTGGTGTCAGACTGGGTTGCCTTTCTTAGAAAGCTAAATAGAAATAACTTATTTTGCTGATCAAACTAACCCTAAATTAGAGAATACAGTGCCCCAGGGTAAAGTTCTTCACCAAATTAGATGATCTCAAAGCTCTCTGTAGCCTGTGAGACTGTGTTCTGTGTCACATGGATGGATGTGTAGTCTCATCCCGGTGTGGCCGTCTCCTCTCCTTTAGGACTCCCCGACCCCTTTGCAAAGATTGTGGTGGATGGATCTGGGCAGTGCCACTCAACGGACACTGTGAAAAACACATTGGACCCAAAATGGAACCAGCACTATGATCTGTGAGTTGAATATTCTGTTAAGCCATTTGGGGAGCACCAGGAATCTAGCTTTCAAGAGAAGCACTTAATAATAAAATAAAAATGATTACTAACTTCTCACTGATAACCAAATGAATACATACTGCCTAATTTTATTGTATACTTGGAAGTTCTTGCATTTGACATATTCATAGATTTTTATGGTTTGCTTCCGTACTGTGTTTTTCAACCTTCTCCATCTCCTGGCCATGCTGACAGGAGAAAAAGGGGTATAGTTCAGGTCCTTTGTGTGCTGTCCCCCCCCCCCCCCCCACAGTGAACCTCTGAAGCTTGTTGTAGAGTTTTACTTTAAAAATGCATTCTTATTGGGGCATCTGGCTGGCTCAGTCGGTGTAGCAAGGCACTCTTTGACCTCAGGGTTGTGAGTTCGAGCCCCATGTGGGATGTAGAGATTACTTAAAAATAAAATCTTTTTGAAAATGCATTGTTATTGTACATACTTATTATTCAAATATATATTGCTTATATTTCTATTGATTTTTAAAATTTCTACTTTTTAGTAGGAACTATATTTTCTACAAGAAGATGAAGTTTGTTGTAGAAAATATAGCTCGGTATGATCGAATGGATGTAACATTCATTCCTAACATGGATCGCACTTTGAAGACCATGATTTTAGATACACCTGTGTTTTCATGGCCCTGCTAAGACAGTGTCATCAAAAGAACACTGAGCGGTTATTGGTTTTGTGTTAATACAGATTGCATGGAGTCTGGGTGGGATTTTTTGTAACCAGATCCCAAGACTCGTTTTAGTTACACTCAGGAATCCTAAGTGGCTTGGGAGATGGTTGTTGCCCCTTTTCCCGAAAACTGCCCTCTGGTTGATTTGCATGAAGAGTAGGTGGAGGTAGAAAGCACTCTTTAATGTGCTTTGGGTGCATCTGTGGTTTATAAGTAGGCCCTTGCTGCAAACTAGTATTCTACGTTAAGCTTAACTGGTGAGATTTTATGAATTATGTCATCGTCCTTTGGAACTATAAAAATAGAGTGAATCTCTGTTATAGGATGATTATCATGATGTAGTTACGCACGTATGCTTCTTACATAACTGGCTGTCGGCCCTTCCCCAGCCCCTTGAAGTTAGTAGATGTGTATTTATTGAGCACCTGTTATGTGTGGGGTATATAGAGCCAACGTCATTTTAAAAGGATTCCTTTGTACTAAGAAGTCAATCAGATGAAATCTCAACGGGCTATCGTAATTCAAAGAGGCAATTAAAAAGGAGTTTGTGTGTTTTCAGATATGTTGGGAAAACTGATTCCATAACCATCAGCGTGTGGAACCACAAGAAGATTCACAAGAAGCAGGGAGCTGGCTTTCTGGGCTGTGCGCGGCTGCTTTCCAACGCCATCAGCAGATTAAAAGATACTGGATGTAAGAACCAAAATGCTCTTCTGCCTTATAGTACAACTGAAGAAGGGTTATGAGGCATCTTTTCGTTTTGTTTTTTTTTTCCTTTTGAATACCGAATACAGAATTCCTGCCCTCCTCCCTAGTTAACATTTCCCTGGGTTAAGTTTTGAATTATTTGTTTGCAGACCAGCGTTTGGATCTATGCAAACTAACTCCCTCAGATACTGATGCAGTTCGTGGCCAAATAGTGGGTAAGAACTTTCTCATCTGTATAAAGAGATGCTTTTTCAAAATTTAACATTCAGCTCTCCATCACCGAGAAAGTGCACTCGGGCACTGACCGTGGTGACATATTTTCAAAGGACGAGCCACATCCGGGGCCATCTTTTCCGCGCTAGAAACTTTCGTCTTGTGTGGTTTTATTATTTTATTGAATTCTCTTCATCCTGTCATTCCAAGTTGAGTTAAAATGACTAGGCTACAAAAAGATTTCAGGTTATAATTTTTAAATATAATTTTAATCACCACGTTAATAGACAATTAATTTGCCACGGTCTTAACCAAGAGTACGTGACAAGAATGGTGGCCACATGTACCAGAGTTGAGAAATAGTTTCTTCAGGAAGACCTGTAATATGCATAAAAGGCAAAGATGACTTCTGAAGACTTCCATGTGATAGGATTTTATAGAGTCAGGATTGAATTCTTTAGGATAAAAAAAAAGATCAAATGTGCTAGTGTTACAAGTGTTGACTGGAGGTGTTCCATTGGAAGTGATTTATCTGTTAAGTGGCTTGTTCTGTTATCCACCCCATTTCATTAGCATTCTGGGTAATTCAAATGTTGCCTGTGTGCATTGCAAGGAATCGGAGAAAACCTAGTATTTTAGCAGTGTACCGGAGTGAGTCACGACCCCAAATCTTTTAGGTATTGTCTTGAATATATTTGACCCAAAATAAGTCAACAGTGGGTATGCATCCTGAAAACTATCATAATGAGAAAGTTCTCACTTAATGCTTTTCCTGTTTGTGATTTCTTTTTCTCTGTGGAGTGATGTGCCAGGGGAAAAACAAGTAACTAGAAGCAACTTTGTAAACGTCTTTGTTGTTCACAGTAGGGATAGAGAATAAATATTTAAATTCATCTAGACTTTGCAGATACTGAAAGTGCTCTCTGTGTCCTTATTAAACATGAGTCAAGATCTTCTTAAAAAGTGAGGTAACTTAGAGGAAGTGAATACCGGGAATTTGTTATTTTTATGGAGAGCGTGAAAACACAGCCTCTCCTCCACATTTACAAGGAATGTTCCAAACAGTATGCAGTGGTGTAGAGCTAATGTAATGGAGTAAATGCTTCAGACATGAAAGCACAGGACTAGCTGTGTTTATGTATATACATGTGCCTCGCTTTGTATAATAATATTGTACGTAAGTTACACCTTTGCAATGGCTCACTGTATCACAACTGTATGGAATGCCACTGGATTTTAATGCAAGACGTTCTTTTCTGTTTTAGTCAGTTTACAGACACGAGACAGAATAGGCACTGGAGGGTCTGTGGTAGACTGCCGAGGACTGTTAGAGAATGAAGGGTACGTATTCCCGTGGCGATGCCTGCTGAGTTCTCTGCTGCCTTGGGCTCTCACTGTCTATGAAACAGCCTTCACACCTTTGTGCTGAATGCTTGAGATGCAGTTTGGGATAAAACTGGGGTCCAGTTTCCTTGTTTATAAAGGAAGCTGTAAAGACTAGTGGGGTTGTGCCCATAAGACTCAGGATCCAATTTAAAGAGGTTTGCGCTGGCCAAAGATGGGAGTTTGAGCATCAGTAAGAATTGTAACCGTGGGGGCGCCTGGGTGGCTCAGTCAGTTAAGCCTCCGACTCTTGATTTCGGCTCAGGTCATGATCAGGTCTGTGAGATTGAGCCCCATGTTGGGCTCTGCGCGGACAGCACGGAGCCTACTTGGAATTCTCTCTCCCTCTCCCTCTCCCTCTCCCTCCCCCTCTCCCTCTCCCTCTCCCTCCCCCTCCCTCTCTGCCCCTCCCCCATTTGCTGCATCTGTCTCTAAATAAATAAATAAACATTACAAATTTAAAGAAAGAATTATAACTAGTGGATTGAAACAAATCAAATATATTAAAATTCTTGAGTTCATAACGACACTCAGCAGAAAAACCCTAAAACACACACAGAAAAACTTAAAAGCTCATTGGTCACTATCACAGTTTTGTGATCCCCAGTGCCTTAATGGAGCTGGGCAGTAACCATTAATAGCTGCTAAAACAGCACAAAAGAGAGTTAATCTGACATTAACACACCCCTTGGAAAGAGGACCGAGAAATTGCTGCGGAACACTAAGCAGCATCCAGAAGGGGGCGCTCTGGAGAGTGTAGAAGACAACTCTTCAACAATTACGTTGGAAGAGAAATAAAGAGGAAGAGAATCTACAAATCATAATAAAAGAGACTTAAAGAGACATACCTACCTACTAAATGCACGTTGGGGACCTTGTATATATTCTGAGTAATGAGACAATTGGCTGGAGAAATTTGGACACTAGTATTTGATGATATTAAAAAAAACGAGTGTACTGTTTTTAGTCACGATGATGGAAGAAGTCCTTGTTTTCTCAAGACATAAGCTGAAGTATTTAAGGGTGAAATGGAAACACTTCGGGACTGGTTTCAAAATAACCTGGCAGAGGGGAGACACTGGAGGAGTAGCTGTGAGATGCCCATTGTTGTAGCTTGGTGACAAGTTTGGGGGGGTTGTTGAGATAGTCTCTCAATTTGTGTATATATTTGAAAGTTTTCAATGTATGATTTTTTTTTAATGCTAATGAGGGAAAATAGGCTTTAAGGTGAATAGTCTTCAAAAAATAGCCTTTAAGGCGAATTGTCTTCAAAAAAGTTTAGGAGGTAAAGATTTATGTTAGAGAGCACTTAAAGTCATTGCTGTATTTATGTAACCTGAAGGTCTACTAGAGAGTAAAGTAACAAGGAAAGTGGAGTATGGATTTGAATATATATATATATATATATATATATATATATATATATATATATATATGTTTATTTTTGAGAGAGGGAGAGTGAGAGAGCCGGGGGGGGGGGGGTTGGGCAGAGAGAGAGAGGGAGACACAGAATCTGAAGCAGGCTCCAAGCTCTGAGCTGTCAGCACCCCGACGTGGGGCTCAAACTCACAAACCATGGGATCATGACCTGAGCAGAAGTCGGACGCTTAACTGACCGAGCACTCAGGTGCCCCCGTGGATTTGATTTTAAAGCAAGAAATATGAAATTTCATTTTGCGAGCTCCTTACAGTACAAGGTTGGGTTTTTGAATCATTCAACTCTCCCCCAGGATGAGATCCCGCCCGTGGCCTCTATGGCACTTGACAGATGGCTCCCTCTGGCTGCTTGTTCCTCATGAAAAAGTCTACCTTTCTGTTTAGATGGGACAGAAGGAATCTCGTACAGCTGGGCACTTGGGGGCATCTATCTTGTTGAAGAAAAGCACAGTAAACGGGTGTGGTTTTGGGCACTTGTGTTGGGCCGGTGTTCCCATGTGTGCTGTGCTGCTCTCCTTTCTAGAACTGTGTATGAAGACTCAGGACCTGGAAGGCCTCTCAGCTGCTTCATGGAGGAGCCAGCCCCTTACACAGACAGTACTGGTGCTGCGGCTGGGGGAGGGGACTGCAGGTTTGTGGAATCCCCAAGTCAAGATCAAAGGCTCCAGGCACAGCGACTTCGAAATCCTGAGGTCCGGGGGTCACTACAGACACCTCAGAACCGTCCCCACGGCCACCAGTCGCCAGAACTGCCCGAAGGCTATGGTGAGAGAACCCACCCAGCCACACCGGAGTGTGAGCGGCAGGGTTGCATTTCTTAAGCTTGTTTTAGTAACTTGTACGTGCGGTAACTGTGGACATTTGCAGAGTGGGGCCGTGCGATGGTCGTGTCAGAAGAAAGCCAAGTAAAAAAGGTGGTGATAAATCTGGTGCATCATGAATTTGTCAGCAATCACTCCAGTCTCCCAGTTTAGCAATCGTGTGAAAATTTTAGGCAAATGAATACCAAAAAAAATCCAAAATGACGCGTGGGCTGGATGAGGGTGGATGGAGCGTTCAGTAATTTGAATGTGGGAAGCTCGGCGTCGGGTACAAGGGAAAGAAGGGACGGAAGGGATCATCTGACCGCCGCAGAGAGGAGAACCCGGTGAGGGAGGAATATAATTTAGATGTGCAGAGAACAGCAGAAGTGAGAGCAGACGGAGGTGACGGGGCCAAGGTGAGGTCAGCACCAAGATGGAAGGGACTCCCGGGGTGTGGCCAAGTAAGGAGATCGCTGCCTCCGCAGGTGTGGGCAGGAAGAAGTGAGAGCCGCCCAGATACTTCCATGGGGCTTGTCAAGTGGGAGGTCAGGCGGAAGCTACCCACTGTCCTTTCCTCCCTGATTTTAAAGAATATTGAAAGGAAGCTTAGACTCTGTGCTTAAGAGGGTTCGTTGAAAACTCTTTGGAATTGAACTAATTGCGCCCTCTGATTTCTTGTGCAGAGCAAAGGACAACGGTGCAGGGGCAAGTTTACTTTTTGCACACGCAGACTGGAGTTAGCACGTGGCACGACCCCAGAATACCAAGGTACGTTTGCTACGGACGTGCACCGTCAGCCCCTCCGCCAGCACTTTTTCCCTCACCCCTGCCCTCCGCGATAGGGAGCACCCCTGGGGCTTGAAGCAGTCATCCCAGGGTCTTGGGCCCAGGCTCTCTGCTGCCCCCTTCAGACTCCACGTGGTCAGTGGGCGGCTACTGTACCGCCCGTGGGTCCTTTAGGAAGCAAACCTGTGTCTTGAGATCAGATCACGTAACTGAAAGAGACCCTCGCTCTAGATGAAATCACACGTGCCCTTGCTTGAAAAGCCAATAAGCCCTTCGAGATGTGCCGTTCCCATTTTACACTAAAAATACCAACGATGTATTGATATCAATATTGATATCATTTCGGGTGATGAAATGATAGCACGTCTGGGATTTGCTTCAAGTAACTGGGGTGGGGGGAGTGGAGGGGGGATTAGGTTTGCAACAGGGTGACGAGTTGATAATTGTCGAGGTTGGTTATTCATTCGTGGTCTCTCTCTACTTTTTTATATGCTTAAAGTTTTCCATAATAAAAAGTTACAAAGGAAATGTAAAGACTCTATTACCCTTTCTCTCTTCTACTTTACTGTCCCTCTTGCCTCAGTCCCTTGGGGACCATTCCTGGGGGAGATGAAGCTTTTCTATGCGATTTCCTTCTACAAGGCCATACATCTGAGCCCAGGTCAGAGAGACCCCCGCCCCTCCCCCACCCTGTAATGGAGTTAAGTTTCTTCTTTTTTTTCTTCGTTTTGCTTTCCTTTCCAAATTTTGTTTTGTTTGTTTTGTTTTGTTTCAGAATAGCATTACTACCTAATAACATTTCTAGTAATGCTCACATCCTTTTTATTCATCACTTGTTTCATCTGAGAAAGACTTCTTGTTGCTGACTTTCCAAGTCTCTGTTGAATTTAAGATTCAGTGTCTATAATTAGAATGGAAATATTACCTGCAAACGAATGAGGTGTCTCCAGTACCCGCTGTAAGAAACGTCAGGCTTTGTGCTGATTAGACAAGCGACTTGGCCAGTAATGTTGTGTTCCCATGTGGCCGGATTGTACTGAGATCATTCACCAAGAGGTTAGAATCAGAGACACGCATGTAACAAAGGCAAGGAAAGCACGAGAATGCCGCTTCCCGGTGCTGCTGTTCTGAACTGTGAGATTTTGAAGGGGTGTCAGTATATCCCCTTGAACTTGCGCTTCTGGGAGCCTTTCAAGTGAAGCCGCCTTTGTGACCTTGAGCATTTAATTTAACTTGTAAATTCAGATGGTTTTCTGACAACAATCATCTACCTCCTGCTACTTGGCCCTCTTTCGAGGAAGAAACGCTGTTCCCCGGGTAGACCATGAGCCATGTTCCCCATCAGGGTCATGGGCTCCTAGAGCTCCGTTTTTATCTGTCGGGTTTCGCTGCCACCTGCAGCACAGAGTCCTGGACTCGGTGGGAGTTTGGCGTGAGTCGCGCCGTGACTGTCCCTCTTAGCAGAATGGGACGTTGGCCGCATTGATCAGGGACTCCTGTGGTTCCTCTTGCTGACATTTTGGTTTCGTGCCTCCACACTCAGACGGACAAACCTGTCTGTTCTCTTCCATTTCGGCAGAGACCTTAACAGCGTGAACTGTGATGAACTCGGACCACTGCCACCAGGCTGGGAAGTCAGAAGTACAGTCTCGGGGAGAATATATTTTGTAGATCATAATAACCGAACAACCCAGTTTACAGACCCAAGGTTACATCACATCATGAAGTAAGACTTGTACAGAATCTTTGTAGATTTCTTACGCTTGTAATTTAATGTTTTTACTAATATTTCTCTTAATTTATCGACTGTGTTGTTTGTTAGTGGAGGTTAAGTGTAAGCGAAATACAATAAATGTCTGGTGGACAGTTGCGGGTTTTTAAACTCTCAGGACAGCCGGGAGCAGTTTTTGTTTTTTTTTTTCCTTAATGTTTATTTTTGAGAGCGAGAGCATGAGTTGGGGAGGGGCAGAGAGAGGGAAACACAGAATCTGAAGCAGGCGCCAAGCTCTGAGCTGTCAGCCCAGAGCCTGATGCGGGGCTTGAACTCACAAACTGTGAGATCATGACCTGAGCCGAAGTCAGAGGCTTAACCGACTGAGCCACCCAGGCGCCTCAGTTGTGAACAGTTTTGAAACTGTATTGTTGCCGTCTTTTCTTGCTTGCAGCCTAAATAAAAGTCACTGAGATGACAGCATTAGGCAGTACAGCTCCACGTTCAAAGCTCCCGCACGTGGCTCTCTGAGGGAGTGTGTGGCCCTTGGCACGAGAGCCCCTGAAACCAGGCTCTTCCTTCGTGCCCGCTCGTCACCATCTGGACGGGCTGCCGCAGTCCATATTGCTGCTTGCCAGAGCCTTTTCCTGGGCCCGTCCTTCCTGGATGACTTGGAACTGGGAGTTATCTTGGATCCCACAGTCAGTGTTCTGGCTCTGTCGTGTTCTCAAGAGCGTAAGAGCCCCATGTGGCTCTTCTCACCGACACCTGACCTTAGGGGCCAAACCTGGACAAGACGAATGCCACTTCATCCCTCTACTAGTCCTAGTCCTTGATTTCGCTGGAGTTTTGTGAGTGGGCTTAGAAATCTCTTGGTCGCGAAAATGAGGAATAGTTCCCATTAGATTGCACTTGCCTTGTTTGCTCTTGTACGATAACCTGCTCGTGAAAGTTTTCACGTCGGCTCCATTGAATTTTGACTACCAAGGCGCATCTAGTAATGCATCGGTCAGTCTCTCAGATACATACCGGATGTGTGATAAATGACAGCAATTTCTGTTTTTATTTACAGCAGTGATAAGCTGTAGGGTAAGCAGTTGCTTGGAACTGGGGTATCTTCTGGATTGAAGCCATATTTGGACCCCTGTATTTAGGCCAGTGGTGGCCACTGTCAGTGTTTATGCATCTTCATACATGGTTATGTCAGCAGAGGGAACATCTCTTCTTGCAGTTCTGTGTGATGAGCTCGCTCCTCAGTCCCTCACCAGGGGGGGCATTGCTTGTGGCTCCCTGGGCCGCTGCTTTTGGGGTGACCTTGATGTTTCTGTTCTTCTCAAGTCACCAGTGCCAACTAAAGGAGCCCAGCCAGCCGCTGCCATTGCCCAGCGAGGGCTCGGTGGAGGATGAGGAGCTTCCCGCCCAGAGATACGAGAGGGATTTAGTCCAGAAGCTGAAGGTCCTCAGACACGAGCTTTCACTTCAGCAACCCCAGGCTGGTCATTGCCGCATCGAAGTGTCCAGAGAAGAAATATTTGAGGTATGGAATTCGGCGCGACCAGCAGGGAGGCATAGACTGTTAAACCCTGTTGACAGACAGCAGGTTCTTTCTGTTTGGTGTTTCGGGTACCGATTTTATCACTCAGCAAATTGCAGGGCTTTATCAGGACCGATGGCCATATAGAGAGACAGACTGGACTTCCTCCTGTGGTAGGAGTTTAAAAGCTAGAGAGCTTCTGAAACGAAAATACAGAGACTCACACAGAAACTAGCACTAAATAACACTGTAAATCCTCTTCTGTGTGCCGGTTATATATTCCTGCAGCCCGCATGGTTTCTCCAGAACCAATCCCTCCTTCTGCTCTTGCCATCTCACCTAAGGGCATCGCCTCCTCAGAGAAGCTTGGGGGCCAAGTGGCCACTTTATTGTCTTTTCTGGAAATGGGAAGATCCGATGGTTCCTGGAAAGGGTTGTCTTTCATACAGCTCCCCTGTGGGATCAAGGCCACCAAACAGGCGGGACCTCCTGTAGACAGGGCCCTTTTCTCAAGGCAGGTGATTGGAAGGTAAAGTCTCGGTGATGTTTGGTCTGCGTCCTGCCTGCCTTTGTGGAATCATGGGCAGGAGTGATCAAAAGAGGCTGGGTGAGACCTGAACACGGAAGGTGAGGACACAGTGGCAGGCAGCCCAGTGCCGTCCTCACTGGGCGCTGAAAGCGCCCAGGGCCATGTTCGATGCTCGGGCACAGACGACGGTTAGGCGAATGGATGGACTGGCCAGAATGGCCATTGAGCAGGGAGGGAAAAGAGCTGCATTCTTCACATTTTGCTGCTAGATCATTTCCACTCAGCATCCCCTTTCCCTCTTGGGATGGGAAGGCTTGAATTACATTAAATTGAAAGCAGGGGAGGAGTCTGAAGTGCCTTATCACTGAAAATATCTATAAGCGTTTAGCTAGTTGCACTTAAAACAAAAAAGTAGCTGAAGGTTAGGCTAGCCGCCTGTGTTCTGTGTTTTGGGTAAGCTCCCATAGGTCTTACTTTATTAAAAAAAATTTCTTTTTAAACATTTTAATTTATTTTTGAGAGAGAAAGACAGAGCGCTAGCGGGGGAGGGGCCAAGAGAGAGGGAGACACAGAATCCGAAGCAGGCTCCAGGCTCTGAGCTGTCAGCACAGAGCCGGACACGGGGCTTGAACTCACACGCTGTGAGATCATGACCTGAGCCGAAGTCTGACGCTTAACAGACTGAGCCACCCAGGCATTCCCCCATAGATCTTACTTTAAATACTTTTTTGCTTTTTTTGACTCCCTGGAAATTATGCGATTTTTCACCTCTATCTAGATACAAAAACAGGCTCTGAATTCTTTTATTATCCAGATTCTCCAGTGACATCTTCCTTTTGGTTATAATACACAAGTCATTCTTAGTATGGCCTCATTAAAATCAATTTGCGTAGAGAAAATGGACTCTGGTGAGGATGTCTGTCCCTAGGCCTTTAGCGATTGTGCTGAAAATGGGGGTGTGCGTTTCCTTTGGGTACGACGTTGCCCGGCACCAGCTCCTTGTTCCTGAGGGACACCCGGGGAGGTCAGGCGACAGGGGCTACCCCACATCAGACACTGGACATCAGACCAACATTCTGACTAGGAATCAGATCAAACTCAGATTTAAATGACTATTTATCCTGATTCGGGCTCCATTACCAACAACCTTGAATCTCTGTAGAACAGTAAGAATGTGACCCGTTCTTCTCTCTGACGCTTTTTTTTTTTTTTTTTTTTTGCCGTGCAGGAGTCTTATCGCCAGATCATGAAGATGCGGCCAAAGGATCTGAAGAAGCGACTGATGGTCAAGTTCCGGGGAGAAGAAGGTTTGGATTATGGCGGAGTGGCCAGGTGAGGCTCTCGGTCAGCCCTGCTTCATGCTGGGCGTGTCTCCACATGGCATTCGGTGCTTCTGGGAGTAAGGGTTTGTCGGGGCTCTGTGAGCATGTCCCGAGAACCACCGGAGGACACATCTCCTTCTCCGTTATTTTGTGGAAAGATTGGTTTAAACTTTTCAACAACACCCCCCCCCCCCCCCCACCCCACTGCTTCATCTGGCAGCTCTAACCTGAGACGTGAGAGGCCTGCTCCTGAAATTAGTCTGGGAGGGAGGCAGCCTTACTTTTCTCAGTAGAGGACTTTCAGGGTGGGAGAAAGGCATGTAAATTGCATTTGTGTCAAAGGAATTTTGTCAAGTGAAATGCTGGTCAAGATCATTCATGCCAATGACCTTAAAAGTAGAAGAATTAAAAGCTGCTGTTTCCCGTCCTGCCTCTTTTCACCTTTGAGACCATTGCCTTTTAACAGTTTCTTCCGATGGATGACTTTATGTCACTAAACTGATCAAGTTCAGGCATAATCCGTTGACTTCAGGATTTATGGTCACAGACACAGATAGACTGCATCTAATGTTAATACTGTCACTTCCTAGTCTGGCGCCGTCACAATTTTTAGATCTTCCATCATTGCCCTGGTAACTTGACATGATGTGTTTTCACCATTATTTGTTGGTTTGTCAACTGGACACATTGTCTCTTGACCTCTTTCTTCATAAGCAAGAAGGATATAAATACTTTTGACTTCCCCTCCAGGAGTCCTTCTGCCCTCCCCTCCTATGTTCTGTCATCCAGGGTTGGAGATTTATAGTCTGTTCTGTAGCCAAAATTAAGTAGCTCCCTGTGCTTATCTACCTAGTATTTTTGTGTTGAAAATCAGTACATTATTGGGGCACCTGGGTGGCTCAGTCAGTTAAGTGTCCGACTTCGGCTCAGGTCATGATCTCATGGGTTCGAGCCCCACGTCGGGCTCTATGCTGACAGCTCAACCTGGAGACTGCTTCAGATTCTGTGTCTTCTTCTCTCTCTGACTCTCCCCTGCTTGCATTCTGTCAAAAAAAGAAACATTACAAAAAAAATTTGTCTTTAATTTGAAAATCAGTACATTGTTTACATTATTAGGACCGTGTAAATACTGTTCACCGAGGGGGTTGAGTGGTTTCTAGGATTTTTGCCTTTAGAACAAATTTTAATATTCCAAGAATTTCTTCATCTTTGTCTTTTTTTTTTTTTTTTCAAAACCAGGCTATGTCTTTACTTTGTCCGATTAAGCTTGATCTTTTGCCCCCCTCCACCCCCCGCCCCCGCTTCCCCCGCGTGTCTCCCTCGTGGACACTGCCCAGTCTGACTGGTGGTTCCTTAGGTCTTCTGCACAGTCGTGGTCACGGGCATCACTGCTTTCCCGGGTTAGAGCATGGTTTTGTGGATCCTGTAGTTTCCTCTTCCTTGGTTTACTCCCTTGTGTTACCGGACTGTACCCTCAAGCAGCTTTCTTAGAAAGGACGTGTGGGAGGTGAATTTTCCAAGGTCTTACGGAAAACGTTCATTTGCAGTTTGCCCTTTTTATAGATTTCTAGGAAGAAAGTAATTTTCATTCGGTACTTTGAAGGCATCGCTGTCCTATCTTCGGGCACCCAGCGTCACCGAGCAGTGGTCTGGAGCCAATCTGATTTTAGTCCTAACTTCACCCGAAGTGGTTTGGCCTCATCCAGGACCACCCGTCACCCTCGGAGTCTGCTACCTTGTTTCTGTTCTTTGCCCCCCTTCCCATCCCTGCTCCCTGCTTCCGCGTCGTCCGCCGTCACGATTACCCCCTCGCCGCCCTTTCGGCCTGCTGCCCCTGCCTGGCAAAACCCCGCCTCTGAACAGTCCCGTCCTCGGGCCCGGAGGGTGGCCGGGGGGCGGTGCGCTCCACGCTGTGGCCTCTCCCACGCTGGCGCCCACGAGCCCAGGGAGGTCCCAGCGGCCGGCGCAGCCATGCTGTGCTCCTTGCGTCCCCACCTGTGCGCCCCCTGGGCCTCTGCCTCGGCCCCGACACCTTCACCCTCGGCTGCCGACTGCGCCTCCTCTGCCGCTGACGACCCACGGCCCCAGTGGAGTCTCTCTGCCGGCACCTCTACCCACGTGGCCCCGTGTTCCCTGCACGGCCCCCTGTAGGAGAGCCACCCTGTCCCCCGCACAGTGCGTGTCCTACTCTTAGTTCGCATCCGCCTCGCTTCCTCACCGTGTTCCTTTCTGTGGGGTCAGTCTCCGCGTGTGTGCGCTAGGACGGCACCCTTCTTGAACCTTCCCCGGACGCGATCCCCTTCCTGTCTACATGTTAAGGAGGCACTCGAGGCAAATAAAGCAAAGAAAAGAGAAATTCCAGGAAAAACACAAATTTGTTCAAAGGGGCTTCTGCCTCAGTCATTGACCTGTTTGTTCTCAAGCAGGAGCCCTCGGGGGACTTGTGAGCATCCCTCGTCCTGCTCCCATGTCTCTTGCTTCCTCTTGACACCGCCCCTGCCCCGCTTCCTCGGATGCCCTCCTTGGCTTCCATCTCCCCCAGACGCCATGATGACTCCTGGGCCTCTATGTCCCCTGGCCTGTCAGCGAAACCTGGCGCCTCTGGTCGCTCCCTATTCTCGAAGCACTTTTTCCACTTGGTTTCCGGACGCCCCCCTCTCCTGGTTTGCCCCCTGGCTCCCTGCCAGTCCTCGTGCGGGTCCTCCTCACCCGGAGCACTGGCGGCCCCCGGCTCAGTCCCGGGGTCGCCGAGGGCACCCTGGGTTCCGTCTGTGTGCTGCTCCCGTCAACGCCACACTTGCTTGCCCTGGGCTCTCCGTGGAGGTTTCTGAACCCTTCTAAGCCTGATGGTCCCGAATCTGAGGGCCCCTCATCAGCTTCTCGTTTGTCCTACCTCAGTGCCCGCCCTCACCCCCTCCCCTGTCGTCTCCCAGGGCCCGTGTCCGTGGTCCTCAGCAGACAGTGCTGCCCCGACCGCATGTTGCCCTCCAGCTCCCTGGCCCCCCCCCCCCCCCCCCCGCTCGGGGCCTATCTGCCCTATCTGTCGTTGTTCCTCCGAACATGCCCCCTGCTTCTCACTGTCCTGCACAGGCTGCTGCTTGGCAGCAGCCGGCGTGAGCTTTTTGGAGACTCGGCCATCGTCCCCTGTCCCCGAGCCCCCAGCTGAACCCCCGCAGGTGCTCCAGGCTCGGCCCTGGCTGCTCCCCCTCGGCTGCTGCACTCTCGCCGTGGCTGCCTCGGGCCTTGGCCTTCACCTCCCCTCTGCCTAGAGTGTCTCCGAGACCCTCATGTAGCCCATTCCCTCTGTTCCCTTGGGTCTGCTCGCACGCCCCCCGAAAGGGCCTTCTCTGACTCCGAGATCCCGAGATCCCTGGCCCCGGTCTGCTGCATGGCCCACAGTCACAGAGCGTGCACTTGGAGCCTTCCCGTCCTCGCTGAAACCCCAGTTCCCATCCCCTCCTCGCGGAACCCCCAGCTCCTAGGAGCACCTGCCACGCCAGCGTACCTCCCTCCTGGATCAGCCGAACCAGCAGCGGCTTCTTGCTCAGTTTCCCCTCTTCTGTTTCCCCGCTTTGCTCTTCTGAAATGCCAGTTACGCAGATGCTGGACTCCCTGGATGGACCCTCCAGGTCTCTCTTTTTATTTCCCATCTTTGCTTGTTTTCCCCCACTTTCTAGGAGCGTTCAGCTTCCGGTGCCTCAGGATTTTTTCTTTACGTGAACAAAAGTGGTGATTCTAGACAGTCTATTTGATTTTACTCGCTCGTCTCCGAGTTCCTACTTCTCACGAGGCACAGTTGACACACGATGTTACATTAGTTTCAGGTGTGCAACGTAGCGTTTTGAAAAGTCGAACACTCTGCTCGCTACAAGCGTAGCCGTCATCTGTCACCAACAGGGAGCGCTCTCTGACCTCCCTCTTCCCTTCACGCATTGTGCCCGGCCCCGCAGCTCCCTCCCCTCTGGCAGCCATCAGTCCTCCGTATTTATGGGTCTGTTTCTGCTTTGTTTTGTTGTGTTTTTAGATTCCCCATAAAAGCGACATCATGTGGTGTTTGTCTTTCTCTGACTCATTTCACTTAGTATCATACCTTCTAGGTCTATTCGCGTTGCCACACCCGGCAAGATCTCCTTTCTTTGGTGATTAACATTCCATCATGCGTATATACCGCATCTCTTTATCCGTTCATCTGTCCACGGACACTTGGGCTGCTCCGTAGCGTGGCTCTTACAAATAATGCTGCAGTAAGCATACATAGAGGTGCATATATCTTTTTGAATCAGTGGTTTCATTTCTTTGGGTAAATACCTAGTAGTGGAGTTACTGGATTGCCTGGTATTTCTAGTCTTAATTTTTTGAGGAAGCTCCACACTGTTTCCCACAGTGGCTGTACCGCTCCAACATTGTTTTCACTTTTTATGTGATCGTAACATACTAATTTATTGATTCCATTGCAACAAAATACTTTAAAAATTAAAAATTTCTTATCTATGATTGAATCTTCACTTGATTGAATCTTTAAAAAAAGTGTTTTTTTAATGTGTATTTTTGAGAGAGAGACAGAGCGTGAGCAGGGGAGGGGCAGAGAGAGAGGGAGACACAGCATCAGAAGCAGGTGCCAGGCTCTGAGCTGTCAGCATAGAGCCTGATGCGGGGCCTGAACCCACACACCGTGAGATCGTGACCTGAGCCAAAGTCGGACGCTCAACCAACCAACCAACGCCACCCAGGTGTCCTACAGGATTGAATCTTCTTAAAGGAGAACACCCCTAAAATTTGTATGCTCTTGTAAGAATTGTGTTTATTTATTAACCATTAAATATGGAGACTCTACCATGTACTAGGTACTAGAGATACAGTAGTGAGCAAAGTAACATGTTCTCTGCCCCCTTCACCCCTCCAAAGTCCCCATCCAAAGGCGTTCTCAATCTGACGAGGTACAGGCGTTAGAGAATTACACAAATACATGTAAAACACCAACTCTGGTTAGTGTTAGCTAGAAGTCACGATCGGCCCTTTGGCCCTGGAGAAAATCATTCCTCCACCTTCCTTCCACTCCTGTCTTTGCCCTTCATCCTCCTGCCCTCGGCTGCTCCTGAGTCCACCTGGGATGAAGGGCACAGAAAGGCACGCATCTCCCCAGTAGTGAGCTCACAGCGGGCACTGGCTCTCCATGGGAAATGCTTTCCCTTTCAAGACTGTCCCAGGGACGCCTGGGCGGCTCAGTCGGTTAAGCATCGGGCTCTGGCTCAGGTCACGATCTTGTGGTTCATGAGTGCAAGCCCCGTGTCGGGCTCTGTGCTGACAGCTTGGAGCCTGGAGCCTGCTTCGGATCCTGTGTCTCCCTCTCTCTCTGCCCCTCCCCTGCTCACACTCTGTCTTGCTCGCTCTCAAAAATAAATAAACACATTAACACAAACAAAAAAGACTGTCCCAGAGTTCTTCCTTAATCATCTCCATCTTGATTCTAGAAACCATCTTTCTTTTGGCAAACGTAACTTCTGTTTGCCCGTGATAAAGCGAGTTCTGTTTCCTGCCAAGTGGATCAGGCTTTCTGCCCCCTTTTTAGGTGAGAAGCTTCCTAGTTAGATGTTCATGTTTGCCCCAACAGTTCAAATCAGACTACTTGCATTTTCTCTTCTCTGCTATTTCCTTTACAGGCTCAGGAATTCAGGACCCTAAACTGTTCCAACCTACCATCCGTCTTAGCGTGGCTGTATTATGTATCCCCAGGCGCGCATGTGAATAGCTTGGTTTGATCTGATAGGAGTTTTGTTCCTTCTGCATGTCCCAGTTTATATCCAGTCTTCCACACAGAGAGGCCTTTTTGGAGGTCCCTTGGTTGACACGGTGGTCTAGCGGAAAGAGCTGTGAGTCCTGGGTTTCCTACTCCAGTGTGATCTTGCATTGTTTCACCCCTCAGATCCTTCCTCACATCTACAGGGGATCAGACCTGTCTCAGAGAGCTGCAGAGAGATTTAAATCACGTGTGTGTGTGTGTGTGTGTGTGTGTGTGTGTGTGTGTGTATGTTCATCATCTGGCCGATGAGAATCAGTCTACACTCACTTCCCCGGTGTTTGGTTCTCAACCATTTCCTGTATCGTTAAAAATCCCTTTTGCCTGTATAGTTAGCTCTCCCCTCACCACTTCCTTAACATCCCTAATACGCCTCCCTCCCTTGTGCGTGACTCGGTCAGAACATTTGCTTGTGTTTTGATCACTTCCTGTCTAGACAGTTGCAGGTCCTCAGCTTTTGAAAAGGATTCCTCTCAAACCCAAACTCTCAACCTTGGTCTTATAGCCGGGAAATTCTGCCTTTCTAGTAAAGAATTGTGTGACATCTGGAGTCTCCTGGTTTCTGCCAGTTCCTTTCTGTTCTCTTGAGTTCGATACGTAATCTTTTGCAGTCTGATCCTTTCTGTGTATTGTCACCGTTGCCTTGGATCGTTTGCACGTGTGGTCATCCTTTTCCTGGTTGATCTCAATTCCATACCTTTTGTGTTTGACAGAGTAAGAAATTCCAGAATAAAATCTGGGGCTGCTGTCTTAACGAAATGTATCCATTAGAAAGGAGATTTGAGTAGAAAGAATAAAAGGCTCACTGTAGAAGTGACACAGGTGTTTGCATAAGCTTTTTCCCCGGTCCTGGGCTCCTCGCCCCTGACCCTGGAGCCAAATCACACAGATGCTGTTGAGAGTGCTTGTTTTGCCGGATTGTTTCTTTTTTAATTTTATTTATGTATTTTTTTTATTTTTTCAAAAAAAATTAAATTGTCAAATTGGCTCCCATATGATTGTTTCTTAAAAAAATTTTTTTAATATTTATTTATTTTTGAGAGAAAGAGAGTGTGCACGTGAGTGGGACAGGGGCAGAGAGAGGGGAACAGAGGATCTTTAGTGGGCTCCATGTTGACATCAGAGAGCCCAGTGTGGGGCTCGAACTCACAGAACTGCGAGATCATGACCTGAATTGAAGCTGAAGTCAGACGCTGAACCAACTGAACCACCCAGGCGCCCCTGTTGGATGTTTCTGATTTGGCGCTTTTTGTTTTGTTTTGTTTTTAAATACATAATGAAATGATTGGAATATAAAGGAATTCCAAAAATAATTTATTCTTATGTATCTCGTCCAGATTTTAGAACTCATGAAATTATATCTTGTTATGGATTCAGCTTGTTTTTTAAAATTATAAAAATGATAAATGTTTATGACAAAAGGTAGAATCGACAAGATAGAAAGTCATAAAGGGTAAGGGCGCCGGGGTGGCTCAGTCGGTTAAGCGTCTGACTTCGGCTCAGGTCGTGATCTCGCGGTTTGTGAGTTTGAGCCCCGCATCAGGCTCTGTGCTGATAGCTCAGAGCCTGGAGCCTGTTTCGGATTCTGTGTCTCCTCCTCTCTCTGGCTCCCCCCCCCCCCCCCCCATGCTCATGCTCTGTCTCTCTCTGTCCCTCGATAATAAATAAATGTTAAAAAAAATTTTTTTTTAAAAGAAAGTCATAAAGGGTGAAAGTCGTTCTCAATCCCTGTCTGCCTGGACTGCAAACTGTTTTCTCCTCACTTAAATGTGAATAACATGTTCCTGTCGGAAATGTAAAAACTCCCTAGCAAGAGGCAAAAGAAAACTGAAGATCCCCCAGAATGCTGATTCTAAAGTTAACTACTGTCCAAGTGTCTGTGTAAATCCTCTTCCTCCTCCTCTTCCTCTCTGCTCTGCATATAGATCTTTCCTATTTTGTGTACATACGCGCGTGCACGCACACCCTTTATAAGTAGAAGGATATGACTGCTCTTTATTAATTGCTCTTTTGTCCATTGGAACCACACGATTGACATCATCACCTGAGATCTGGTCTTTGCAGAGTCCCAGAGAACACCTTAGCTGAGGTTCTGGCAGGCTGATGAGTCCCCCTGCCGAGAGCACTGCCCGTAGCAGGTGGTGCTGGGTGAAGCCCACTGCCGTTCTTCCTCGGCTTCGGAGCCACCGTTGGAGTTTGGGCCAGAAAAGCCATTTCTCAGACGACCGGACGCAAGTTGTTACTTCCTCAGACTAATCTGCCCAATCTACACCTTCTCTCAGGGCCTGGTTATCCCGCAGTGTGGCCTTCTAGGACCCAGGGAGTCAGTCCTTTTGATAAGACCTAAACTGGACATTTTCACACATATAAAATGGTTGTCATTTTGTTGTTCCTAGGGAGTGGCTCTATTTATTGTGCCATGAAATGTTGAATCCGTATTATGGACTCTTCCAGTATTCTACGGACAACATTTACATGTTGCAAATCAACCCGGATTCTTCGATCAACCCCGTAAGTACCCATGAATAAAGAGAGGGCGAATTGGAAAGTTCTTTAACTAGATTTCCAGGTCCAGTGTCAGTCCTTGGTTTATCCATTGTGGACTTACTCAGTCTCTGGCAAATAGACACTGAAAGGTAGAGCAGGAAATGGAAATGGGGTTTTCATTAATTCTGCTTATAATTCCACCTGGAAAGCAGAGATGTGAGGTTCCCCAGTTAAAAACCAGAACAGCTCTGGTTTTAGAATGATTCTGTTACTTGGGTTGTCCATTATTTTCCTCTATGTTCCTCTTTGGTTTTTTATTTCCTTTGGATTTTCTTCTCTTCTGCTTTCTCCTGGGACTCAGGGAGAATTGCCCCCTGCTCTGTTTGTAGTGAAGTGGGGAAAACGGGGGGCCGGCTACCTGGGCGCCTGGCACTTAGAAGCGCCTGTGTTGGTTTGATTCTCCGTGGCTGCCATGTTGAAATTCTTAATAATTTTTGAGCAAAGAGTTCTGCATTTTCCTTTTAGGCTGAGTACCACAGATGATGTAGCAGTTCTGAGGACATGTTTGAACGAAGGGCATGTAAAATGTTCAGATGATCTATACAAAACGCATGCTCTGAATTTTGACTACCTAACTAGCCTTCTTTCCTTTGATCGTGAGCACAACCTGTGAGCAACTGAGTCAGTGTTGGGTTGCCCATGGGACAGGTCTCCCAAGAAGCTTGGAGAAAGGACAAGGTATCCACCCTGGCTGGTCATTTTCCTAATAAATGTGTTCTCTGGTGCCCCCTACAGGACCATCTGTCTTATTTCCATTTTGTGGGTCGGATCATGGGTCTCGCCGTATTCCACGGACACTACATAAACGGGGGCTTCACGGTTCCCTTCTATAAGCAGCTACTGGGGAAACCCATCCAGCTCTCTGATTTGGAGTCGGTGGACCCAGAACTCCATAAGAG
Organism: Acinonyx jubatus; assembly: GCF_027475565.1. Taxonomy (NCBI): domain Eukaryota; kingdom Metazoa; phylum Chordata; class Mammalia; order Carnivora; family Felidae; genus Acinonyx; species Acinonyx jubatus. The sequence continues at coordinate 30,224,918 of NC_069398.1, forward strand.
CTTAGTGTGGATTCTGTAAGTACCGACTCACTGTTCAGTTAATGGAAAATGCCTCACCCATCTTACTGTCCACCAAATACAATTGTTTTGTGTGCATGTGTGCGTGCATGTGAATGTTTTCGAGGGATGGGTGTGAAGTCAGGGGAAGAGAAGTAAAGAAAATGCTGTTTTTACAGCCAAAAACATAAAAATGGATTTAACAAGAAACACTCAGTTGACTTTCTTCCTTCACGACGTTTGGCCAGTTTCACTTTCATAGACTAATTTCTTCCTCAAATTATTAAGGTCTGGCCACAAAATTAATCCCCAGGCCTGATAGGTGGGTGGCGGGTTTTGTTTTGGACTCTCCAGTGAATCTCGAGAGGGAAAGCACCCAACACAAAATTAGTGGCAGAGTATTTGATAGTAAGAGAAAGTATCAGGAAAAACTATATTTAGTCGACTTTGTTTTAGAATTATCCTAGAACTCTCTTGGAAGCTGTCGGCACAGTCACGTGGTAACCGCGGGGGTTGCGGGTCCTTGTGAATGAGCCGATTTCACAGGAGGGAGAGATCCAGGCTCTGCAGGGGGAGAGCGAGAGGGGGAGCTGGAGCCAGCTGCACCCCAAGCGCTGGTCGGCCTCACTTCACATGCCCCGGTTGGAAATGGGTAGTCTGGGGGGGTTAGGGCCTCCATCCTGTACAAAATCGTTTACTCTGCTTGCCTCTCAGCAAATGCGGGGGGCGGAGGAATCCACTTGAACTTCCAAGTGCTACTTTGTTTGAATGGATGCATTTGGAATGGCTGTCTTAAAGGAGGGGTTGCGAGTGTTTTCTAGGTGTGTCTTCTGCAGGTTGCTTTTCCTTTGACCCCGTTTCCTTTTCGTGAATCCTTCTGTTCGGAGACTCAGTTTACAAGGCAGTCAGGCCACCGTGTCTCATAAAATCTCAGAACGAGAGAGCTACCATCACCTCCCTGTGAATGAGGGAGCCCGGAGTCTGGGCACATGCAGAGTGGAGCTGTGGTACCCCTTCAGTACCCGCACCCCTGCCCTCACACGTGCTCTGGGCCCTAGGTTTTCCTCTTCCCCCTCCTGCACCTCTGGGGTGACAGACAGGAAGTGCCGTCTTTCTCCCGGAACGTTCCGTCTAAGGTTCTGTTCGCTGCTGCATGCTGGCAGAGGTCTGATATCCATCTCGTGTCTTAACTTCAACAGAGAGAACGATATCACCCCTGTGCTAGACCACACTTTCTGTGTGGAACACAATGCTTTCGGGAGGATTCTTCAGCATGAACTGAAACCCAATGGCCGCAACGTTCCTGTCACAGAGGACAACAAGAAAGAATATGTCCGGTAATGTTCTGGGGAATCTTGGAGGTTGCCAGCGGGGACATCCAGGTGCCTAGGACCATCTGGGCAAGGCTGGGTTCACATTTAGGTTGTCGAGGTTCCTTGGCTGTTTGAGGCTTCCCTTCCCTGCCGGCACCTGTGACCAGAATCCCAGGAACAGAACAGACTTTCAGCCACGGTCGGGTTCAGTGGTGGGGGCTGTGCACAGAGGTGCCCCTAGTGCCACCAGAGCCGGCCCGTTGAAGGGAGGATAATGACTCCAGAGCCCAAGCTGGGGAAGGGATTGCAGGTGACCTCCCAATTCTGGGTGTGAAGGTGGTGAACGCAGAATAGAATAGAAGCCTAGAAGTTTCCTTGAGATCAGTCTCGCGGAAGTCTACTCCATAGTAGTTTGTTTTCTCTTCTTTTTTTCTTTAATGTTTATTTTGAGATAGACAGCAGACAGGGGTCAGGCAGAGCGAGAAGAGACAGAATCCCAAGCAGGCTCCGTGCTGTCAGTGCAGAGTCTGACGTGGGGCTCGATCCCACAAACCATAAGATCGTGTCCTGAGCTGAGATCAAGAGTCGGACCCTTAACCAGCTGAGCCGCCCAGGCGCCTACCTCTTCAGGCAAATAAACGGCCAGTCGCTCGCACTGGGGAATTGGAAGCATGCGGGCGTGTCCGCGTGCGGAGGCTGCCAGACTGGCGCGTGTTCTCACGGTATCCTGTGTGTCATTTTCAGGTCTACTTTTCAGTTATGGCACTTGCTCTAACAGGTCAGGTTAATTCCTACAGCTATTTTTAGCGAAGCATCAGCATGTGTAAGGGCCTGTGCTGACTTATTTTTAATCTGATACTGAGGCTAGGCAACGTCAGCCGGTGGGGGTTTCGTCCCATCTGCCCCCACCTCCGCCCCCTCCTCCCGCCCCAAGGGGAGGCCCGGCAGGCAGGGTGCCAGGTTCAGATGTCAGAACCTTCTGTGGAGAGAACTTTTTTTTTTTCATGAACCACTTGATGCTGCCTCCAACTTGTGAATTTGTTTCTCAGGTTGTATGTAAATTGGAGGTTCATGCGGGGGATTGAAGCCCAGTTCTTGGCTCTTCAGAAGGGGTTTAATGAACTCATTCCTCAACACTTACTGAAGCCGTTTGACCAGAAGGAACTGGAGGTACGTGCTCACCGGGCCGAGCCAAGGAGGCATTAAAGGGCGCAAATGAGATCGGTGTTTTCTTGTTTTACAACCTGCCTGCAGAATGAGGCTTGTCTGTCCCCGCGGCAAGGCCGGGGGTTTGTCGGGGCTCCCGACTAACAGGCCTAGAGCGAGCGGGGTGTCGAGGGCGTCTGAGCCTGTTTATGACAAGGACAGGTGTCTGCTTGGCGGCAACGAGTCCAGATCATTCTCCGGACATTGTTCGGGGTGTCCTGTGGCTTATCCTCATGTTCAAGATCTCCAGCCGTGGCGGTTTCCAAACCCCTCCCACGTATTTACCTCGGATCGAGGAAATTCTCTCGCATATAACCAACCAGATTCTCCCACCACGTCAACTTTGTGTTTCTGTTCTAGCTATTATTAGACTCCGCACAAAGTGTTATTGTCTTCTCGTGTCCCACTTTGCGTGTGTGAACACAGAGACTCATTCATCCCTTACCCACGTCCGTGCCAAGTGGCTCACGGCTTTGAAATCCTTGTCTTTCTGCCGCGGCGAGGCGCCTCCGTGGGCGGGCAGCAGCTCCGGGTGGGCCTCCCACCCGGTGCAGAAACTCGCACACCACTCCCCTCCCAGCCCTGCTGTGATGGCCCCTGGGGTCCCGGGGAGGTGGCCCCGTTTTACAGTCAGCCCCTTCAGTCTCGCCGGTCGGCCCTTTGGTACTGACTCCTCGCAGATGAGGAGAGCAGACCTGGTTGTAAGAAAAGGCGCTGTTGGGAGCGTGGGCCCGTCTCCCTCTCCGCTTGTCTGAGTCTCTGGCTAGTTTATTCGGACGCCATGAATTCCCTCCTTTCAGACGCTGGGAACCTGGGAGGCTGCCATGACCCGGTCTGTACATCTGAGAAATAACTTGCCTCTAAACGCCTTTGCAGCTGATCATAGGCGGCCTGGATAAGATCGACGTGAGCGACTGGAAGTCCAACACTCGGCTGAAGCACTGTGTGGCCGACAGCAACATTGTCCGCTGGTTCTGGCAGGCTGTGGAGACCTTCGATGAGGAGAGGAGGGCCAGACTGCTGCAGTTTGTGACCGGGTCCACTCGGGTCCCTCTCCAAGGCTTCAAGGCTTTGCAAGGTGACTGATGTGGAGGCGGGGCTCCTGGCCCCACGCGTCTCCGCCAGGCATGTCCCCTGCCCGGCCACGGCGGGAAGAGCTGGACCGCCGTGGTGGTGTTTTCCTGAAATGTCTCCTAGGAAGTGGCGCGGCCTGTGTTTTCTCGTAGCGAACGCTGGGGGCGTGGAGGTGCTCGCCTGGCGGCCGCGGCCGCCCCCACCCCCGGGGGCCCTCTTGTTGCCATTCTCTCTGCCGGCCCCCCAGTGCTCCGGGGGTGCTAGCCTCTGCCCAAGCTGAGAGGAGATACCTATAGACACAAAGGGGGTGAGAATCTCAGCAAAACAAAGCCAAGCTTCCTGTCAAACCCACCTTTCTCGGTGTCCCTGCAGGCCACGTGCCCAGCAGGCGGGGTGTCATCTGGGGCGCGCAGCTGTGGCGGGTGCTGGCCAGCCTGGTGCCCGCCCAGGGCTGAGTTGGGCGAGACCTGAGCGAAGAAGGACCCCATGGAGCCGGTCCCTCCCCCACCCCTACAGAACTGGGGGACAGAGGGAGGGTACAAATAGCAGCAAGTCTTTGGGGAAAGAAATTAGAGGTTCTAAAGTGCACCATGGATTCGTTCCTGAGTCTTCTGGTAGCAGCCGTCTCACTGCAGCCCTGAGGTGAGAGCGGCCCGGCCTGAGCGCCAGGAGATGGAGTCTCCTGCTGCCGTGTTGGTCATGAGCTCCAGGGGTCCTTCCTGAGCCTCGGTTTCCTCCTCTATGCAGAGGCACTGTTTGAGAGGCTCCGCTGTCTGGTGTAGGTACCCATCCCCTCTCTGGTCCCTTCCGATGCTGATAAAAAACCTGATATCCAGATTTTTGATAACCCTGAGAGCCAGAAGGAAAAAGGTGAAGAATGTTAGTATGTTAAAATGTAGCAGATGGACCTTTGCATGTTCCTAGAGATAGCAGGTGTATTTCATGTAGGGAACATTCCCTGTAGACTTTTCCAGATTTGAAGGACTTCTTTGAGTGACAGAAGCTACTTCCATCCCCCTGGGCTGTTGTCCTAGGTGTTTGTGTCTTTTTCTTTTCCCACCGTCCCTCCGCCTGGGGGATTCATGACTGTGTATCGTGCTTTTGTCATAACCCTGCTGTCCTCTGCCAGGGGCGGGCCCACTTGCTAAACATCTTGTTTAAAAAAAAGAAAGACCGTCACTGGTGATTTAAGGATTTTGTCCTTCAAATATCCCCACTTGAGTGGGCCCACGGCCAGGGTCCAGGAGGAGAGCTCTCACGCGTCTCTGCCCCTGCGATTTTCTAGAATGGCTGGGATAGGTCGCTGGACGGTCAGCGTGTCCTAACCCAGGTGCAGGCTATGCCGCCGTGTGAAGCCCACGACCGTCCACCAGGACGACCTGCCCGGGCATCGGGCCGAGGGTGTGGTTGGCAGTGGGGCCCGGGCCCCGCCTCTGAAGTGCATTAACTAGAATGTTGTCTCGTAAGGTTCTACAGGCGCGGCAGGGCCCCGGCTCTTCACCATCCACCTGATCGACGCCAATACAGACAACCTTCCGAAGGCCCACACCTGGTAAGGACCTCGCGGTGGCATCGCGGGGAGCCTGTCCCTGTGCCTGCCACCCCGCGCGTGACTCCCCGTGCTTCCTTTACCTGCGCCCCAGGACAACTGGCCGTGGAACCAGTGTCAGGTGGGATGAGTGCTTGGCCGTGTGTCACATGAGGGTTATCAGAAGTCTCTTTCGTGAAACCAGTTTTGTCGTGAGATGTGATTAACGGCGGCTGGCACTCGGCAGCTCCAGCCTTGCCTTTGCTGGGGCCTCGCGTGTGCACACACGTACCTCCCTGCGGGGGAGTTGTCATTTTCAATCCGGAGTTCCCAGTCTTTGCTTCCTGTGTTTTCCTTCTTGGAACTTGGTGATGGATGCATCTTGCACATTGAAAACTTCTTAACTTTCCTAAATTTAACATCACTCATACCTGTAGCAGATGATTTTCCCTTGCGGTTTAAAGATCAAGTCACGTACGCTTTGTCTCAGAAACCACGTATCAAAAAGACCAGCGTGTCCAGTTCGCGAGAGCCAGTTCTTTGCCATCGAGATGTGTAACACTGCAACAGAAGCTTCCTGATTGGGAACCCAGGGGTGTGGGTTCAAGTGCTTACATGGCCAAGGCCCTACCAAGGCTGTGGCGCCCAGCCAGCCCCGCGTGGCCGTTACAGACACAGCATTGTGTTGACCCACGGCAGCTGCTTTCTTCCCTAGGACTCTGCCCTTTCATAGTTGAAAGTTTAGAATAAAACGGATGTGAGAACTGTCCTCAGATGCTGAAGTCCCAACTTTAAGAAAAAAACTATCACACGGTTTAGCCCAGTTCTTTCTTGACAAAAACCATCCTTAACTGCTTGACTGCTAGTAATTCAGTAGGTCACTATCTCGGTCAGAATTTTGTATGTTTTGACTTATTAGGAGAGAATATCCTTCTTAAAGGATGCCTTTTCTTTCTTTCTTTTTTTTTTTTTAATACAACACTAGAATTTCTCCAGCGAAATGTTGATTTATCTCCTCCTATCAGAGAATAGTTTGTTTCTGCAGGAAACATCCCAGACTGCCCCATTTGGTCTCAGGTCAAGTCATGGAGGATTAGACAGACAGGCAGTGGATTGTCAGTGGTGATCCGACAGTCGGCCAGTCTGGATTACGGGGGTCCACATGTGAACAAGACAACCACCACTGCATCAGGAAGGATCTTTGTCCTGATATAACCAGGACATAGTAATCGGTTTAATTTTGGCTTTCAAGATCTTAGAACTTATTTTGTTCTGTGTTCCATGAAAAATCTTTGCTTTCGAAACAGAAAAGCACCAGGGGGGAGTGGAAAACTTGCCTGTACCCCCCACCCCAGCTGGGCGATGAGATGCTTGGTCCCATCCGCCTGTATACTCACACGCTGCTAGCTCGAGGCCCTGAATGCTCTGCTCCCGCCTGGACCAGGGCCTAGGTCCAGATGGCCCCAGCAGTGACTCTGTCGCTCTTTTGTCCTCTTTCAGCTTTAATCGGATCGACATTCCACCTTACGAGTCGTACGAGAAGCTCTACGAGAAGCTGCTGACGGCTGTGGAGGAGACTTGCGGGTTTGCCGTGGAGTGAAGAGAGCAACCAAAGGCAACAGATTCTAGCTCACGACCACCAGACCAAAAGCAAGCTTTCTGTGCGCCTCCTGCAAAGCTGGCTGAGGCCCGGGAACCCTAGATGACCCGAGGGAAAGGGTTTTCTCCCCTCCTTTTCATTGGGGGAGCGAGGGGGGTGGGGGGACTTTGGTTGGTGGCTCCCACCCATATTTTCCTCCTTTCTGACAGTGATCCCCGCCCCCCCCCCCCCCCCCCTCCATCACCCATCCAATAAAATGCAGCCAGGTTTAGCATTTGGCTTCGGTCACACAGGATACCCTGCAGCGACTGTAACCCACATGGTTGGTGATAGGCTCACTGCCCTGTGGTCTTTATAGGAGGATCGACCCACAAGTTCTGGAACTGAGCTTGGCTTACTGAGGGTTTGTAACCGGTAGCTCTTCTGTCTCCAGACAGTCCTGAGGTCCCTTTTCAAGTTCTGCAGTTCAAATTCCAGTCACACCCTAGCAGCCTGCTCTGGGAAGCAGATTAATTTCTAACTGAAAAATAACCATATTGTCCATTGGAATTCTGCCCCAGCAGGAAGCTTGCATCCAAAATCTGCTTCCCTTTTGGAAAAGTAAAGGAACTGGGGCAGCTTTTGCTGGAGGCCTGGGGTATTTTTAAGGGGATCCTGGCTGAAAAAACTTGTTTTGCATAGAGAAAAATGATCTTCCTTTTAAGAGTCCCTTTTGCCACATTATCTGTCTAGCTTGAGATATTTTTCCAGTGAAAATACCACATAACAGAGCTTATAAAAGAACACACCAAACCAGCCTCAGATCCATGCAGCCAGTCCCGGGCTGCGGCTCCCCCACCACCTGTATGTCGAGGAGGATCGGCTGGGTCACTTGAATACTAACCAAGTGTTGTGCGGAAGTTGCTAAGAGCTGAACTAACAGAATTCTGCTGTTGTAGCTGCTGGCTTGGTGCAAAGTAGCCTCACAGAGAGAGAGGGAACGGGCCACCCCACTGACTTAAATCCACCCTGAGTTACGGTTTTACGAAGAGTAGGGCACGAATGCAAACCTGTCGGTGGAGGGGACCCTTCACCCTGGCTCATTCTGCTCGTTTCCCAAGTGTCGGGTGGAGACGCGAACAATCGCTACTACTCAGTTTGCTCGCCCAGACGTCCTCACGTGACGAGCAAGGCCAAAGCAAGCCTGGACCCTGAGTTTCCAACACCATTTTCCAATTTGCACAGAAGTTCAACAGTATTTGAACAAGGTGGTTTGATTTGCGATGAACTTCCGTGAAGGGCAGCAGCCAATCGTCCTGTTTGGTTTTTTTGCTGTTGTTTTGTTTGGTGGGGGGGTGGGGGGGCACATGCGGGGTAATTCATCAGGAAGACATTTCACTGTCGGAAGTTTGCCGTTGGTTTTGGAGTTAAGCGTTGGGATCCAGCTGCGGGTCTGAGGTGGGTCTGGAAGGCTTTCGGGTGACTCTTTTTGTCACCGATACCTCCGGAGCTAGGTGAGTTTGGAGGCGAGCTCACCCTTGTGGGTCTTGCCGTGTGGTTCTTTGGCTTGCCCGGAAGCATTCTGTGGCTGCCGTGCGGGAGCTCGGGAACCCCTGGGAGATAGACCCTCCCTCGGAACAAGAAGTTCACCTGGTTCGGTGGGCCGTGGGCTAGCGGCTGTGGGTTCCAAGAGCTGTGAGAGAGCGCGCGTCTGGCCATTTACGGAGGAGGTGCCAGGGTAGAGAGGATGTCAAGTGTGACTGCTGCAGAGGAGAGATTAAATCCGTTCAGGAAGTCCAGGCCGTATCATGGGCTTGGACTGTCATAAGTTCTGCCTTGCCCCGGTCAGGCTTACCCCGAGTCTCGCTCGTTTACCATCGTCCTTCAGAGGGCGTTCTAGAAGCTGGCTCCCCCTGACTCTCTAGTCCTCCCTCTTAACCTTCCTCTGCGAGAGTAAGGAAATGTCGGCTATGGCCCTTCCCCCACAGAGGCCTCCTCTCGAAGGTGCACCTCAACCCCCCAGTGTGAGGAGGAGACCTCCACAGAGAGCTGAGGGCACATCCAGACCGAGTGGGGGAACCACGGACTGTTCCTGTGGTTTGGCCCAGAGCTGCAGGAATGAGCGGGGAGACAAGGGTCTAGCGGGACTGTGGCACGTGGCTCCTGTAAGACGATCTTCCTGCTGTCGGGAGGAACAGTCCTTAGAACCCGTGCCTGCCAGCCCCATGCTGCCCGCGGGTGTCAGGCGTGGGCCCAGCACTCGGGACCGGCCTTAAGGCGGGGCTTTCCTCCCTCATCAGTCGTCCTTGTCAGCTGTGTGTGACAGTGGGGCCTGAAAGAGCAGAACTTTCCAGAACCCTGGTTTACTCTCGCCAGACAGGCCCGTCAGTAGCATCGCACTTCTAGAACCTTGGATTAGGCCTTTTGAACCACGGAAAGAGCAGTGTGGCAGACAGTGGGGAAAAGCTCCCGATGACTCCACTTTGGGTCCACGGGGACCCTGTTCCCACGAGCTCTCGTTTGTGGCCCTTGGTGATCCCCAACACCCCCCGCCCCCGCCGTCCCCTTCCCACCCCTTGGCCCGGATGCTTCAGGGGCCCGACTTGCAGGCTTGCCCTCACCAGCGGTCATCAGCCGACCCTCAGGGATGCAGCAAACCACCGCTCTGCCAGCGCTGTAGGAAGGAGAAACAAAGGGGCTGCTTGGGGGACACAGTCAGGGCAGCTCTCCCTGAGGGGAGACTCTGCCCGCCAGGAGTCCCGTGCTCCCCGAGCTTGCTCGGCCGCGTGGTCCCAAGTCAGGTGAGGGGGTCCTCCACCCTGAGCTGTCAGGAGTGGCCTTCCGCAGAGAACCCGCCCCATCCCCCCGGCCCTGTCCGCAGCCAGGCGCGTGCCGCACGGCAGCCTTCCCGAAACATAGTATGAATTTTTAAAATTTGTTTATTTTTGTTTCTCAACCACTTTATAATGTATTTTTTAATTTATTTTGTAATGTCTTGTTTTTAAGTATTGCTGCTATCCTTGTTATTCTTCCCACTGTTTTTATTGCTGATTTATTTTGTGAAAATTGTACACTAATGTTCCGTTTTATGTCAAAATCAAAAGTATTTAAAGAAATACTAGTTCTATTTAATGTGGTTATGGAACCAGCTGGAAACACAAAACAAACAGTGATTGTACAGCAGGCTGGACCCAGGAGGTCAGGTTCATTTTGTTACATATGCAATAAACTCACGACTTTACATTTTTTTGGCGTCTGATACTTTGGTGTGGAGATGAGATTCCTTTTTTTTCTCTCCAGTCCCGCAGAAAAGAAAGTCAATGGCTTGAAATACTGACAAGGACCTTCTAGGGAAAAAGGACAGACTTCAGAATTGTAGAAGGAACTGAAAAAACACGGCAGGCAGTTGAAAGTGCTCTACCAAAAGCAGAAACTTGAGGGATCGAGAAATTTTTGAAGCTGTTGACTGGTTCCTCACATGCTGGTCATGTTTGTTGGTTTGCATTTTTTTCTTTTTTAGATATTTTTATTGTGGTAAGATACACGTAGTATCTGTCAGTGTATCCACTGGTTAAGGTCTACCTCGGTGGCATTAAAACATTCACAATATTGTATCACTGCCAATGTACCCAAACTTTTTCATCCTCCCAAACTAGAACCTAGACCCACTAACCAGTAACTGCTGCTCCTCCTTCCCCCGACACCTGTCCTACTTGGTCTCTGTGAACCTGCCTATTCTAGGTACTTCATGTAAGTAGAATCATAAAATATTGGTCTTTCCGTGTCTTATTTCACTTAGTGTAACATTTTCAAGGTCTACCCATGTTGAAGCATCTATCAAAATTTCACTCCTTTTTATGGCTGAATGGCATGCCCCTGTAGGGATGTACCACATTGTGTTTTCCCGTTGATTTGATGGACACTTGGTGGGATAATTTTCTTTGTTGACTTGACCCAGCCATGATACCCAGAAAAGGCATTACAGAGTAACATGTGTGTGGTCTGGATTTCTCTCAGCAGTGTTCCGCAGTTCTCAGTGCGTAAGTCTTTAGCCTCCTTGGTTAAGTTTATTCCTAAGTATTGCATTCTCTTTGATGCTATTTTAAATGGAATTGTTAATTTTCTTTCCAGATTCTTCATTGTTAATGTCTAGAAACACAACTGATTTTGGTGTGTTGGCTTTCTAGGCTTCAACTTTGCTAATTTAATGATGTGTGTGTAATCTTAATGTTGTCTACATATAAGATTGCATTGTTTGCAAACAGTTTTATTTCTTCCATTCTAATTTGGATGCCTTTTCTTTCTTTTTCTTGCCTAATTGTTCTGGCTAGCACTTCCAGTACTATCTTGAATAGAGGCAATGTGAGTAGACATCTGGTCTTGTCCTGACCTTAGAGGAAAAACTGTCAGTCTTTCACCTTTGAGTATGATGTTAGCTGTGGGACTTTTCATATATGGTTTTCATCGTGTTGAGGTATTTTCCTAGTATTGCTAGTTTGTTGAGTGTTTTTAACATGAAAACGTATTGAATTTTGTCAAATGGTTTTGCTGTGTCAGTTGAGAGTATTTACTTTCCCTTCCGTTCTGTTAATACGGACTATTAAATCAATTGATTTGTGTATACTGAGTGATTCTTGCATCCTAGGAATCCTCTTTTGTCATGATGTGTATAAAACTTTTATTCTGTTGTTGGATTCAACTTGCTCATGTTTTGTTGGGGATTTTTTGCATCCATATTCATGAGGGATACTGACCAATAGTTTTCTTGTAGTGTCTTCATCTAGCTTTGGTATCAGGGTGATGCCGGCCTTCTAGAATGAGTTAGGAAGCATTCCCTCCTTCTTTTGGAAGAGTATGAGGAAGATTGGTGTTGATTCCTTAAATGTCCGGTAGAATTCGCTGATGAGGCCATTGGGTCCTGGGTTTTTCTTTGTCGGGAGGTATTTGATTACTGATTCAATCTCCTTACTAGTTATAGGTCTATCCAGACTTGATATGTCTTCATGATTTAGTCTCCGTAGGTTGTGTGTTTCTAGAAATTTGTCCATTTCTTCTAGGTTAACCATTTTGTTGGCATATAGTTATTCACAGAGCTCTGTTATAACCCTTATTTCTGTAAATTTGCAGTAAGATGCCCTCTTGTGTCATTGAGTCCTTGTCCTCTTCTCCCGCTGCAGGCATCTAGCTAAAGGTTTGCCATTGTGTTGTTTTTTTGTTTTTGTTTTTTTGGAAGAACCACCTCTTGGCTTTGTATTGGTTTTCTCTATTGTTTTCTGTTCTCTATTTTATCTCTGCTATAATGTTGTTTCCTTCCTACTGCTGGCTTTGAGCTTAACCTTCCTCCTTTTCCAAGTTCCATAAGGGATAAAGTAAGTTGTTGATGTAAGGCCCTTCTTCTTTTTTAATGTAAGCATTTATGGCTCTAAGTTTCCTTCTTAGCACTGTTTTCAGTTCGGGTATGCTGTGTTTTCAGTCATTTGTCTCAAGATGGGTTCTAATTTCCCTTGCGATGTATTTATTGCTTGGCTTTCACATACTTATGAATTTTCCTTCCGTTATTGGTTTCTAGCTTCAGTACATTGTGGGAAGAGCAAATATTTTATATGCTTTGTCTTTTTAAATTTTTTGAAACTTGGTTCGTGGCCTCACAGAATGTCATTTATTATGGAGAATGTTCCATGTGCACTTGAGGGAAATGCATATTTTGCTGTTGTTGGATGTTGTATATATGTTGGTTACGTCCATTTGGTCTGTTGTGTTGTTCAAGTTCTCTCTTTCCTTACTGACCTACCTGGTTGTTCTAGAGTCCGATTACTGTAATGTAAAATTTCCATTTTGTCTTTCAGTGTTTGCTGTGTGTGTCTCAGGATTTATCTGTCGAAGTCTGTTGAGTTTCTTAAAGTTGTATATTCATTTCTTTACTCAAATTTGAGAAATTTTTGTCCATTACTTCTTCAGATAAGTTCTCTGCCCCTTTCTCTCTCTTTCTCTTTTTGGGAGTCCAAGAGTGCATATGTTTGTCTGTGTGGTGGTGTCCCATAAGTCCCTTAGGCCTGCTTCACTTTGTTTTCCTTTTTGCTCCTCTGTTTCAGTGATTTCAGATGACCTGTCTTTGGGTTCACAGATTCTTTTCACTATTCAGGTCTGCTGTTGAATCCCTTTATTGCATTTTTTCAGCTCCAGAATTTTTTAAAAGATTTTATTAATTTAATTTTAATTTTAATCTTATATTTTATTTTATTTGAGAGAGAGAGAATCCTTAGCCGGTTCCATGCCCTGCACAGAGCCTGATGCAGGGCTCAATCCCACAATTCTGGGGTCATGATCTGAGCATCAGATGCTCAACCAACTGAGCCACTCAGGAGCCCCTTAATAACATACATAACTTTTTGATATTCTCATTTTGTTCATATATCAGTTTCTTGGTTTCCTTTAGCTCTTCGAGCATATTTAACAGTTACTTGGTTGAAGTCTTTTCTAGTAAGTCGGATGCCTATGTTTCTTCAGGGATGGTTTCTGTGGTTTCTGGAGATAAAAATTTTGTTTCTTTGTGCCCTCTTTTCCTTTCTCTTTGTATGCCTTGAGATCTTTGTTGAAAAGTAGTCATTTGAAAAAACAGCCCTGTCTGCCCAGTCTTTGCACAATGGCAGGAGACCTTCACTAAATTGCAGGGTGTGTTCTAAGACTTGTGATCAACCCAGGGTAATGGCTTAAGTCTTGGGTCTTTTATGGGCATGTGTTATGCCTGGGCCTGTACTTCCCCCAATCCCCAGCCTGTATACCTGGCTGCTTTTCAAAAGTCTTAGTTTTCCAGAGTCTCCCCCCAGCTTCTTCTCAGAACCTTAGATGTTACTGTATTCTTCTGCCCATGAGAGCGTGCCCCAGCCCTCCATGGGTCATCTTTCCCTGTCTGAGCTCCAAGTCAGGCACAACAGAAACCCCAGTCCCCTGGGCAGTCCACAGACAGGTCAGAACATTGCCAATGAGTTCTGCTCTCCTCCTTCCAGCACAAGGGAGGAAGCCAGGAGGAGGCTGCTTCCTCCCAACCACACATTTGTCGTGCCAGGAAGGGTTGAGGCAAAGGCAAGTAAAACTGCCACAAAACCCCCTACCATTTTGACCATGGCTTTTTCTCGATTGGGCGTTCGCCTGGTTGCTGTAGATTTTGGAATGATTTCCAGAAGTCCCATAGTTATTTTAGTCCGTCTGTAGGTCCTTTTATGTATTTATTTTCAGTGTTTCCATGGGGCTTCCAGGCCTGGAGCTTCCTACTTGGCCATCTTCAATCTCTGCCTTTTGATTAGAGAGTTGAATACATTTGCATTTAGTTACTCCTAAGAAAGAACTTGTTTCTTCCATTTTATTGGTTTTTATGTGCCTTATAGCTTTTTTTGTCCATCACTTCCTCCACTGCTGCCTTTTGCATTTGATTTTTTATAGTGACATTTTGATTCTCTTCTCATTTCCTTTTGTGTCTATTCTATAGATATTTTCTTTGTGGTTACCACAGGGATGACACTTAACATCCTAATGTTACAACAACCTAATTTGTGCCAACTTAAATAGCACATAAAACTCCCTGATCCTGAATGGCTCCGTCTCCCCCTTCTGTTACTGATGTCACAAGTTACATCTGTATATAGTTAGGTTTTGTAATGCATGTGCCTTTTAAGTCCTGTAGAAAATAAGTGCACTTAACCGAAATTATAATAATAATAGCTTTTATAACTTCCCATGTATTTACTTTTACTGGAGATTCTGATTTCTGCTTACAGCTTTTAGTTACTGTATCCTTTCATCTCAAATGGAAGGACCTCCTTTAGCATTGTTTGTAAAGCAGTTCTGTTGGTAACAAACTCCCTCACTTTTGAAGAGCAATTTTGCTGGATATAGAATTCTGGCACCTTCTTTCATCAATTTGAATAAATCAACCCTCTGCTTTCTGACCTTCAAAGTCTGATGAGGAATCTGCTCATCTTCTGTGGATTCCTTGTATGAGAAAAGTCACCTCTCTTGCTGCTTTCAAGATTCTTTGGTATGTCCTTGAATGTGTTCTATCTTGAGTTTATCCAACTTCTTATAGTTGTAGATTCATATCTTTCATCAAACTGAGAAGGTTTTTGGTCATTGTTTCTTCAAATATTCTTTTGACTCCTTTCTTACTCTCTGTTCTTTTGGGATTCCCACCATCTATGTTTTTCTATTTAATGGTGTCCCATAGGACTCTGGTTCTGTGCACTTTTTTTCTCAGTTTCAATTGTCCTATCTTTAAATTCATTGATTCTTTCTTCTGCTTTAAATGTGTTTTTGAACTCCCCTAGGGGATTTTTCATTTTGGTTATTGCACCTTGCAGTGCTGGAATTTTCTTTTGGTTCCTTTGTATAACTTCTGTATCTATTGACAATTTTTTTTTTCAAGTAGGCTCCATGCCCAGCACGGAGCCCAGTGCAGGGCTTAAACTCAAGATCCTGAGATCAAGACCTGAGCTCAGATCAAGAGTTGGACGCTTGACTAAGCCACCCAGGCACCCCGATATTCTTATTTTTGGCCACATAACAGCTCACCTATCTTACCTGATGGTCAGAAACAGATGGATAGATACAAAATGCCCTCAAGAGGCAGAATGGCAAGACCTGGGATTGAATCCTGGCTTTGTAATTTGACCTTGAACGTGTTACCTACCCTGTGCCACGGTTTACTCATTTGGAAAATGGGGAAAACATCATCTTTCTCCCAGGGGTAGTGCACCATTGAAATATGTTGCACACAGACAAGCTCTGTCATAACGGATCATACTGTTCTGTCGTAATGTTCATGTGAAGCAACGCTTTTCACATGAGAGTCTTACCTTTCTGCATCTTGCTCCCCTCGCGCACCTTGGGCACAGGATGGCGGGCTGCTGCTGCTTCTCCCCATCTGGCCAGGAGCTGTCCTGGGAACCTGGGCAGCCGCTGACAGAAAAAAACAGCTCCCCAGGAGATGCAGAGAACTCCGGCAAGGGCTCCCTGCCACCCAGTGCGCCGGATGGGAACCAGAGTCTCCAACCATCTTTCGGGGCCCTGGGCCAGGAGATGGAAGGACTAGGAGGGGTTGGGAGAGTCTTGAGTTTGAATCCTGCTCCAGTTCATAACCATGTGACTTTGGGGGGATTACTTAATTCTTGAGCCTCCGAAAGAGCAACACAGAGGATTCTCGAAACGTTGACAAATGACTCGGGTAAGGTGATGCTGTGTCAGAAGAGTCCTTCCGTCTGAGGATGGTGATGTCCAAGAGGGGCCTGCAGGAGGCTTCTGGGCCCCTGGAGATGCACGGTTCCTTGGTCCGGGTGGTGGTGAGGGAGTGATTACAGATGTTAAGAGTCAAGTTGTTTGCTTAATGAAACAGAGGACGGGCCCACCCTCAAACCTGCAGCCACAGCCTGTCAGAAGAGACCCCTGAGGGGCATCTGCCCTGTTCCTCCTGGAAGAGACCTCCTGGTCTCCACACAAGGGCTGGGACCCCAGATCCAAACCGCCTCAAGCCCTGGACAGAGGAGCAGTGCCGGGTGACCTCGGGAAGACTCTGTGCCCGCATATGGTCTAGAAACCCCACCCCACCATTCTTTCATTTTCTGTACGGGGCTGTGCAAGCTCCCCAGCTGACACTTGCCCCGTCAGCTGCCCTCCCTGGGAGCCCTTCTCCGCGCCAGCAGCTGATTGCACCCCAGCCACCTTCCCACGGCTGTGCTCTCTGGCACCAGGTGACCTTTGAGCTGGCGGGGGGGGGGGGGGGGGTGCCTGGATGCAGGGGCGGGCCGGACGCAGGCCTGTCCATCTGCACCTCCCCAAGACCACCCCAGTGCCCCCATACTGCCCTCTTCCTTTTGCCCCCTTTTCCACTCACCACACGCAGAGGAGCTGTGAAAACGTCACCACAGGGCACCCTCTCTGTTCCCACGGGAATGGAAGGATGTGGGGCGGACTCGCCTGTGGCCTGGCAGCTCAGCCAGGGAGACTCTGCTTCCTCTCAGGGAACCTGCATGGAGCTGCTTGGGGGCTGGCCAGGGCTCAGCCTCCCGGGACCCAGACGCCCCAGCCCCAGCCGTCTGGCCCCCAGGAGGAGCACTCGGCCCCCCCGGGAGTCCCATTATGACATCAGCATCCCCCGGGAGTCCCACTGTGACATCAGCGTCCTCAAGGACTTGCGGGATGGGTTCAGAATCAGGTTTCCTTGCTCACAGCCAGACCTCACATTCCTGAGACATGAACACCGAACATCCCTCTGGCTTTTAAGGGACCCGTAGTGTAGTCACTTGTGTGGGACCCTCCAGAACCCCTTCCACAAGCCTCTCAATTCAAAGCCAGACCCAAACCAGGAGGGGCCCATGAGCAGGAGTCTTCTGTGCGCCCTGCAGGGCAGGTAAGGCCTTGGGCCCCAGAATGATGCAGGGAAGGAAGGGTGCTGGCCTGGCTGGCACGCCGGCCCCCGTGGCTCATGGGTTCATGTGATAAGACACACGTGTCCTGAGCCCTTGGGCTGACGGGTAGGGCCGGGGTGACCCGAACTCCAGGAACCACCTGTGGCCCCCGGGGCCCTGTCCACCTGCCCCAGGGGTTCCTCTGACTGTCCTATGCTGTGGGTGCCGGGGGAGCGCCTGGTGGCCTGCCGACGGCTGCAGTGCTTGTCGCCATGCTGGTCATGGTGCCCAGTGGTGACACAGTGGCAGGGGACCCGAGACGGATCACTGGGGGAGATGGCCACGGTGAGGGTCGTACTTGATTGTTCATCACGGAACGCCTGCTCTGTGTAGACAGGACAAGGTGCCCTCCCCGGAGGAGCTCAGCTTTACACCCGAAGAGTCTAGAGGCCTTGGAACAAAGTTAATGGAAGCCAGATGACCAGAAGAGAAATCAAGAAAAATGAATCAAATTTGGAGGCCATTCATAAAGATCTGGAAAGCTCCTACTCTGTACTTGGGCTTCATGTCAAGTTTCAGAGGTGAACTGAGCAAAGAGAAATCTCAGCGTGTGGAACAACGGAGCCGTCAGTCGTCGGAAGATGCCCCAAAACACACCCAGTGGCGAGGGGACTACGACCAAAACGGCCTCCAAAAGCCAGCAGAGGAATGAGCCCCAGGAACGCCCGGATTCAGCAGTGTCCTCTCCAAGGAAGCAGAAAGCCTCTTTCAGAAGCAGGAGAGGGGCTGGAAGAGACAAGGGTCAGCACATCGAACGAAGAGTCAAACCCAGAGGGTTCACGGGCCCAGAGTCCGGGTCAGTTCCCCCAGTGACACTGGCCACCCCCAGCCTGTCCTGCAGCTCAGCCCCAGGAAGTCTTGGCTGGTGTCATGGAGAGGACACGGAGGGAGGGGGGCGTGGGTGGGACGGCTCCTTCGGGATCTGGAAAGCCCACAGAAGGCAGGTCACGAGGGGTTTGGAAGAAACTGACCGATGCAGCTCAGTGAGATGCTTTCACAAGCCTTGAGAAAAGACAAAACGACGTGTGTGTTAGAGTAGCAAGGAAAGATAAAACCACCAGTGCCCTTACAGGTCACATTTAAACTCCCCAGAGAGGGGCGCCTGGTGTGGCTCAGTTGGTTAAGCGTCCGACTCTTGGTTTCAGCTCGGGTCATGATCTTACGGTTCATGAGTTTGAGCCCCGCACCGGGCTCTGCGCTGACAGCGTGGAGCCTGCTTGGGATTCTCTCTCTCTGCCCCTCCACCTGCTTGCGGTCTCTCTCAAAAATAAAGTTAAAAAAAATTTTTAAATCCCCAGAGAATGCTTCACTGTAGTCACACACACAAAAACACGGTGATGGATACACACATCAAATCATTATGTCGCATGCCTTGAATGAATACAATGTTCTGTGTCAGTCGGGTCTGAATAAAATTGGAAAAAATGGAAATTCATAAACTTGCATAAAAAAGTGCACGTTTAAAAATTGTCAATAATAACTCACATATGAGAGTTATAGGATCTTCTGGGTTTGAAACAATATTTTTTTTGTGGAAGTAAAGTTGACACGATATTACATTAGTTTGAGGTGTACAACGTAGGAACTCGATAATTCTAGACGTCATGCTGTGCCCCCAAGTGTGGTTACCACCTGTCATCATATGACGCGATCACAGCACCACTGACTATACTCCCTGTGCTGTGCCTTTCATCCCTGTGACTTATTCCATAGACGGGAGCCTGTACCTCCGAGCTCTCGCCTTCGCCCATTTTGCCCATCCCCCGTCCCCAGGGTTTGAAAAATATTCAAAAAGGGCTTGGTGTTTACCTGATGGGGCTGGTGTAGTCCGAATCACTGCTTCTAGAGGAACCAGGTTCTAATTCTAGAGTCAGAGAACTTACATTAACTCGTGATCACCTAACTAAGAAAGCTTGTGCTGGGCATAGAACCTGGATGTTAAAAACTTCCCATTTTCGGGGCACCTGGGCGGTGCAGCGTCTGACTTCAGCTCTAGTCTCATGATCTCGCAGTTGGTGGGTTTGAGCCCCACCTCGGGCTCTGTGCTGACAGCTCAGAGCCTGGAGCCTGCTTCAGATTCTGTGTTTCCTTCTCTCTCTGTCCCTCCCCTGCTCACACTCTGTCTCTCTCCCTCTCTCTTTCAAAAATAAACATTAAAAAAAATTTTTTTTAACTTTCCATTTTCTTTTATGATTCCCTAAATAAAGTCACAGATAGTGAAAGGAGTTCCAGCAGAAACTGCAAGAAGAAAGGAATCTCCACTGACCATTTAATCAAGAATGAATTCCCTGGGTAAAGAGAAAGGAGAATCTTTCTGCAGCAATTTAGAAGATCAGACACACATGTGAAGAGCTGGAACCAGGTCGAGAGACCAAAATTCTTCCGGAAACGCCAGAAATCCTCGATGGCCTCTCTCAAGGCCAGCTCATTTCCCATGAGGGAAACACAAAAAAGGTGAGGCAGACTTCAGACAAAAGTTACTCAGAAGAAATTAAAAGCCTAACATATGTCTCTAATGTTTCTGGCAACGCATCTGGCAGGGGCTCATGAGGCCCAGCAGGGAATCCTCTGGAACCAGACTCCTCAAGAATAAGAAGGAACGTGGAGTTGTAAAGGTGCAGGGTCCAAGTGTAACCACGTCCCCCACAGGCTCAGGCCCGCTGGACAAGGGACCCTCCACTGAGTGCGTCATCCTCCTGAACCCAGGCCCAGACGCACAGACACTCATCTGTCCACAACAGCTGGCTGAGATGCTGGACTTCCCTTCCGGCTCAGGCGTCACCCAGGAACAACAGGTCCCAGGGACTGAGACCAAGAGCACCTGTCCTTCCCTTCGTTCAGGAAAACGAGGATCCTGCCCTCCAGGGATTCTCTCCTCCAGCGGTCTTTGCTGGCCCAACACATACTCCACAGACAATAGAAATGTCTACATCTGGTGCTGGATTCCACCTCTGTCCACATGGTCCGAGGTGGTGATTTGCCTTCTAACGCAGCAACTGGACGGTCCAGGACCTTACCTAGGTAGCTTTGTCTCTGCACTCAAGTAATTTTGAGTTTTTTTCTCTTTTAGCCTCCTTGCTTTTTTAGTTCAGAGAGTATATATACTGGGGTTCAAATTAGAATCTTGATAAAATTTTTCTCAAAATAATGATTAATAACAGAAGAATACTCAAATGTGAATCTTAAAAGTTAAATGGTTCCACTTCATTCTATTTGAAGGTAGTATTAATATAGAATTTTTGTTGTTACTAAGTCTGTTAAAATCATCTATAAATAAAGCACTAATTTCTAAGGCAATTTTGACCATTTTCCTCTTTCAGTTTTATCACTGTGACTTACATGATTCCATAATAGCTCAAATGATTGTGTCATAATACTAGAATTCTCAGGACAGGATTTCTAAACGTGCATTATAAATATGTGAATCCTTGGGACGCCTGGGTGGCTCAGTCAGTTAAGTATCTGACTTTGGCTCACATCACGATCTCACCGTTAGTGAGTTCGAGCCCCATGTTGGGCTCTGTGCTGACAGCTCGGAGCCTGGAGCCTGCTTCGGATTCTGCGTCTCCCTCCTTCTCTGCCCCTCCCCCGCTCATGCTCTGTCTCCTTCTGTCTCTCAAAAATAAATAAATGGTTAAAATTTTTTTTTTAATTTTTAATTTACACCTTTGTAAATTATACCTCAATTTAAAAGTAACAAATTTAGGGGCGCCTGGGTGGCTCAGTCGGTTGGACGTCCGACTTCGGCTCAGGTCATGATCTCACGGTCCGTGAGTTTGAGCCTCGCGTCGGGCTCTGGGCTGACAGCTCGGAGCCTGGAGCCTGTTTCGGATTCTGTGTCTCCCTCTCTCTCTGACCCTCCCCTGTTCACGCTCTGTCTCTCTCTGTCTCAAAAATAAATAAATGTTAAAAAAAAATTTTAAAAAAATAAATAAATAAAAGTAACAAATTTAAACAAAAGGCCTAGAGAGTGACGTCAGCAAGATGGAGGATTAGAAAGCTCCGGGCCCGTTCCCCCACCCCCACCACCTGACACATGACAAAGAACCAGAGACTGGCTGAAATACCTTTGCGGGAGCTCTGGGAATCTACAGCAAGTAAGCAAATGCCCAGCCAAGAAAAAGCTACATTCAAAATGATAGAACATTTCAAGGTGTTTTCACGCGCCCTTTCCCCCACATGCTCCCTGGTGTGGCAAAGCACGATTTGGGGGAAGTGGCAGCCAGGTCCCGGGTCCCCCTTTTTTACAAACCAGAGAGCAAAGCAGCCTGTCAAGGGTTGTCTGAGGGGCTGATCTTTGGGTCCCCTAACTTGGAGCCCAGTCAAAAGCAGCACAGCTCAAATCTCAGAGCAGAGGAAGCAGCAAGCAGCAGCAGGCATGGCCTGTGGAACACACAAGAGGACCGTCTGCAGACACCCGGCACAAGGTTACTGATTGAGGAACATGATAGGGCATCTGAGGCTCGAGAAGACAGGGGTGGCACTCTCAGGAACATTAAGTCATTCACTGATTCATTGATTCATTCATTGACTGACTGATTGATCCATTCGTTGTTTAAAGTCCAGCATGGTACCCAATGCAGGGCTTGAACTCATGACCCTGAGATCAAGACCTGAGCTGAGATCAAGTCAGATGCCTAACTGACCATCCAGGCGCCTCTGGGAAATTAAGGCATTTAAAAGCAGCCAGGCTTCCAGGAAGGATTAGGCACACACACAGGCCCCAGGATGATGCACACCCAGATAAAACCCACACCTTTAAGCCCTCATGTTGTGCTGACCAGCAAAAGTCTTCCTCTGCACAGAACCAGTCTCTGAAAACTGGGACATGTTTCAAATGCCCAATTTTCAACAAAATATCACAAGGCAGAAATAAGAAACCATGGTTCAAATAAAGGAAAAAAACCCAAAGACCCAGAAATGGTTCTTGAAGAAACAGTATAAGACAAAGGCTTAACATTAGCTTACAAACATAGGCTTTTAAGACAAAGACTATAAAGCAACTGTCTTAAAAATGCTCAAAGAGCTAAAGGGAAACATGGGCAAAGAAGCAGTGGAAATCAGGAGAATAGTATATGAACAGAAATTCTGGAGCTGAAAAATATAGTAAGTAAACTGAAAAAAATCCATTAGAGGGTTCACTGGCAGACTTGAACAGGCAGAGGAAAGATTCTGTGAACTTGGGAGACAGGTCATTTGAAATCACTGACTCAGAGAAGCAGAAAGAAACAGAATGAAGAAAAGGGAAGAAAGGCTAAGCGTTAAGCGTTGTCTAGCATACCATCAAGGGGGCCAAAATGGGCACTATGAGAATCCCAGAAGGAGAGGAGAGAGAGAAAGAGAGAATTATTTGAAGAAATAATGGCTGAAAACTTCCCAAATTTGAGGACAGACATGGATGTATAAATCCAAGAGGCTCAAGGACTGTAAGGAGGATAAACCCAAAGACACCTATACTGGGGGCACATTATAATTAAACTGTCGAAAACCAAAGACATAATCTTCTAAAGCAGCAAGGGTGGCTCACCGTGTATGAGAGATCCTTAACAAAATGATCAGCAGACTTCCTAGCAGAAACCAAGGAGACTGGAAGAGTGGTATGATTAAAGTGCTGAAAGAAAAACAAAAACAAAAACAAACAAACAAGCTGCCAAATTTTCTATATCCAGCAAAACTTCACAAAATGAGGAAGAAATTAAAACATTTCCAGATAAATAAAAGCCAGAGGAATTCATCACCACTAGAGATGCCCTATAAGAAACAGCTTAGGCCTTCATGTTGGAATGAAAGGGTGCTAGACAGTAATCAAAGCCACACGAACATATAAAGTTCTCTAGTAATGGTTAAATACATGGGCAAGTATGGCGATTCGGTTTTGTAACTTGACTTTTAATTTGCTACACGACTTAAAAGCCAAGTGTGTAAAACCTATGTTTGTGGATATACAACGTTTAAGGATGTGATTTGATACATCAACAACAAATGGAGGACAGAACTATAAAAAAGTAGAGTTTTTGTATATGGTTGAAGTTGCTATCAATTCAAATGAGATTGCGATAATTTTAAGGTATTAAGTGTGATCCCCATGGTAACCGCAAAGAAAATATCTGTAGGATATATACAAAAGCAAATGAGAAGGAACTAAAATGTCCCCACAGAAAAACAAAACAAACGAAAAAACAACTGAATACAAAGGAAGGCAGTAACCGGGTAAATGGGAGAAAAGCTCTTAGACACAGAAAACAAGTAACAAAATGGCAAGAGTAAGTCCTCCCTGGTCAGTAATTAGTTTCAATGTAAATGCATGAGGGGTGCCTGGGTGACTCAGTTAAGCATCTGACTCATTTACAAAAATTTTTTAAAGTTTACTTATTTTGAGAGAGACGGAGACCACGTGAATGGGAGAGGGGCAGAGAGGGAGAGGGAGAGGGAGAGAATCCCAAGCGGGCTCCACACCGCCAGCACAAAGCCCAACCCAGGGCTCGAACTTATGAAACTGCAAGATCATGACCTGAGCCGAAACCAAGAGTCAGACACCGAACCAACTGGGCCACCCCACAGTATCTGACTCTTCACATTGGCTCGGGTCATGATCTCATGGTTGTGAGATCGAGCCCCAGACCGGGCTCTGGGCTGAGCGTGAAGCCTGCTTGAGATTCTCTCTCTCTCCCTCTCTGTCCCGCCCCCAAAATAAATAAATAGATTAATTAACTAATTTGAAAAAGTGAATGTAAACGTATCATCCTTGCACAGGGGCCACGCTAACCTTCTCTGCATCCTTCCAACTTTAGTATATGTGCTGCCGAAGCAAGCACAAAAGTGAATGTAAATGAATTAAACTCCATGATAATAAGACAGATTGGCAGAATGGATAAAAAACCAGGGTCCATCTGCACGCCGTCCACAAGACTCACTTTAGATAGAAGGACACACACGGCTTGAAAGTTAAAGGATGAAAAAGGGTATTCCACACAAAATAGTAATGACAGGAGAGCAGGAGTAGCTATACTGATGTCAGACAAAATAGACTTTAAGATAGGAACTATTTCAGAGGCAGAGAAGGGCAGCATATAATGATAAAAAGGTCAATTCCCTAAGAAGACAGAACAGGTACAAACATACACGCACCAAATATCGGAGCTCCTAAACATGTGAAGCCAATATTGACAGAATCAAAGGGAGAAATAGCTCTACGGTAAGTGTGGGACATTTCCAATACTCCACTTCCAATAATACACAGAACAAGCAGACTGAAGATCAGTAATGAAAACTCTAAACCCATCATACCCAAAAGACCCCTGCAGAACACTACCCAACATAATCCTACATACAGAAAAACCTAAGAAAATACATACCAAAAAATTGTTAGAACACAAAACAAATATATACCATCTTCCTAAGGAGCCTTTTAGGGATTTTTTATCAAATCAGCCCCCATAACAGGGGAACAATACTACTCCTGTTGACAAAGTACGGTCTAGGGGTACCTGGGTGGCTCAGTCGGTTAAGCACCTGAGTTCGCTCGGGTCATGATCTCATGGTTTGTGAGTTCGAGCCCCACGTCGGGCTCTGTGCTGGCAGCTCGGAGGCTGGAGCCTGCTTTGGATTCCTCTCCCTCTCTCTATGCCCCTCCCTCACTCTCACTGTGTCTCTCTCAAAAATAAATAAACCCTAAAAAATAATTAAAAAAGAAAAAAAAAAGAAAGTATGGTCTAGGGGCGCTTGGCTGGTGGCTCAGTCAGTGGAGCATGTGACTCTATCTTGGAGTCGTGAGTTCAAGCCCCTGGTTGGGTGTAGAGATTACTTAATGTACATACATAAGAATGAAAGTATGACCTAGTGTAAAAATAACGTGTTGTGACGTTAATAACGTATGTAAAAGTAAAAATTATAATATCAATAGCACAGAGAATGGAAGGGGAGAAACAGAAGTTTACTGTTGTAGGATTGCAATGTAAGCGAAGTGGTATAATATCATTTGGAAGCAGACTGTGATACATTTGAGATGAGTACAGTAACTCTAGATAATTGACTAAAAATAATGCATGTTATTCTAAAAGACGTAAAAGTTTTTGTCACCCTACATTCATGAAGTGTAGGAGTAAAAATAGTCCTGAATTATATTTGGTGTTATTTTAAGATTTTTCATCTTTTATGTATGCACGACGTAGGTTCACACGTTTTTTTTTTTTAGACTTGTCATTCAATTTTGTAATTAAAAATAAGCTAAAGATAAGAACTATCTTACTACTATACAGAATCCTATATAATTATGACTTGTTTAGACTCATATTTCCCAAACTCTTCTGTTTTATAGACCAGTAAAATATACTGACCATAATCAGTAGAGTGGTATATATTAAAATTTTTTTTAATGTTTATTTATTTTTGAGAGAGAGAGACAGAGAGAGAGAGAGAGAGAGAGAGAGAGAGAGAGACAGAGCATGAGCGGGGGAGGGGCAGAGAGAGAGGGAGACACAGAATCCGAAGCAGGCTCCAAGCTGTCAGCACAGAGCCCGACGTGGGGCTTGAACTCACAGACCATGAGACCATGACCTGAGCCGAAATCGGACGCTCAACCGACTGAGCCACTCAGGCGCCCCTAGGCTGGTATATATTTATTAATTCTTTAGTTTGTCAGAGATGACATAAAAATTAGTAACAATTATGTGTAAGACTAGCATTTCATTTCATAAGGACATTTTAACAGCACAACTTTTCACGATAAAAGACTATGGTTGATTATCCATAAGAAACCTCAACTTTGATGCATTAATTTTTCTCACTTTTCTACTGACGGGCAAAAATTTCAGCACCAACTCATAGACGTTCATAAGCTAGTGTTTGTCACCCCCTGGTTTTCACGCTTTTCTCCCCTCCAGCCCCTGTTAGCTGGTTCATTCACCAGAGGGGCCCAAGTGTCCATCAAAATACTCGTTTCCCCTCCTAAAGTGCCCCCATCACCTTTGCAAGCTTATTCTCCCCCATCTAAACTAAAGCCACCTATCTTTTCAGACTTTTTACCATGTTTGTCTGGCAACTAAAACGGTTTTCCCCCTAAGAAAATGTATGCCAACACTATCTTGGAAGAAATGTCTTTTCTTCCTGATAAAAACGAACAAAAAGACTGTTGGAACTAAAAAAGCGAATTCCCTGAAGCTGTAGGATACAAAGTCAACACACAAAGATCAGTTGTGTTTCTACAGGCGAACAATGAACAACCGGAAGAGAAAAGTAAAAAAACAATTCCATTTGTAGTAGCATCAAAATGAATAAAATAGGAATAAACTTAACCATGAAAACAAAACACTTATACACTCAAAACTATACAATTATAAACTGAAAGAAATTGAAGAAGACACAAAATAAATGGAAAGGCATTCAGGTTCATGGATTGGAAGACTTGATATTGCTAAGGTGTCTTTGCCATCCAGAATGATCTACAGATTCAAAGCAACTCCTACAAAAATCCAAAAATAGAAAAATCTACCCTAAAATTAATATGGAACCTCAGGGACCCCCCAACTAGCCAAAACAACCTTAAAAAAGAACAATGTTGGAGGTCTCACACTTCCTGATTCAAAACATATGACAAGGCTGTAGCAATAATCATAGTTTGGTGTTGACATACAGACATATATAGTGGGTACACAGCTGACTCAGTGGGAAGAACGTGAGACTTTTGATCTCAAGTGTTTGAGCCCCATGTTGGGTGCAGAGATTATAATCAATTAATCAATCAATCAATCCAGACATACAGACCAATGGAATAGAACACAGAACCCATAAACAAGCCCCCTCTTATATGGTCAAATCAAGCATTCCATGGGGGAAAAGGCAGTCTTTCAACAAATGGCACTTGGAAAACTGGATATCCACATGCAAAAGAATGAGGTTGAACCCTCATGAACCCTTTATACCATATATAAAAATTAACTCACAATGGATCAGACAACAAAAGAAAACCAGATAAGTCAGACTACATCAAAATTTAAAACTTCTGCATGAAGGGGCACTATCAACAGAATGAAAGGACAGCCCACAAAGTGGGCGAAAATAGTAAATCATCTATCTGATAAGAGGTTAGTATCCAGCGGCACCTGGGTGGTTCAGTCTAACTCTTGATTTCAGCTCAGGTCGTGATCTCATGGTTGTGGGACTGAGCCCCACATCAGGCTCTGTGCTGACCGTGCAGAGCCTGCTTGGCATTCGCTCTCTCCCTCTCTCTCTGCCCCTTCCTTACTCCCACGCTCTCTCTCAAAATAAATATAAAAAAAGGAGGTCAGTATCCAGAACATAGAAAGAACTCCTACAACTTAAAAAAAAGACCCAAACAGCACAATTAAGAAACGGACAAAAGACGTGAAGAGACGTTTCTCCAAAGAAGATACACAAGTGGTCAGGAAGCTCGTGAAAAGATGCTCAGAGTCACTAGTCACAAAGGGAAATGCAAACCGAAGCCACAAAGGAGATGGACGCCACTCTACACTCCTAGGATGGTTATTACAACAAAGGAACAAGTGTCGACGAGGATGGGGAGAAACCGGAACACATGTACACACACCAATGGCGAGGGTTTAAAGTGGCGCGGTGGCTACGGAAAACTACACGGCAGTCGTTCAAAAAATTAAAAACAGAATTACCATTTGGTCCAGCAACTCCGCTTCTGTGGGTAGTCCTGGAAGACCCGAACGCCAGGGGTCCCGCAGGTATTTGCACACCGACGTTCACGGCAGCGTCATTCACAGTAACCAGAAGACGGGAGCAATCCAGGTGTCCGTAGACGGACGAACAAACAAAACACCGGTATATCCATGCGACACGGTATCATCCAGCCTTAAAAAGGGAGTTCTTACACCTGCCACGACACAGAAGCACCTTGATGTATATGCTGAGGGAAGGAAGCCGGGCACGGGACAAATACCATGTGGTTCTACTTACAGGAAATTTCTAGACACATCCAGAGACAGAAAGTACAAGGGTGGGGGATGGGGGCTGGGGGTCAGTGTTTAACGGGTGCAGAGTTTCAGTTTGGCAAGATGAAGGAAGTTCTGGAGACCGCCGGTGGTGGGGGTTACACGACAATGTGAATGTACTTTATGTCCCTGAACTGGACACTCAGAAGTGGTTAAAATGGTGAATTTTATGTTTATTTTCCGATAATTAATAAGCGGCTAATAACAGCACTTACCTTGCAATAGTGCTTGGAGAACAAGGGGTACCCGCCACGTGTGGCCCCCATAAACAAGCCCGTGCTCTGGCCTCCCAACTCCAGGTCCCTGATCTTTCCAGCTGGAGCTCCGCCCAGGAACACCCTCCTGCCTGTTCGACGGCTGGCTTTCCTAGAAACCAGGGGCAGCACGGAGGGCACGGTGTCGTGAGCCTGGCACAGAACCCAGGGCCCTCAGTACACCAACTTCCCTTCTCCAAACACCATCCACACACGTCTGCAGCCACCACACCCCCCGGCCGACTCTCCAAGGGCTACTCCCCACTCTGAGCTGGAAACCCGTCCTGAGGGCCACCCCCTCGGGGCTCACGGACCCATCTGCCTCTGAGGACAAACGCCCAGTATAACGGCCCCACCTGTGGCCACCCACACAAACCGGAGCCCCCACGATCGTCTACACTTCTTACGGCACACTGGTTTACATGCCTGGGACTGGACTTCGTGGTGAGACTGCATGAAATCAGCTGCAGGCTTCCCCTCTGTGCTCGCCTGGGGACAACGGGGCACAACGAGGAGTAAAAGAAAGGTGATGCCTGGGAAGGGCTTGGAGTTCTGGCCCTGGAAGGGGTCTTGCTGACCAGGCCCTGACTTGGGTGAAGCTGTCCTCACAGCAGACGAAGCGCTTCCCAATGGAGTGAGTCCTTAAAATTCAGAATCCTCATTTTACAATTAAAGCAGCAACTGCCGTCCCTCCCCAGTCCTGCTTCGCCGTTTCTCATCCTCGGACATGAGTTACACCGCGTGCTCAGGAACTGCCTCCCCCTCCATTCTGCACCGTCCACCCCCATCCCACAGGATGACGGATGCACAGGGGGAAGGACACCACGCTGGTGGGGCGGGGCCGCCTCCCCCCTGCGTACACAGGTCCCTTGGCAGCCGCCCTGAGGTGGGGAAACCAAGCCGAAAGGGACCAGATTCCCAGACATGTCTCACACCGTCAGAGTCAGGACCAGCCTCATCGCCATTACAGAAGATGCTGAGCGTGGGTCCGGACCCCCAAGTTCCAAGCCAAGACCCTCCCAGGCATCACCTGTCTGTCCATCCCCAGGAAGCCACCCTGAAGCACGGCTGTGTTGGCCCAGGGGGTTCGGTCCCCGAGGGGCTGAGGGACGCTCAGGCAGAGGAAACAAGCATTTCCATACATGTAAGAGCAGACACATCCTTTTATAAAATATTTATTCTAAAAAAAAAAAAAAATCACACTGTACAAATTTAGATAGAACATTCTCAATGCTCGTATTTATAAAAATGTGAACATGACAGACTGGAGTGAACGGACAAACTTTTCTTGCTGTTTCTTTTTAAATTAGGAAGGAAAAGGTTTTTTTCCTGGTACAATGATAGTAAATGTCAAGAAGGCGTCCGAAGAGCCAGCCGATGAAAAGCCTCAGATTCACCTGCCGCGCCCGGGGCTCAGTTTTCTCCCGGCGGGATCTGAATCCACCGCGCGAGGAACGGCGTCCCCGCAGGGTGACGAGGCCGTGCTGACCCACATCCAACGCGCAAGGAGATCCTGGAGCCAGTTACGTACAGCATAAAAGTCTGTGCTTAGAGAAAAACCAGCTCGACTTGTTCATAATTTCCTGTTTCTCTAACAAAGTGGGTTTTCTGTACACTTGTTACAAAGGTCTGTACAAAAGCACAAGGCTCCTGTGAGGTGTCATTTCTGAGTTAAAAACGGACAATATAGAATTGTCTCCTTCAGTTCCATCTGTACATTCACACGCAGGAAGGAGTACGATAAAAAAGGTT
Source organism: Acinonyx jubatus (assembly GCF_027475565.1). NCBI lineage: Eukaryota > Metazoa > Chordata > Mammalia > Carnivora > Felidae > Acinonyx > Acinonyx jubatus. Next base: position 30,255,054 of record NC_069398.1, read on the forward strand.
TCACAAAGAAATTCCAGACCGGAGAGCCCTGGTTCCTATAAGGGAATTTTAAAAGCCTAGACGTTTCCACTCTGCCGCCATAACAGGCAGCTCCTCTAGAACTCCATTTATCCGCGTTCGCACACGCGCTGTCGGGCCTCCGTGAACACGGTGGGTGAAGCAGAGAGGAGGCCCAGCAGCCGGCGGGCGTGCTTCCCATTCTGGGCGGCAGGGCGGGCGCGCTCACAGCCACGGGTGCCAGGCGGGGTCCATGCGGCACAGGTTGTCCAGGCTGTTTGCGGCGGCCACCAGGGTGTTCACTTTGCTCTCCCCGCCTTCGAACTGGGCCAAGTTGTGCAGGCGGGTCATGATGGCGGTGACGGCCTTCTGCACCAGGGAGACCAGCTGCTGGCTGTCCATGTTCTCGGGCTGGCCGGCGGCCGAGAGAGGAGAAGAGGTGTCCTCCTGTGTTTTTTTGTGCCAAGCAATGATCTCGTCCCGAAGCACGGTTTTCAGGATGCCATCCACCTGTGCCAAGAGAGAACGAGACGATCCTGGATTAACCAGGAGCGACCCAGAGGGGCAGCTCCCTAAGGAGGCGGAGCCCGAGCACAGTGAGCCATCGCGGCCGGTCAGCCCCAGCACCTGGGCCGCGGCGTGTGCCTGGCAGATGCAGGGGGCTGGCCCCCAGGGGAACAAACCACCTCCTCACTTGGAGCAGCGAGGGCCCAAAGGCACAGGGTTTGGTCTGGTCTTCTGCAAAGCCGGGGCACGTGTGTCCAGGGGCACCTGCTGCTGTCACGCTGCTTCCTGGTGCCGAGCGTTTAAATGAGCACCTGCACACCTGACAGGGGCTTGGTTGGGCAGGCCCGTTCCCAGCACCGAAGCTTAGAGTGAACACCCCTTGCCCTTATGGGGCTCTGGTACTAACAGAGAAATGTTCAACATGCCCGGTGGTGACGGGCACTGTGCAGAAACAGCAGGTAAGGCGGGCTCAGAGGGGTTTGCCGGGGGTGGGGGCTGGTGACAAGATCACATTTGGGTGGAGACAGGAAGGAATCAAGTGGGTGTCACGGGACATGTGTCTCACGTCAAGGAGGGCCATCCCCGGGCCTCCGTGTGGCCACGGCACAGACTCAGGTTCTAGCCCCAGCTCCACCTTCTTGCCTGGGTGACCTTGATCGATTTACTTAGCCCAATGTGTCTCAATTTCCCTGTTTATATACTGGGCATAGTAAGATAGCCTCCCAGACGTGTTTTTAAAAGACACTCCTGTACAAAATGGTCTATGTTTTAGTGAACTTAAAAGCATCCTCTACATTTAGGCTGGTAAGAAATCTGGGTCCAGAGTTTGGAGAAGGTGGCCCGACTCCTCCTCATCTTGGCCAGCACCGTCTACACAAGGAACAATGCACGGTGCTACTCCACATTGTACCAGGCCCCCGAGATACGGGTAGTGCTTCCTTGGTTGTTCTCTTTTAAGGTTTTCAAAGTAAATGCCAGTGTAAGGACTGCCCTATGATGTTTCCAGAAGCATAACATTTCTAAGTGAGGACTTGCTGTTCCAAGCCTTACGCCCCGGCTAAGTGATGGTCACAGCACAGACCACTCACTCATGGAAGAGCCACAGGGCTGCTTTTCCCCCTGTTCGTACTCCTGTTCCAGAAAGCACTCCTCGCTAACAGACAAGCGAGCACTGAAAGCACAAGATGTGTTTGATGTAAAAAGTCTGTCTTCACAGTTACGCATTTAGCTGATAATCTTACAACTGTCCTGAGCAAATGTTTTGGAAAAGCAACTGGTATCTGCAGGCATCTCTAGACACAAACTGCTCATCTGTGGGAAAAAAGGTACAACCCGTCTCCTAAGCTAGAAGAAAAATAAGTTGAGTTCAGCCCCCAACCGTGAGGAGAGAATAACTGCGGTGAAGACGGGCTTGGAGTCAGTGGGAACTGGATTCGAATCCCAGTCTGCCCTCTGCCGGAGGCACGAGCTCTGAGCTGCCCACCTTGCCCACCAGCTGGACAACCGCTGGGAGAGTCTGAGGAGAGGCCACCGAAGCAGCCGGTGTGGTGCTGGGCAGGGACGGTGCCGAGAGGAGGGCAGCGCCATCCCACACCCGCCTGTGGCCGGGGCGGCCGTCGCAGGTCCTACCGCCACGACTGTCCTCTGGGACCCATAACCGCGGTGCCAGGAAGACGGCACAACCCTACAGACAGTATTTCTGCCCTTTTAGAGAAGAAAGATCTACATAAACACAAAACGGATACCAAATGGAATAAACGAAACCGGCAAGCAACAGTGATAGTTGGGAAAATGATCAGTAGAGGCTTCTGACTCCTTTTTGTAAGTGCTTTGAGACAGCAAAAACTTGAAATGCTTTTTCCAAAATGCAGAAGCTTTAACTGTGCAGCCGCAACACTCTCCCTCTGTACTGGCAGACCAGCAGCTGTGAGGCCGCGTGCATCCAAGTGACCCCAGCCGCGCGCCACACCAGCCACCGTGGCCTACCTTGAAGTTGGGCTGGGCGAAGCACCGGGCGACAGCGATCATGGAGGCTGTCAATGGGCCGGAGACGCCGATGGTGGTCAGAAACTCGGAAATGTTGGGGGTGAGGCGGAAAGGGACGGGACGGTTGGCATCTAAGTCCCCGGTCGCGTCGTTTATATCAAATCGGAAATAGGCCACGTTCAGTTTGCCGGTGTCCTAAACACCAGAAGGAGACACTTGTGGAACTGAAACCACACAGCAGAGAGGTCTGGGGAGAGGCGCCGTCTCCTCACACCCTTTACCTGAGCGATCTGTAACATCTCGGGGTTGAGTCTATTTAAATGCAAGACGAACTCTGCAAAGCCAATCAGGGCGAGCTGGATGGTGAACATCTTCCGGAACGTCCAGTAGTCCGTGGCGTTGGGGAACGTGTGCAGAGCCCACTCCTTGAGCATGCTGCGTGGTACCATGTTACTCTGAACCTCCTTGAGGATGTCTCGAAGGACCTGCAAGGATAGATCACCCCATGATACCTCCCTCCAATTCGCTCGTTTTTTTTTTCCCCAAAAGGAAAACTCTCCAATTGTAGGTTTGTACTTACTTGGCACCAACAGAATGAATTCTATTGAGAAATACGTATGTGATGTTGTCTGACGGTTAACAAAAAGAACAAATAGTTGGATGACAACAATTCACACCTTGGACTATTAAAGATGAAAGGTGTGTAACTGAAGGAGCTAGTCTATCAAAGTAGAGCAGATGTTACACAACACTTTAAAGTGAATTCTGTGCTGGAGGACTCACAACACTATTTCAAACACCACTAATTCAGAGAGAGTCTCAATAAAAAGTCTGCCGAGTTAATTCCGTTCCTGTTAGACCAAATGGTAAACGCACAGGTCTGTTCTGGGCTAAGTCCTACCTATGGGCTCTGACTACCACTAAAATGCAGGCCCTAAGCAACCAAGAACCACAAACACCATCGAGAACATTAGCAAACATCAGAAACTTAATTCGAAGCAGGCTGTGGGCTCTGAGCTGTCAGCATAGAGCCTGACGCGGGGCTCAAACTCATGGACCGTGAGATCATGACCTGAGCTGAAGTCAGACGTTTAACCGACTGAGCCATCCAGGCGCCCCTGGAAAACTTTTTTAAATTCTGGAAATTAAAGGCTTATTACAATAATCTGAGTAGCTTTTACTCAAGGGGGAAAAAAAGGCTGAATCTTGGTGATCTTTGTGGCAGTTTAATTATACCATTCCCATCTACCCAGCTCCACAGTGGCTTTGCGACCATGACAGCTGTAGAAACCAGCAGCCAGGAGTGGGCAAAATGCGTTCAAAAACCTCATCTCCAGAGAAGTGCCACTATTTGACTTATCTGGCAGCTTCCTGTGGGTGGGGGGTGGGGTTAGGGGGAGGGGGAAGCCCCATTTATTGGGCTTGTCTCTGATCGAACTTCGAGTTCAGCCAGTGAGGAGCACCCTATCCGACAGGCGTTTGCTGAAAGCAGTCAGTGACGACCACGTCACCTTGCAGATGCCCAAGGCAGCGATACCAGCTGCAGCACAGAAGATGATGGCAGACGAGAGGAAGAGTGAGGGAGTACGATGACCACAGGAGGCTTCGAAAAGCCTCGATATATTCTTGAGAATCTAGAAGGTCACTAGAAGGTCACGAAAAACCTCAGAAAGCCCAATGCTTCCACTTCTGGTTGACCTTGATCTGCACAAACAGGAAGTAGAAGCTAAGGCAGAACATAAACTACTTGGCCAAGTGGAAGGCATCCCCTTCCCCCCATAGAGGCCCTCAAAAAAGGCGGAAGGAAGACTTATTGGTTCAAAGCATTTAAGAAAATCTGTCAAATCATTAGCTAAATGAGCAGAGACTTCAATGGCTGCACATGGCAAAAACAGAGAATTTACAAATCAGTCCAGGAAAGTCACTAAGCAAACAACAACAATAACAAACCTTAGGGAAAAGGATCTGATTTCTAGAGTTAACATATATTATTAAAAATGTCCAGTTTTCAACAAAAACGAGATAAATGAAGGCTCAGGAAAACATAGCCAATACACAGGAAATAAAGTGAAACCACTCGTATCAAGTCACTTGCATCCAGAACATACAAAGAATTCTCAGCATCAAAAACAAAAAAACAAATCATACAATTTAAAAATAAGCAGAAGGCTTTAATAAACATTTCTCCAAAGAAAATATGCAAACAGCCAATGAGCACACGAAAAGTTGCTCAACATCACTTGTTATCAACCAAAATGAATGAGAATGACTATAAGAAAAAGAGATAATAACTGTAGACAAGAATGCAGGGAAAAGAGAACCCTCATACACTGCAATCACCTGGGAAAATAGTCTGGGAGTTCATGTAATAGACATAAAACTTACCACGTGACCAATCAATTCTACTCCTAGGTATGTATCGAAGAGAAATGAAAACATATGTCCATGTAAAAATATATACACAAATGCTTACAGTCCTTAGCACTGGCCATAAGTCAAAAAGTATCAACAATCCAAAAGTCTACCAACTGATGAATGGATCAATTACATGTAATATAGTCATACAAGGGACTATTATTAAGCAATAGAAAGGAACAAACTACTGATACCGAAGCAGGGTTCAATTTCACAACTATGAGATCATGACCTGAGGCGAAATCAAAAGTCAGGTGCTTAACCAACTGAGCCACCCAGGCGCCCCTCAACTGTTTTAAAGACAGATTGTGGTCATGACTGCACAACTCTGTGAATATGCCGGAAACACTGAATTGAACATTTTAAAGGGTGAATTTTCAGGGGTGCCTGGGTGGCTCAGTCAGTTGAGTGTCTGACTTGATTTTGGCTCAGGTCGTGATCTCATGGTTCCTGGGATCAAGCCCTGGGTCTGGCTCTGTGCTGACAGCATAGAGCCTGCTTGGGATTCTCTGTCCTCCTCCCCTACTCACATGTGCTCTCTCCCTCTCTCTCAGAATAAACAATATCACACAAACAGTTTGTAAAACACATGGAACCTCATGTAAATATGTATTTGCAGATAGAGGTCATCAGTTTCCATAATGTCAAAGACAAATAAATGCAGTCTTAAGAATAGAATCCATTCATCTTGCACAAACACCTCAGTACTGTCCTCGGTCCACAGAGTGACCAGGTAGTCACCTGCACCCTGATGAAGCCCTGACACCAATTCCCAAGGGAGGCCACGAGCTCTGTCCACAGACACCCATCAACAGACGGGTTCCACTCGTTTTGCCTGCACAAGGGTAGGAGGCTTGCAACAGAGCCCGAGGCCCGGACCGCCTCAGGCCCTGCCTGTACCTTGAGCACTGCCCAGGCAGCTGAGGCAAGCACCCTGTGGGCTCCATGTTCCTAGAAACAGTCTTCCAGGTCCCAGGCTAACTGAAATGAGTCCCTGGGAGGATGGAAGCAAGATCAGAGCTTCCAGCTTCGTGGCATCTCTCCTAAAAATCACGAGGCCCTCTCGGGAGCCACAGGAAGGACCACAGTGGCTTTGGGGGAGCAGGCCAAGATAGAGCTACCTTCTGGTGATGCACACAATCCCGCATAAAACCTCCTCACCCAGACTGCCACCTGCCCTGCTTTCTAGCAAGGGCAGGAATCTGCTGGTGGGGACGGCCCTCCACCCACCTGACGAGGCCAGAGCCGCGTGGGACTCCCGTGGGAGGCACTGTGCTCCCACACCAGGCGACCAAAACAACTGAGCCTGACTCGTTTCAGGGCTCGCCACTTTCCACATTTTAAAAAGCATACACAACACAGAGGCCGTGGTTCACCCTGGCCCCGGCCGCAAACCAGAGGAGCGTGAACACGGACTGGATAAGCAGCCTCATGTCCCTCAGAGCAGGTCTGGCTGCCAGAGGAGTTTGCCGTCAAGTTATTCTGCAGCAAACGTCACCACATCAGGGGCCATGGTCGCCTAATTCTGACCACTCACATGTCTAATGAGGGAGAAAGGTCCCTCTCAACCGCCCGCTACTCCTCTAAGCGCTCGTGTCGGGGGAGCTCCGCCACAGAGCGCGGCTGGCCCGATTCAGTACCTGGTGGCTGGCCTGGGTCCCGCGTGCCTGCACCGTGGCCAGTCTGTCATAGTAGCGGGAGATGGGGTTGTCGTGCTCGATGCCCTTCTTCGCACAGCGCTGCTTGTAGATCTCCACGAGGGAAAGAGAAGAGGGGTTGTCCTCCACGAGGCGCATCTGAGGGGACACCGCCACAACTCGAGGAACTGAGGAGAAAGGAGGAAATGACTGAGACGACGCCAGGGGGCAGCGCTCGACTCCACCTCCAGGGCCGCCTAGGGAGGCGATCACTCGGCCCTTCACGAGCAGAGGACGGGGGTTGGGGGAAAGCTGGAAGTCCCACACTGCGTACCCACTCAGCACGTGGCATGAAGCCCAATCTGCTGAGCGACGGAGCCTGAGCCGCCAGCCCCTTTTGCTTAAGACACAGATGAACAGAAATTCTTTAGAAAGCAATCTTTAAAAATCAGAGACTGCCAACCTCGTCTACTCTTCAGAGGTCCTCCTCCATCGGCACCCTGTCAGGAGAAATCAATCCTCCCACTCACTCCGAGGCAGGAGTGTGATTTTGTCAGGCGGTCTTCCGGCGTCGGGGATGGCCGGGCCCCGTCTTCAGGAAATCAGGAAAACAATCCCTCACATCGTTTTCTGTGCCTCAGATAAGTTTCCAGAACCAACCTGGTCATTCTGCCCAGTCACTTTGTGGAGCTGTATGGGCAGTGATGGGCACTCTTTATGAAGCAATTCACCCCACATGAGGATAACCCACGTCATGACCACACTCAAGCAGAAAGTGTTGGGTATGGCTGCCCTGGAGCCAGACTGTCCACACTCACATCCCGAGGGCTGTTTTCCCAGTGACGTGACCTTGGGAATGGTCACTGGACTTGTATGAACTTCAGTTTCTTCATTTATAAATGGGACTACAATATGTACCCATGGGGTTGCTGGTAGATTAAATAACACTTTAAAGATATTAGATCAATGGGGCACCTGGGTGGCTCAGTCAGTTAAGTGTCCGACTTCAGCCCAGGTCATAATCTCACAGTTCCTGAGTTCAAGCCCCACATCAGGCTCTGCACTGACAGCTCGGAGACCGGAGCCTGCGTTGAGTTCTGTGTCTCCCTTTATCTCTGCCCCTCTCCGGCTTGTGCGTGCTCTCTCTCTTTCAAAACCGAACAAATGTGTGCTCGCTTCGGCAGCACATATACTAAAAATGAACAAATGTTAAAAAAAAAAAGTCAAAAAAAAGTTAAAAAAGATATTAGATCAAAGAAATATTAAAACTTTTTTTTTTTTAAAGCAAGCTCTATGCTCAACGTGGAGCTTGAACTCACAACCCTGTGATCGAGAGTCACATACTCTACTGACTCAGCTAGCCAGGTGCTCCTTAAGACATTTTGTTGAAGATATTTTGTAGAAAGCTGAGTAATTTCCAGAAGATAGCAAACGAAGCGTGCCAGCACAGGGTCATGGCAGCAGCCGCACTGGTGCTGCGGGGGTGGGGAGGGAGTGGGAGCTATGACCCAGTATCTGCCCCAGCCTGTCCCTAGGCCACAGTAACCGCTTGCGCCTGCCCTGAGTGTCAGCGTGGTACGTGTACACAAACACACCCTCCCCCTCCAAATACACACACACACACACGCCTCTTACTTTTAACGAACATAGGTTTAATTTGGTCTAAGCTCAGTCAAACCACAGCTACTGGCTTGTTCCATGGTTTCAACCCATAAAGACATCCCACAGTGACTCGAGGGCATGTATTTGGACTGTCATTTGGTGCTGACCAAGAGGTTGTTTCTTTGGAAAAGACAAAGAATCATCTATTACCCACAGATGTAATCAACACTACAGATCACATCATGTGCATGTTAAAATGCATACAGTTTTCTGTATACTCTAGTTCCTCAATTGACTTATTTGGGGGATAGTGAACTTTAGGGTGAAAGATTTTAAGTCAAAACGGGTTGGATTCTTAGCCATCAGAAGAAAGTTCCCTATGGGACTGGCTAATATGCATTGCAGTAGGCTCCCAACCTCAGAGGTTAGATGCTAAAATGTTTTGACCGTGGTTCTCTTCTCTAAGTGGGATCACAGGCATCTCATCTCTGCCCGTTACAGACAGAAACGGCTCACTCATGAACCACCCAGGACAACTACGTATGGAAAGGCCTTACTCGGAGGCTGCTGGTGGCCACCTGGCCACGATTTCTGTGGCGTTCACAGGCCTTGCTGACTTTCCCTTGCACTGCATTTCACTCCACGAAGGCTCGCTCCAGCAGGGGCCGTGCAGTGCACTGTGAGTTCCAGGAGTCGTTTGAAGACCGCACTTAAACACACTCACAACACGCTGCTAACATGCCCACGACAGGCCCAGTGCCAGCGCACGTTTCCCCAGAGCACGGGTTCCGGGCGAGGGAAACCTGCAGCGCACACAGGCAGGCACCCCCCTTTCCCAAACACTCATCAGAGCACCCGTCTTGCAGTGAGAAGGGAGCGGCTTCTTCACGGCACTGGGTCCTCATTCCAGAACCCTCCCTGCTTGGTGAGCTTCAGGGTATTCTCAGTTCCCCAGACGGCACGCGGGAAAATCCGCAAAGGCTAACGGGACCGACTGTGTGCCCCCAAAGCACACCTGTCATACCTGTGAAAAATAAGTGCCTCTTTGTGGTTTCCTTTCTCTTCTCCAAACAGGGGTTCAGCAGCCGGAGCAGCTGCAGGACGCGCTCCTCTCGCCGGGACTCCGTCAGGCAGGCGTCGTTCATGACGAGGTATGGGTAGATCTTGCCATTGTGCCCACGGATGTACAGTCTCCTGGCTGCCGTGTTGTGCTTCTGCACAATTTCCACCCTGGGCATAAACCTGCCCAAACAAGCACACGATGAAACACCAACTCCCCTTCCTGAGGCTCGACTTCCAATCCTCTTTGAGAAGAAAAGGGAACTTTACAAAGACAGCACTCGGAATCGTCACAAAAAGACAGAACGCGCAGCTACAGAGGTCACTCTGACCAGGTTTAAATGGTATGACGGGATTTTATGACGTGGGGGAAGACATCTTGACACAGGGAAACTCAAAGGCGGAAGAGTAGATGATGCTGTCGTCGTAAAACAATCGGGCCCCGGGCTCCGACTTCAGGAGCTCCAGATGGGCAGCTGACTGGGCTCTGAGCACCCAGCCACAGAGCCGGGGGACAGGACGGTCTGGCACAGGGGCCATGGGGAGCAGCTGCCCCAGGAGCAGGCTGAGGGTGGACACACCCTCGCCCTCACCTCCCTCCCGTGCGCCCTGGCTACGGACGGAAGACGAGGAGCAGGGTGGGCGGCCGGAAGAGGAGTCAGATTTGGAGGACTGGGAAATCCAAGTCCAGATGCACGAGAGAGCAGAGCTCCGGGTCTGATTACGACCATTTGTTACCACACCTTCTACGTTTAAAATAAGATACAGTATACACACTAATGAATTTTATAATTGCCCAATTCTGCTTTGACTACTAAGCTTTAAAAGTTTTACAGACCGATAACCTTTCTATCACGTCCAGTTCTGTGGAAATTAGAAAAGAGCCTTTTAGAAACAAAAGAAACACAAAGGGGACACAAGCAAGACATTTACCCCATCAGTTTGACCAGAACCCTCTACTGTGCTTGATGGCTCAGATCAGAGAACAATCTCTCGTTCTCCCACTTCAGGGGCCAGAAAGAACCAGAACGGCAGCCCCAGGTCTGCCCTGAGGCCAGCTGAGCGGCTCACTTACCTAGCAATCTTGATGTAATAATGTGTCGGCTTTGGCATCAGAAATTCCCCTGGAATTTCTACTTCAGCGGTCTGTGCTGAGAAATTGCTCAAAAACCGGCACTTTTCTTCTATGAGGAAGAACTTTGGAAGCTGCTTGGTTTTAGCCTCCAGGATTTTGATCCACTTTTTCAACTTAGAGATAAGATTATGTAGCTTCATGGATCCTGGAACGCTGAAGTCAAAATCTTCAAAATAAAATGTAATTAAAAACATTTTTAGTCATCTGGGGTGACCCGGAATTCACTGCAAAATCACGCTCAAGAGCGTCCCAGAGAGGAAGCAGGAATGTTTTACTCTATACCTAACCTGGAGCAAAGCATTTTTGCCTCTCCCGCTCTTTAAAGTGTAAGCTGAAGACTGACCGAGTGATGGGGACCCTCAGGTGGGACCGGTCTCCCCCCAACACTGGAGGAGGGAACACATGGAGCGCCGACAGGAAGCCTCAGCTCCAACGGTCACAGGTTCCTTTCAGGAAAGGATGCAGGGAGCACCCTGAGGGGCACGGGAACCCAGGGGGCCGGCAGCCCCACCTGAGAGCAACCACCACAGTGAGGGGCCAAGGCAGTAATCCAATCCAGGCAAATGCTAGGTTATAAACCGGTTCATCAGAAGACATTTAGACAAGAAACTAAAGTGCCAAACATGGAAAGCATGCATTTTATATTTAAACAAATAAAAATCCCAGATGACTGTGTTCCTCAGATTTTACTGAGACTCAGTACTGAAAAGGCAATTAAACTGAAAAGTCCGTCTTCAAAAAAGACCTCAACCCCGCACTGATGAGCGCCACTGGTGGGAGGGGCTGCACGTGACTCTCGCTCGCAGGAGCCCGAACATCAGGATAAGCCGCACCATTTCTGTGGGAAACGGACCCCGAGGGAGCCACCATCCTCGTGCCGACAGGACCAGGATCTGTGATATGGCAGGGTGACCTCTGCACTCAAGCTGAAGGGCTCTCCGGAGCCTCTTGCAAACGCTCTTCTGCAGAGTTAGGTCGTGCGGGGTGAGCCTGGTGCAGTCCTGAGAGGCACGCCCAGCCCAGACCCCGGTCCCCTATCCAACCTGCCTCCCCTACCAGGGTGCTGCAGGCTGGACCGATGCAGGAAGGCGATCGGGGGTAACCGATGTGCCCGGTGAGGGCCCCATCGACACCTATACGGGCGGCCCAAAGCCACCAGAGGGGCTGCGGCCGTCCAAATGCAAACCCAGCCTCTGAACACCCAGAAGCACCGCAATCCACAGACCCCCCTGGGTCAGCCCTGTGGCCACGCCCACCTCCACCCTGAATCTGTAACCTGGCCACCGACCCGCTCTCCACCCCCGTTATTACGTGATTTCACAAACACTTCGTAACAATCTCTCGGCAGGCATCCCTTTGAATTGGCTTTTCACACTCGGCATAACCCAAGGCTCGTCCAAGTCACTCAATCAATGGCTAACTCCATTCTGTCAATCTTAAGCGAGCACGGATGCATCACACACTCCCCATTCTTATTCTATTTGGTGCCACTGCAAACAAAATGGCTGTGACATTCATGGACGAGTTCGTGCAGGGAAAGAAGTCTTCATTCTCTGGGATAAATCTGACCTGTTTTTGAGCTTTCTCCCACCTCCTCACTGGGTTAGGTAGCAGCCAGCGCGTGCAATACTGGCCGAGGACGGGAGTGGGCAACTCTAGCTCCCTTGTGGGAACTAGAAGGTGGTGCCCGGACCCAGAGACGGCCCTTCCTGGGAACGGGTGACCAGAGGGGATGCAGAGCTCGGAGTGAAGTATCTGAAACGCCCACACTTGGAAGAGGGTCAGAGCCTCACGGCGGTTGTCTCTCATAGTTCAGTTTTTAAAATTTTTTTTGTGTTGACACCCAAATAACTTGTCTCCCTCTCAATGTTGTTTCAGATGACATTTAACCAGCGGACATTTTAAGGTAAAGACATATTAAACAGGGGCACCTGGGTGTCTCAGTTGGTTAAGCATCCAATTCCTGATTTTGGCTCAGGTCATGATCTCACGGTTTGTGAGTTCGAGCCCCACATTGGGCTCTGTCTGCGCCGAGTGTGGAGCCTGCTTGGGATTCTCTCTCCCTCTCTCTTTTTGCCCCTCCCTCACTTGTGTTCTCTCTTTCAAAAATAAACTTAAAAAAAAAAAAAGACTTAATGTCCTATTTTTTAAGTAAAATACGACAGTCTCCACAAAATTCACTTCAGACTTTTCCTTTTTCAGGAAAGACTGACAGCATGTCATGTGAACATCACAAGGAAAATAATCTAAGGTGACCAAAGTGCTTCAGGGTAAAAGATATGAAAAGCTCATATTTTATTGCTCAAAGAGCATCTTCTTCAAGGTGTGGGATCAGCAGGGGAAGACCCTCAACCTTAAGGCGAGTCCAGTGTTACCTTTAATGCCCAGCTCACAAAGCAGGGGAAGACACCCGGGGGCCCCAAGCTGCCTGGAATGATGGCAGGACACACCCTATCCTGGATGGATCAAAAGTAAGTCATGGCTGTAGCTGCAAAGCATCCTGTGTAATTGGTGGGACATATTTTCTTTTATGTGATTTCAACAGAGTCTACACAGCGCAGGTTTCTAGCCGTGTTCTCTGTGACGTGAGTTGTTAAAAGATACTTTAGACGCACTGAGCCCCGGTGCTCGCCTGGGCTCCTCCGCCAGAGGGTGGGCAGGTTGGCAGGGTGGTGGCAGGACACAGGTGGCAAGATAGCCTGCGTGGGGGACACGGTCGGCCCCTGTGCACACACGCTGTGGGAACCAGGGCCCCCGTCTGGCAGATGAAGACTGAGGCCCCGGGAGATCGGACCTGCTCGCCTTCGACCACACCAGTCTGGAGCCAAGGTTCATACTCCTGGGGCTCTCGGAAAAGGCCTGGACCCAAACCAGGGACAATTGATGATGATACGACCTCCTGGTCATTCTGCCACCTGAATCCACTATGAGTCTGAGCCCTACTTGTCACCTTGAGCCCACTGCCTCACCTCACACTGTTCAATTTTCCTACAAAAACCAAGTGTGGGGGGGGGGGGGTAGGGGAGGGCGGGTTTAGCCTGAAACCCTCCTCTTCCCTACACCCTCCATCCCTCAGGCGGAGCCTGGTTCCAAACCTTAACCCTTCACTTCAGAGAAGGACGGGCAACCACAGGCTGGCAAGAGTCACCGTGACCTTGTGACCTTGTGACCTGAGGCTACATTTTAAACAGAGTGCTGCCAGCTCACCCAGTAGAGTGCTCACGAAAACAAGGAACTAGCTGGCTGAGATGTTAAAGACAGACCAAGAGCAGCCAAGTGGAACTCTCTGTAGGTATAGGGAAGGGACTCACCGGTTGTGAACTGGCCCTTTAGCTTCTGGAAGACAGGGTCCTGGGCGGTGGCCTGTGCCCGCCTGGCCAGGGACTCAGAGGCCGCGCTGGAGAACATGGTCGAGACATTGGACACGTTCTCTAGGCCCACTCCGAACGTGCTCACCAACTTCTTGACAAAATTTAGAGTGTGGGGGGTAATTTTGGCATCCGACACCGCTCCGCTTTTCTCAAATGCAACAGAGTAACATTTCGCCAGGCCCTGCTGGAGCTGCCTGAGAACCTAGTGGAAAGAGACCCAAGACAATGCACAAAACAGAGCTCCCAATTCAAGCGGCTAACCAACCACACAGCACCTGCTTGGCAGGTCCCACCACCGCCTCCCGGCACACAGCACGTGTAAAATCAGACAGCACAGAAGGGACAGTGCCTGTGCACTCCACAGTGTCAGCTGAGTTTTTAATGATGGGGACTAAGTGTCTTGAACATTAAAAAAAAAAAAAGAGAGAGAGAAAGAAAAAAACCCAAACCAAAACTCCACATTTTGGGTCACACACGTACCCTTCTGTTGTTGGAAAACCCTTTCTATGCAGCTAGTTCTGAAGTTACTGCTGTGTGTCTGACACACACATAAGGTAATAGTAACAAGGGGCCTCTGGGCCAACAAGATGAACATCTAGACAACAGGGCTCATCACTCTGTCATCAGCTTGCCCTGCTACCACCACTAAGGAGAGGGCCTGGCTGTGGAAAAGATCACTGGAGGACCAACTCCGCCTCTGCTACCTACACCTGCACCCAGCGCACACCCACCACCACCGCGGCCCGGGTAACTGCTGCTAAGTGATACTTAATTGAGCACAGTAATAAGCACGTCAAGGCCAGCGGAACTTTCTCAATTTCACCTCCTTCTCAAGTTTCCTGCTTCAAATATTTGGGGCTGCATTAGTGCGCAAACATTAACTATCTGCTTACTCTACTGTTTGATTCGACAACACAGACATAAATGAGCAGGCGCCCAATCTGAAGGCGACACGGCCCAAAGCACACGGGACGATGGGTTCTCTGCACGTACCTCTTCGTGCCAGTTTTCTCTGAACCAGACCATCTGATCGACGATGCCTTCCAGGGAAGACAGAAGTGTTGGGTGCAGTTCTCGCTGCATGTGCATGATTCGGCTGCAGCGCCACATTGGTGCTGTTGCTCTTATGGGCCCTGGATCTGATGCAGAATGGGACTGGTTACCCACTGAACTTGGCTGCTGCTGTCCAGAATCTGAGAGCAACACACACAACGCCAATGTCAGCGCAAAACTGGCCCGATGCGAGAGCTCGGTGCTCTAGAGGACCCATCGGCCAAAGCAACGCTGTTCCTGCCGGCGTGTTAGCACATCACGACAGCCGGCTCCCCAGGGGCTGGGTGGGAGCCGCCCCGGCTCCGCGGAGAGGTGCACCGAGGGACTCAGGCCCACAGAACGCCACTGCCTACAGCCTGGCCTCCAATGTGTCGGTGGAAAGCGAACAGGCCCGTGTGCTGAGCGGTGAAGTGAGGTGAGGGTGCATGAGTGTTCGTGGTCCTCTCCTTTTTAACTTTGCTCAAAGTTTGAGCATTTTTTAAATGTTTGGAAAAAAATTCTTCACATTCCTTGCAGACAGCTCAGGGAATCTGAACGTACTTAATGGGCAAGTCTCCATGTTCTCATTGAGGAAAGCCAGACCATGTAGGTTAAAAAGGTATTTTTAAAAAATGCAGTCATCTGCCATGTGAGAAATACGTCGTAGAACCCAAGGCCCGTTTTTCTAGCTTCGGCTCCGTCAGAAGAAAAAAACCTTAATTTTCAAACGACCAAACCACACATCCACCTGGGTGTGGTGGCCGTGAGGCCAGCACAGAGACGTGCGTGCAGTCCCTGGCTCACCCAGCTCATCAGCTGGGGGTGCAAACGTGCCCAGTGGGTCAGGTCACCTTTTTAAATAGTCTCTGGCCTTGCAGCATAAACAACCGGGTGTTAAAAACGTCCTGAAGCAAAGGGGCTTCAACTGCTCACACAGTACCATGTGCAGTGGGCAACTGAAACCATTAGTAAGTTATTAACATACAAGTACTGTTCAATATGGATTAAAACCCTTCTGGTTTGAGTAAATTTTCACATCTGGTAAGACTGATTTCTATGCGGATTCTTCTGACAGCAGAAGATATTTCTTATAAAGGACACGTATAGTAGGTGACACTTACATTGCTTACCAGGACACATTACTGAACTTTACAATTTGAGGTAAAAATTTCATATATTTTTTTCTACTTATGGACCAAATCACTCAGGTAAGCAAACCCTATTAAACCACAGCAACGGCAAACCACTGACTTCCCTCAGTGATCAGGTTTTGCCTCCCAGCCCCGAAGTGTCCTCTCACTGGCTAGAGACAGACAGGCTGAGGGCGGAGCGTGTCCACAGCCGTCGGCACATGGAATGCCCCGTGCAATGAGCCCTCCTCGGTCTGGCCAGCTGGCCCCGCCCGAGACATACCGCTCTTGTAGCGTTCCCGCTGCTCTATTTTCAGGGTCAGGTACAGGGTCCGGATGGGAAAGTAGACCGCCTGGGGATACACGCGTCCAACCTGCTCAGAGACACGGAGCATAAAGAGCACTGCTCACCACTGTGCTTCTAGATGAGGACAATTTGTATGGAAAATAACTTGTCGTTCATAAATGGGCGGGGGTCTGCACCTGGACCAAGGAGGCAAAATACTATACCACTGAGCTAATACACGAGTTCGGATTAAACAGCAGGTAAAATACCTAGTTTCCCTTGAAAGATCTGAGAGAGATCAACGTGGTGCCCAACTGGTTCTGCCTAGGGACGGATGGTTAATGACAGAGAAACCACTTTCGTTTGATTTGGCAAATCTGAGGAGGGCAAAACACACTGGTCCCTGGATCCTACTTGGGTAAGTAACAGGGAAACACAAAATGACACCAGTCAGTCTTTATGTTAGGCAATTCACTGGGGAACCGATTCTATTAGGGTCATTAGTGAAGAACTTTATTGTACGTGACGGCAGCAAGGAGGATGCTGAAAATTTTCTATTTAAGATAAGAAACACCAGTCTTACCAAACTGGGGCTTTATGGCTTCTTCGAAAGGTCTGAATAGCTACTATCATGTTACTCACACTCTTCAAAACGTGCCCAGAAGACACCAACGACATCTAGCTCTAGACGTTCAATGAGGACAATACCAAATGGACTGAATCGAGCAGATAAACGTCAAGCAAAATGCCAGCACCCAGAAACATAGCTGCAGTCTCTCGAGGGAAAAAGTAAAACCATTTCTGGGTACAACATGCATGATGCATCTCATGTAAAGACAGATGAGCGTCATATTCCTAAACGCTCAGTTGGGAGCCACTTCATTCATGAAGTCAGTCACGGGGCTAACTTTACAGAAAGAAACACAGTCAAGGGGACTGTACATGAGACAGAACAGTCTCCAAACGTCTACTGTCTGGGTCCTTCCTCTACCCAGCAGGCTTCTCACAGAAGAGGGACAATCTGAAATCATCTCAACTAATGGTCATGAAAGCCCACAGGACCCCAGTGTGTCCCATCTCCAAAGCCCGTCTCCAGTGCACACAGCTTTCACCCTGCACAACTGCACGAGGTGGGACAAGGCTACCATTATGCTGACTTCAGTTTGAAGGGAGGCTCCAAAGGGTTCCGGCACGATGATGGGAAACCAGCTACGATCAGATACGCATTTCACTGTATTTCAGAGTAATCACTAGTAACTGTACATTTTAAGAGAATGCTTGTTTCATCTGCATCTTTATGTGGCATCATACGCAAGCAAAAAAATTAGCATTTTAACACGTAACAACCGAGTGGATTATTTCACTGCAACCTTGACCTATTCTTCAATCACTTCTTTTTTTTTCTTAAGGCTTTTATTTTTTGAGAGAGAGAGAGAGAGAGCGAGTGAGCAGGGGAGGGACAGAGAGAGAGGGAGACACAGAATCTAAAGAAGGCTCCAGACCCTGAGCTGTCAGCACAGAGCTCAGAGCCCGACACGGGGCTCGAACTCACAAACTGCGAGATCATGACCTGAAGTGAAGTTGGATGCTTAACACACTGAGCCACCCAGGTGCCCCTAATTCTTCGATCACATCTAATTGTGCTTCAGATCAAGTGATGTCTAAACGTGTACATCTTCCTATCTTTCACTTATTTTCAGTATTTTGAGCATGCACTTTCTTTCCAGAAAAAAACAATGTGAAATGAAGACATAATTTTCTTGTGAACAAAGAGACCTTGTTATTCGCACCTGGCTAATAAGGTTCAAAAGCAGCTTTCCCTCGGAGCCAACCAGGCAGGTGAGCAGCTGGGGGATCCAGGCCAGCCACTGGATGGGCGGCACGCCGATGCAGTACTTGTCGACAGCATCTGCCAAAGTATTTTTGTCGTCATCAAAACTCAGAAGCCACAGCACCTAAGACAGGAGGAAAAATCCTAGAGGTGAATAAAAGTTCTGACGCCCTTAATCCGGTGCCTTTTCCCCAACATAGCACATAGAATAGCCTTATGGGCAATGTGTGAAAAATAAGTACGAAATGGCCAATGCTGCTAAACTTCACGTATAAATCACAGACGGATAAAAACCCAACTGTGCACACGGTTCTTATGTAGACTCAGCATTACTGACAATCATTAACTGCCCCAACCTGCCGGCGACCAGTGGCCAGTGACCTCCGAATTCACACTCACGACCTCACCAAAACAAAATGGCCTTTTGCCAAAAATCTCTGATGAACAGCACCCCGGCGTCAGGTGGGCCAC
This sequence comes from Acinonyx jubatus, assembly GCF_027475565.1. Lineage (NCBI taxonomy): Eukaryota > Metazoa > Chordata > Mammalia > Carnivora > Felidae > Acinonyx > Acinonyx jubatus. The sequence continues at coordinate 30,273,513 of NC_069398.1, forward strand.
ACGCTGGCAGCCTGGTGTCCACTGTCTGCAACAATTATATCGAGAAGTAGGCAAATCCGAAGTCAGATACTTAGGCAGCTTCTTTGCATCACTATAGCTAGTCTGTGTTTCTAGGGTCACTTTTAAATACTAGGTACTGACATTCATTCCAGATGTTGACGTCAAATCAAGGAATCCTAAGAAACCCAAACCCTTAACAGACAAAACAGAAAGCAGAACTTACTCCTACATTTTCTACAAGGATTAATTCTGGGTTTTGTTTCTGTTTCTTGAATAAATTGATAAGAATTACATAAGTAAAAAGACGAGAAGCCACGCTGAGGAAGCAGCCTCAGGGTCAAGCAGTCACCCTCGGCATGGTCCATGGCACGGTGTTGGGGTGATATGGGACAAGAACTCTAGCAGCTGTGACCTCACCCTGCAGTGTCTGTGGAAGTCAGAGGATCCCACACCCCCTGCGACTAGAGCTGAGCAGCTCTGTGACCGTGCGCACCTTCCCTGCAGGTGAGATGTGAGCATCTATGGGGTGTCCAGCAGGTAAGCACCGCTCCCCCCACCCTGCCCGCCGACAGCCTCCCCAGCAGTCTCCAGAGGGAGACCCCACAGAGAACACTGGACTCAAGTTTTCTTAGTTCGCAAATGGAACCATGACAGACGCTGTCAAGAGTGACGGGGACCGATGGTGCAGGCGTGAGACAGTCCCCCCTACCCCAGCACGGATTAGGAAACAGCCGATTCCTCGTGGAAGCCTTAAGGCTACTGGAGGCCCTCGGGGAAAACCGGTTCTTTCGTTCTCACCTTGGCTAAGTATTTCCTCGATTTGCTCTCATTCTGATGCCGGCAGGCGTGCAGGTAACAGGTGATGGCGGACACCCCGAGGTGCAGCTGCCGCTCCTTCACGAAGATGTTCTCCAGGTAGTCGCCCCACATGGCCCAAGCTTTCACCAGCACGTCGTGCATTTGTACAGCTGCAGAAAAGGCTTTGTTTGCTTCCTCAGATCTGAGAGGACACAAATCAGAGCATAATTATTTTTAGGTGAGCTTTGTGTAACATAAAACCAAGCATTTTAAGATGGATAATTCAATGGCGTTTAGTACACTCAAAATGTCATACAACTGCTACTCAATTGGGTTCCAAAACACTGTCATCATCCCAAAACGAAACCCACACCACGGAGCAGTCGGTCTCCGTTTCCCCCAACCTTTAGCACCTGGTGACTGCCAGCCAGCTTTCTGGCTCTGTGCCTTGACCTAATCCGCATGGTTCGTATAAACGGGATTATGTATCATGTGATTTTGCATCTGGCTTCTCTCAGCACAGCGTCTGAGGTTCACCTATGTTGTAGGCAGCGTCAGCCTCTCGTTCCTTTTTACGTCTCACTTCTGTCCGTTGCACTGCTTACCTGTTCACTTGAGCTGTTTTGCCAAGTTTTGTCTGTGCTGGCTACTGTGCACAGAGCTGCTATGAACACTCGTGAGCAAGTGCCTGCTTGAGCGCCATTCCTAATTCTCTTGGCTATGCATCTAAGACTGGAATTCCCAGGTCACAGGATAATTCTGCATTTAATTTTTTGAGGAGCTGACAAACCATTTTCCACAGTGATTGCACCACGTCACTAGCTGCAAATAAGAGACGGTTTTGCATCTTCCAACAACGTACAAGACACGAAAGAACTAGATATTCCTGCCCCTTGTGAATCTAAATGCAGATCAAATCCAACCGCATGAAAAGGATCATACACCATGATCAAGGTCAAATGAGATTTATTGCAACACAAGGTGGTGATCAACAAACAAAAAGTCAGCCCATGTGACGCATCACAGGAACAGAATGAAGAGGAAAAACATGGAGCCCAACAGTTGGTGCAGGAAAAGCATCTGATGAAATCCAACACCCTTTCATGATAAACACGGCCCACGAACTAGGTATGGAAGGAAACTACCCTAACAGAATAAAGGCCACACACAAAAAGCCCCTGGGTAACATCACACTCAGTGCGGAAAGGCTGAAATGTCTTCCTCTATGATCAGGAACAAGGCAAGAACTTTCACCACTTCTCCTGAACTCAGTATTGAACGTCCCAGGTAGAGCAATTAGGCAAGAAAAAAGCAAAGGCATCCAGATTGGAGACGAAGATGTACAATTATCTCCATTTGCAGATGACACGATCTTACGTAAAGAACACCCCCAAGAATCCACACACACACACAAAACGATCAGAGTAAATAAACACTTCACAAAGTTGAAAATGTAAGAGAAGTATACAAAATTCAGTTGTATCTCTATACTTTAGCAACGGAGAATCTAGAAATAAAGTTAAGAAAATGATTTACAGTAACATTAAGATCTTTTAGGAATCATTTAACACAAAAAATGCAAGACTTGGACGTGAAGAGCTATAAAACACTGTTAAATGAAACAAAGATAGACACCTCTTGTGTTCGTGAACGGGAAGATTTAATATCATTATGATGACAATATTCCCCAAGTTAACCTACGGATTCAAGCTCTACAATCCTGGCTGCCTCTTTTACAGAAATGGATAACCTAACGTTCACGTGGAAAAATGTTAGCGACTCCAAACAGCCAACAATCTCGAACAAGAATCAAGCTGAAGAACACTTCCCTGTTTCAAACTTTACTGCAAAGCAACAGTGAGCAACACGGTGTGGCAGCCGTGTAAGGACAGACGTACATCAGGGGACGGAACCGAGTGTCCAGAAGCAAACCTGGATTCCTCTGGTCGACTAACTTTCAAAAAGGGTGCCAAGGCCATTCCACGGGGAAGTAAGTCTTTTCAAGGAATGGTGCTGGGACACAGTACGTGCAAGTGCCAAAGAACGTATCTGGACCACTACCTCATGCCACGTATAAAAATTAACTCAAAATGGTTAAAGACCTAAATGCGAGAGCTAAACCCGTAAGACTCTTTCAAGAAATCACAGAAGTATATCTTGTGACCGTGGGTTCGGTGGTGGGGTCTTAGCTATGGCATCACAAGTACGAGCAGCCTAAGAAAACGGATGCACTGGACTTCGAAACGAGAGGCTGTGTGCGTTGGGGGCACCGGCAAGAACATGAGGCGTTGCAGTGACACACCCGACAGAGAGACCTTCGTCCACACGTGTCAGAACTGGAGCTCGAAGGTAAAAAGTCAGATAATCCAACTAAGACATGGGCAAAATAACTGAACACACGTCTCCGGGGAGAAGGGTAGATGCTCAACACCACCCACCACCAGGAAAAGGACGGTCAACACTGCAGCGAGGCACCAGCACGGCCGTGATCAGCAAAGTGGGAAGTAATGAGTGTTGGCAAAGATGCGGAGAAACTGGAAAGCATAGAGACTGCTGGTGGGAACGTAAAATGGAGCAGCCACTGTGCAAAACCATTTGGCAGATTCTCAAAAAGATTCTCAAAAGATTCTCAAAAAGATTCTCATGTGCCACATGCCACAGAGTGATTTCACTCTGAAGTATGTGTCCCCAAGACCAGTGAAAGCACACGCTCACACAAAACCTTGTACGTGAACGTTCACAGCAACATGACTCACAGCAGCCACGAGCAGAAACCATCCAAATGCCCATTAACTGTTGAGCAGATAAATAAAATGTATAGACACACAGTGGAGCGTTCTTTACCCACAAAGTGGAGCAAAGCACTTGCATCGGCTACAGCACAGACAACCCTTAAAACCACGATGCTGCGTGAGAAGCTGGGCACAAAAGGCCACAGACTGTATGGTTCCGTTTATATGAAATGTGGAGAATGGGCACGTCATAGAGATAGGAAAAGATTAGCAGCTGTCAGGGGACAAAGGAAGGAGAAAATAGGGAGTGACTGCTAACAGGTATGTGGTTTCTTTTGGGGATGATGGAAAGGTTTTAGAAATAGCAGGTGGTGATGTGTACAACTCTGTGAATGTACTAAAACCCACTGAACCGTATGCTTTCAAATGGGTTATTTTATGTCATGTGAATTTAAAACACTAAAAACAACAACAACAAAAAAAAACTTTTACTTTGACAAAATCACTTCCTTATTTAAAATAAGCTAAAGAAGTAACCCCTATTGTTGAAAACGTGAGAGTTTGAGAGCGCTTCAAACTCTACATATGGCATCGAGCAGCATCTTGTCAGTATATCTCATTTGTACACTTCTTATAAAACTTCATCTGATGTGCATTTCTGCAAAACAGGATTCTGTGACCTTTTTCTGTAATGCACCAGAAGATAAGCAGGTTTAGGCTTCGTAGGCCCAACAATTTGTCACAACTGTGGCTGTAGTGTGAAAGTGGCCACACAGGCAGTGTCAGTGGGGATCGGTGTGTCCCAGCACATCACTTATAAAAACCAGATCCTGGCTGGGTTTGGCCTGCATGTTACTACCGACTGGTCCCCTGCTCTAAAACAGGAAAGGTCTGGGGCGCCTGGGTGGCGTAGTCGGGTAAGTGTCTGACTTCAGCCAGGTCACGATCTCGCGGTCCGTGAGTTCGAGCCCCGCGTCGGGCTCTGGGCGGATGGCTCAGAGCCTGGAGCCTGTTTCCGATTCTGTGTCTCCCTCTCTCTCTGCCCCTCCCCCGTTCATGCTCTGTCTCTCTCTGTCCCAAAAATAAAAATAAAAAACGTTGAAAAAAAAATTAAAAAAAAAAAATAAAACAGGAAATGTCTCCATAAAAGGAATGAAATCACCTCTGGTCCAAAATGTCATGCTGCGAAAATGGGGAAATGAATCCATGCCATCAGCATTTTTGTGTTCAAGCAACTCATTTTTTAAAAAAACGCCTCTAAGTTCTATACATCAAACTGGCTTACCAATCTGCCGCAACTTACTATCTTCACAGAGGTAGGACACCTGAAACATCACACCTGACAACTGTCACCGAACCATACAGACTTTGAGCTTCACAGGCACTTCAAGTTATAAAAAACTATTTACATAATCTGACGAATTTTCCTCTTACTCTCCTTCTACGTAACATACATACTTGTTGATCTGAGCCAAGAACATTCCCTTCAGGGCGTAAAACTCAGCAGTCATCTCTTTTGTGAAGTATTTTAGGTTTGTAGATTCAATAACTTCAAGGCCCTGTTTAAAAACAAACAAACAAAAAAAGTAGGAAAAGAGTTACTGAAATTTCATCAAAATATTTACCTAGGCGGTAAACCCTAAAGGTCATCGACAAGTGTACGTGAAGTTGACAGCAGACCTCTCCCACCACAAACAGCTCTAGATAGACAGACAGACAGCTCCTAAGTGAATTGCTAACTGCCAGATTCAGTGCTGGACACCTTAAAGGATACTGTTTTTTTCTATAGCTTTATGCGTCTAGTTCGTCTCTTCGTTTTTATTAACGTTCCTCTGATCGTCGTCAAAATCTCCCTTATACCCTCGTAATCAGTTTTTCATTTTCTTTCCTTACATAACCTTAACCAGGAGTAGTATAGAGCTGAGACCATAAAATGTACTTCAAACGCTCCAGTGCTTTCCTTTGCCTTTCGGTTTTTGAAAGGACAGTCTCCCACTAACGAAGCTGTGCTTTCAGAAAGTTCTGGCTCGCTTTCCCTACAATCTGCACCAGGAGTTCGCACGTGGGCACTCGCTCTTCGCCGGACCGCCTCAGCAAAGGAGCTTCCGCTGTCACTGTACCTGCATACACTCGTTCTTCCCCATGACTCCTGCCAGCTGGAGGTAGCATTTGACTTGCTGTCGAATCTTCTGGAAGCAATCCACAATAGGCACAGTTGGAATAGTGTGAATACGACTTAGTATGTCCAGAGCTACATTGACCAGTCCTTGTTTTCGGGCAATTTTCCCATACTGGATGATCGCAGAAGCAGACGCATGCACCCCGAGCATGGCATTGTTTGAACTTGGATCGTGCTGAGAACTGTTTTCGTATGCAGTTACAATCGCTAGAGAGCAAAGAAAAGAGCTATCAGTCTCCGCGCAACATTTCTCAAAGTGTTCCATGATAAGGCTTAAATAAAAAATGAAAAACACACACACATGGCTTATGAAAACGGGAAGCTCTGTGGTAAACCCGTTACCTTTCCTTGCATCTTACACAAAGAAAGTATTTTACGCAAGAGTAAGGTGTAAAAAGCGCTGACTAGTGAGCTGAGCATTTACCATCGTGGCTAACAAATGGCGAAGGTGGCTCTACACAGAAGTCTGGCGGGGTGAGGGGATGAGCCAAAAGGCCCAGGAAAACTGGAGAAGCCTCCACACGGCCACCTTCAAGTGGCTCTTCCTCAGGCACCTTCACAACGAGCGCCACACCCCGGAGCTCCGATCCCCCGGCCTGCACCCCAGCAGCCCCTGTGCCAGCAAAGTGTTAACAGGGTGGGGAAATCTCCCCACCTTTCACTGCCTTCACCTCTACCCTTGCCATACCAACCACCACCTACCCAACCTGCCAGAAAATAGAAAATCTGGTAAAAGAAAAAAAACACGACAAAACCAAGACATGAAACCAGAACAGTGGGGTGTCTGGAAAATTACATGATGAATGCATGCCGGACCAGGTAGGTTTACCCTGGTAATGATGCTGCCTCCACATGAACACGCTGCTCCAGTGGGACAAGTCATCAGACACGATGGGCAGCCGGTTCCTCCAAGTCTTCACCACCGTCTTCATGTCATGTAGGCTATTGTTCCGGCCCAGGTTGGTCGGCTGCAAGCCTGCGTTTATTTGTGCAGCTTCCTGAAGTTCAATGATTTGCTGGGCTGCCTGAATGGGACCGGCAGAAGGGATTCCACGGTAAGCATTAAAGAGCACATGAGGAACATAAACCAGAGCCCTTCAGCAATCCAACGACTGTCAGGCTCTCACGACTCACCGAGGAAGCTCTCCAGCTCGTACAGACACCTCAAGGCCACGCTTCACTTACTCTTCACCCCAAAGTGTGCTCTTGTGCTCCCCCCACTTTTAGAAGCTCAGCTCTGCGGCTACTGCGATAGGAGAGGGACGACACTGGTGTGGGCAGCACACCTTGCTAACGGCAGTCCCCCCACACGAGTTCTTCCCCATTCCCTCTGCCATCAACGAAGTGTGGCTCTCCTACCGAGCTCAGACCACAGCAGCCTGGCCCCCTGCCCTCAGGCCCTCCTTCCAGCAACTTAAACCCAGAGGCACACCATGCATCTGAAAACAGGATTCACAGGTGATCCCTTTGGGCTGGCACATACATCTTCAGTCATGTCTCTCGTGGGTCTGTCCAATTCATTGCCCTTCACACCCGGATGAGTTGCTGGCTCCAAACTTCTGGAAACGCCCTGGCACAATCCCGATCCTATCCAAATCCTACCTGGAAGGTTCTACTCCCTCCCACAGGGATTTCTCCCTTCTCTAAATCCTGTGTTTACTCCCTGTCCTACCACACGGCACTGAATTCTTGTTTTAAGTTTTGCTTCTTATGGCTGTCCTCTCTCTCCAGCTGGATGCTCCTCTGGGGCAGAATTTTTGTTTCAAAAGTGTTACATCCTCACCAACATGGCACTAGGCTTGGCACCTGCTATCTCGTTGACTGAGCTTAGTGGAAGACACTGCCTGCATGAATCTCTGCTATCTGCACCTCAAGTTCAGGGCATTGCCTTCAGTGTCCTGAAACCTCCCTCTCACCAAAACCTCACCAGAAACCCAACAGTGGGGTATTTCTTTTACAACAGCTTTACAGACATACAATTAAAATATCACTGAAATCACTCAAGTTTTCAGTTCAGCAGTTTTTAATATATTCTCAGCACTGTAGAACCATCAACACCACCTAAGTATGGAACATTCTCATCACTCCCCACAGCGGCCCCGGACCCGTTCAGCGGCCTCCCTGCATCCTTCCTCCCCACGAAGGTGACAATCACTGGCCTGCTCTGTCTCCGTGGAGTGTCCTATCCTGGGCACTTCTCAGAAGTGGAGTTAGACGGCATATGGCCTTCTGGGCCTGGCTTCTTCACTCAGGGTATTTCTAAGGCTCACCCACCTGTACCAGGACTCCACTCCTTCATACTGCCCAGACACACCACTTTTTATCTACTCGTCAGTGGAGGATCACGTGGCTAGTTTCCACATTTTGGCTATTTAATGTACACTATGCTGCTGGGAACATCGGCGTACAAGTATTTGTGTGGTTGTGTTTTAATTTCTCTAGGACTGAAACTGCTGTCATACGGTCATTCTACACTTCACATTCTGAAGAACCGGCAGACTGTTTCCAGGCTATTTTATAATCCCACCAGCAGTATAATGTGGGTTCTAATTCTTCCACATCCTCACCAACACGTTACTGTCTTTTTTTATCCTAGTAGGTGTGAAATAGTATCTTGCCATGGTTTTGATTTGTGTTTTCCTAATGACTGATGATGCTGAGCAGCTGTTCCCTTGCTTGTAAGATCATCTGTACATCTCCTTTGTAAATGAAGTTGGGTTCCTTATCAAATTTGGGCAGTTTTCAGCCCTTATTTCTTCAAATGCCCCATCAGCCCCTTTTCTGGCTTCATTCCTTCTGGAATCCCTACTATGGTAAGTACGTTGGTACACTAATTCTATATTATTTGTAAAATGCACCCACTTAAGTCTCTGCTCAGTTAGCTCTGTGGTCAGCTAGTTAACCAGAGATTTCCCCAAAGACCAGAACCAGTTAAGTCTCTCGGCCTTTGCTGAGGGGCCGTGGGCCTGCCCTGGCATGCATTTGACACTCAACCAGGCGATTTTCAGTCCTGTCTTAGCTGTCACTTCCTGCTTATACAGAGCCTCAAGGGCAGCCAGAGGGGTGCGAAGAAGGGGGTTCTATGGAGAGAAGCAGCACATGTGAGGGGCTGTGGGGAGAGTGGGGAGAGACTGCGTCAGAGCTGAGCAGCTGAACAGGTGGCCTGTGTGGCTGGAACACACTGTCAGCAACAGGGAGATGACCCACAGAGGAAGAGGCTAAGGCACAGGCTAGACCGGCAATCTTAAGGGTCTCTGAGGACACAGGACTTTTTAGGCTGCGCAGTGGCATCACACATTGATGGTGGCACAGGGGACGTGAAAGAAAATGCCTAGAGCAAAATTAAGAATCCTCAAAGTCACTCGTGGGATGTCATCTGTCATTTACAGCCCACAGAAGCTCCCAAAAGAGAAGCCACATTTCATCCCTCAGGATTCAGACTCTGGCCTTCCTTTCGCTGAGGACCAGCTTGAATGAGAGAGGACAGGACAGGTAAGAGGATCTTCCTCTCGGTCATCCAGGTCAGTTTACGGACCTAAGCCTGGCCAGGGGGTGGCCTGCTGTGACGGACCCCGAGACTGCCCGAGGACACGCGTGTACCCACCTGGAGAAGAGGTGTGTGCACGTGCGACACCACGTGCGGTAGCCGCCGCCACTCGCGGATGGCCAAGCTGCTGGCCATCTCCACCAGGCGCTCGATGAAGCTGAGCTGCTGCTCCTCGGGGTGGCAGATAGCCAGGTACCCGCGGTACATGTTGACCTTCCAAGCCATCTCTTTGGGGCAACTTACTTCCACCTGGTGGTGAAAACACAGTGCGTGGATGCAATGGGCAAACTTCCTTTCAGTGTGAAGGGTCAACATGGTAGGCCGATTGTTTGGGAGCCAATTTTACAAGGAGATAAACAGACATTAAGCCATGAATAGATGCTTCTTTTCTTTTCAGAAGTCAGGCATGTAGATTGCATTTCCTAGATACTCTCCTTTTCCCAAAACCAGTGAGCAGCCAAGTCTCTATAGGGTCCTCGCTTTAAGGTCATTAGTGATTCCAAAAAAGAGGGAAACTGATCGCTGTTGTGACAGAAAAGATTAACGACCACCACTCGGCTACAAAGTCAGCCAGAGAATTTCCAAAGTATTAAATACACGGTCACCTCCACTCGAATCGATATAATTTTGAATTGTTTCCAGTTCGTAACTGTTAGCCTGAGAAACTAATCTAACTTGTTCCATGTTATAGAAGGAAGCAAAAGTCGATGGTTTAGGTTAGGAATATGAGAAAACACTCATAAATTTCACTGTCACTTAATTTCCCCTAGATTTCTTCTATCTTAGTTATCAGTTCTATTATGAAGCAGACTGAGCCCAGAGCGGTCACATTTCCTCTCGTTGGCTCTGACCCGGCCCCCCGACACATGGCTCAGAGTCCACATGCTCCCCTTTCTGCCCTCGAAAGCTCTATTTGCCAACCACCTGCTGAAGAAAGCATTACAACTTGTCTCATTTGATCAGTCTCTTACAGAGCATTTAAAAACACAAATGATAAAAAAAATTAAGGTCTTTTCAAAATAATCTCTGTGTGTTAAGAAGAAAGCATCTCTCTGTTGAAGGTATTTTATAGGATTTGATGTGAGACCAACATAACATTCATTCTGAAGCATCTTTAGCAAATAAACACGATACACATTTTAGTGCCCTAATACCATCTAAATCACGTAAGTATCATACTCTGGTTTCTCTTCAGATCGAATAAATCTTTCGCCTTTTACTAAATCACGTAAGTATGATGAGGATGGTGAAGACAGCGCCATCCTGCATTCATAGAACTCTCTGGCTTGTTTTTTCTGACACCTCACTTCTTCAAGCACGTTCACATTCACAGCCTCTCTTGATCTCAATAACCCAATGATGGAAGAAATTCAGGAAGACAGACTTGTCAAAACATGTGCTTCTAATACAATCCTCTAAAATCACACCGACCTCACATATTCTGGACTTAAACACTATTCAAGAAGATGGGCTTTTGTCAATCACCACACCTATCCTCTGTAAACCAAGAACACAGGCATCTCTTCTGTTTCCTATGCCGTTTATTAAACCAAACCAAGAAATAATGGTACTTCTGCAAGCAGCCCTGGAATCACAATGCACAGGAACGAAAACAGAAGTCATTTGATGTTTTTCCTTTAAGTATTAGTAAATGAGTAAATAATTTTGGACTATGAAGACTACTTGAATTTATTGCAGACTCCTAAGAATGTTTATTCACATACTTTGAGCTTTTTCCTAATCAACAGGTGCCTTACAAGTCTTTGGAAAATTATCAAGTGCTTCTGAAAGAAGAAATTCACTGATCAGATTATGGATAGCACGACGCTGCGTGTATTTGGCTAAGTGAGATCCTGGGAAGGGAGTAAAAAGGAAACATCAGATCGAGCTATAAATATTTACTCAGTAGAACGTAAATACATTTTGTCAGGAAAAAAAAAAAATCTGTATTTTACCCATAACACGAGACTGGTAATCTCTGGGAGTAACAAACTCCCTGCATCAGATGAGCAATTTCCAGATCCCAACCCCAAAGTCAAGCCCTGTTCACACGGTCTGTGACCATCTCAGTTCCATGACCTTCTACATGTTTGTTAAAGAGTAACATCAGGAACCACAGTAACCACAATACAGGTTAAAGTTCTGGACTCCTCATTTGCGAGAAAGCAGCCCCATAATCCCACGTGCTCTTGCTGTCTCCAAATGACAAGAGAAGAGGAAAATCAGTGGTGTGGATGTAACTAAACCCTACTGGGTAGAAGGGCAGGTGAGGACAGGACGGTAGCACTTCCTTCAGCTCAACCCCAAGCATGAACGTCACAGGGAAAAGGTGGAGAGCCGAGGAGGAGCAGGGAAGGAGGCCGAAGGGGAACAGGAGGAAGGGCCCAGATGACAAATGAGGAGCAAAAAGAACAGCTGCATCCGAGGACTGCCTAACGTGGGGTCCAGATGACACAGAGTCGTACCGTGCAGTACTGCAGCTTTCGGGGCCTGATCTCCCCCAGGGGAGAGAGAGGGAGCTGCACCTCTGTGCCCACTTTCCCGCTGGGTACTCAGTTCTGCTGGATGGAGCTTCATCTTAAAAAATGTGGAGCTCAGGGCGCACCTGGGTGGCTCAGCTGGTTAAGCATCTGACTCTCAGGTCATGACCTCACAGTTCCCAGGATCCAGCCCTGTGTCAGGCTCTGCACTGACAGCACGGAGTCTGCTTGAGATTCTCTCTCTCCCTCTCTCTCTGCCCCTTCCCTGCACTTGTGTACCCACTGTCTCTCAAAATAAACTTAAAAAAAGAAGTGGGGCTCAACCAAGTTAATGACTCAAGTTCCGTTACGCTACGCTGCTTTCACTCGTGCGACACAGAACACGCTTTGTAACCACATCACTCAGCAGACCTTACCGCCAGGCCCGGCCCGGGATGCGCCCTTGCTGCCTGCACTTCCAGCCGTGCTTCTGCACCAAGTCCGCCTCGACGGACTACTACTTAATCTAATGCCTAGATGGAACCGATCCAGGAAAGGGGTTAGAGACGACCAAAAATAATGCCTGCTTCCCAAGTGCTACTTTTCATCTGCCAAAATGCCCAGTTTGTTCTAAGTGAAGAGAACACTCTAGAGACTGAGGGCTTTGTGGAAGGGACCCACGCGGCTGTGGAGAACATAATCTGGGCCCAGCGAGTTATCAGGCAGCAGGAAAGTGGCCTCACCTGCACCAGTGCCTCCTTCATGGCGGTCCAGTTGGACACCCGCCAAGCACACTCGAGGACGAGGTAAGGGTTTATGTGCCCTTTGGACTGGCCATACTCCGTCAAGGCTTCCCATTGGTTCAACTCCTTCGAGCACCTAGAAGACCAGGGATTCAAGAGCACAAGGTCAGTTACCAACACACTCGCAGACTGAGACAGGGCAGGAGACGAGACATTAAGTCGTTTGTTGCCATTCCACAGAAGAAAACAGAAATTTTCCCCCCAGAGCAAATTTTCCCCCGAGGTGCCCATGGCAGTGAGCCACCCGCTCTCTGAAATAACAGCTCCCCCAGAACACCAAGGGCTGCCCGCCACAACACAGCGGAGATCTCGGAGAACTGGAAGTTGTTGTTCCTTTCTTCATAACAAGGCCATAGCGAAAGTAGCGAAGTCCCCTTTTAAGAACACACGTGAGGAAATTTCAGAGACTTTTTTTACTGGATCTCTTCACGGACTCCTGAATGCATCAAGCACGCTGGCGTACCGAATCCAGTGGTCCTCCCAAAGCTGGTACTCTGGGAAGATAGCAGGGGACGCGTTACTCCTCTCATGCTCCTTCTTGGCTTTGTCCATTGCCTTCTCGTAAGATTCTTGTGCCTGGAGAAGTTAATCATGCTCTCAATTATTTAGGACAACCTGGATCTCAGGCCTGGGGGTGCCCTAAGCTCTTCTCTAAGATCACTGCCACCCGAGAGGCTCTACGTGCACAGGGAACAGGGATGGCCCCCGTACCTCCCGCCCCCTCGCCCGTCACAACAGACAGTGTAGAGACCGCCGAGCCCCAGGATGAATCTCTCTGTCCCTCAGTGAGGGCAGCAGAGCCCAAAGCTCGTGCCTGTTCTGGAGTTTCTGCGGCTCAGTGTCCTACACAAGGCTGAGAGCCATAGCCTGGGACAGCGGCCCAGGCTACATACAAAGGACAAACACGAGGATTAAGATTTCAACACTGAATGTAATCTACCTGCCACTTCCAACAGGACCACTGACTGCAGATAAAAAGCATCCACGTTAGCAACTAATGGTAAAGGATCGTGGACTGAGTTTCAAAAATGTTCGTGTCATGTATGTGTGTTTCTCTTCAACTGAGATTTCAATCAGAAGGCCTTTCTACGCAGGGTAAATGTTTCAAATAAACACGTGAACTTATTTAACGTGAACTCTGACTTGACAATGTTAGAAACCACCTCTCCTCCTCCATGCGGCTTGGCCGGCTCATTGGACACTGGGTGGTGGCTACCTGCTCAAAGAATCCGTGCTGCTCGTAAGCAATGGCAGTCGCCGTCTCTGAATACTTGCAACGCTTCTGCCACAAACCAGCCCACATATCTTCCTCTTGTAACAGAGAGTACAGTTCAGCCAGGGAGTCCAGGATCTCCTGAAAACAGAGCATGGTTTCTTGAGTGCTCTGGATAAAAACCTTTCCTCTTCCTCCCAATAAAGCAACGTCACTGGGCTGTAACTTAAAATCGCTCGGGAGAGGCTTACTGAAACCGTGAGGCCCCAGGCCAGGAAGACGTGACCCAGAAGGCAAGGTGGGCCTCACCTGCTGGGGTGGAGTTATGCTCTCCTGCTCATAAAATTCCGTGGTTTGCTTCGGCTTAATCTGCAGACTCAGACCTTTCTCAAAAGCCTGGTGCTCCAGCATTAACGTGGACCGGAACCAGAGGTTGTGTGTCTTCCCCAAATACTTCAGAACGCAGGGCCTGATGGGAATTGGGGGGACACACTGGGACATTGCCTCGACGAAGCAGTTCAGCGCGCTGGGCTGACAATCCCGCTGCACCTGGTGGCTGCCGCTGCACAGGAACGGGCTGATCTCACCAGCCAGAGCCTACAAGCGAAGCACACGTGAACTGAGGTCTTCGCTCTCTTACACAGCATCTGACAACATTTGGGGAGGATTCACCATTAGTGAATGGGACGTGGTTGCCTCATCCTTTGAAACTGAGCCAAGATTGTTTTCTTTCACCGAGATTTATCAACACCGAAAAACACATCTTCCAAAACAGGATGTAAGACAGACTCACGTGCTGCTGTCTGTCGGACAGGATTTTCCACAATCTGGGAAAAAGCTGGACCCACGTCTTTTCTGCCAGTGTTGTGGAAATGTGACAGAGCTGGACAAAAGCGCTGAGCAGTGCTCCCGTCTACGGAAAGAACAAAGGTCCATGTAACCACGCAGGGGGTCTCATGTCCACGCTCAAGATACTGCTATCTCTGCTGTCTCATGCTTTATCAGACACTTATCAACTGTCAAATTTTCAAAGATCAAGCGTCACAGCAGAGCATAAACACGGATTCTGAGCATGAGGAACCCATGGGTGCTTAGGAGTCAGTGACGTGCCTACATATTTTTAACTTCTTTTAAATGTTTATTATTGAGAGAGTGAGCGTGCACACGTGGGGGGAGAAGCAGAGACAAGGAGACAGGATCCAAAGCAGGCTCTAGGCTCTGAACTGACAGAGAGCTTGATATAGGGGCTCAAACTCATGAACCATGAGATCATGACCTGAGTGGAAGGCAAATGCTTAACCGACTGAGCCACCCAGGCGCCTCTACATTTTTTGACTTTTAGGGCATTTTCTAACTTTTAAGGGCATTTTCTAACATGGTTCCACCACGTCCAAGAAGTATAAACGCAATGCTGACACAGATGTGTTAACAAGAGGCACAGGGACTCCATCAAAGCTGGAAACATGAAAGAGGAAAAGAGGAGGAGCACATGCATAGAAGGGAAGTTCTTGGCCAAAGAGTACAATTCTGCAGAACAGATCAAGAACTGAAGATCCAGAGTGTCTGCAGCTGACGGCCGGCGAGATGGAAAGAGCCAGGGTCAGGAACTAAAAGCCCGGATGGTGAATCAAATCCACAGATGCCTCTGACTTTGTCCACAGCTTTGCTGGTTTTCAAAGTCTGAATCGGCTGCCGATATTTCCTACAAACAGGCAGGTTTCAAGCCTGCTGGAAGCCCACTGGGCCCATGGGGCACACCTCCCCACAGAGACAGGGCTTCAGGGACACATGCGTCATGACCAGGCTCTCCTTTCTCCAACAGCAAACCGAGGAAGGGAAATCACCCTCATGTCCACATCTACTAAAAATGCAGAAAGCAAAGCTACGAACATTTCAAGGAACATGGGTGAAAACATTTAATAAGTGAAGAATGCTCCGGTTTGGTACTCGGGCTGCCCCGTGAGGCAGACGGACATGAAACGACCACGGAGGACCTCGGTGGCTGCCCCCTCCTCCCCGGCCTCGGGGGCCTCCTGCCTCCAAGTCAATCTAGCAGAGACTGGAGCGCTGAAGGGCCGGCCACACGTGTTCACACACCTGCTGCTCATCTCGAGCCGTGAGTCGGGGATTCCGCAGGTCCCCGGCCTGTACTCATTCACACACTGTCACGGAGAGGCTGTGGTGGCTCTGCCAACGCCAAGGAGAATAGGAGGGGACATCGGCGTCAACACGTTTCTCACAGGGAGGAAGACGGCCAATTCTGGGACAAGATGCCCAGGGCAGAGAAGAGGGCAGGAGCACCTGGTTCCATGAAGGACCCGACCCATTCACGTGCCTCCTAGTCCCTCTGGACTTAGAAACAAACTGTCTGGAGGCACCGACTGGCCCCTGACCACTTCACGGGTGGAGGGGCCTCAGGAAGGAACATGTCAAGGTCAAATAGACTTATAAATGCAGTGACTTATAACCCTACCTTGCTCTACAAAAAACAGAAATATGAAAAGTAACTTCCATAAACACGTGATAAAATAACATGAACGCCACTCCGACTTCTCAAGCCTCCCGGTGGCTTTCACTGTTCTCCACAGCACTCACCAGCCCACACAGCCACACCGATTTTACCTCTGTTTATTATTTCCCCCAGTAGAACAGGAGCCCCACGGGGCTGGTACTCTTGTCTGTTTCATTCAGTTACACGAACTGCTAAAATGTACTCTGATCTTTCACAATGAGCTGATCATTAAACTTATGCCAAAGCAACCAATGAGTCAGTATCTACATGGTGACTTATCATGGCAACTGTCAGCCAAGAAAGGCCTTTGGGTTTGGGGGCACTGACCCACCACCCTTCTTTCCAGCAGAAATGACAGGAGGGACAGGGGCCTATTAAGTCTTCAGTTGTGAACAAAAGTGTGTCATCTACATGTAAGAATGCTCTGCTTCCGTTCTGTGCACAGGAAGACAAAGTGTTATGTTTATCCACACAAAAACACAATGATCACTCAGATGCAAATTAAAGTTTGATTTAACGCACAAAAATACAGAATGGGTTACCAGAGAATTTTAAATGTACAAATTATCTGTGACAAGTAGTTTGTTTCTAGTTTTTTTCACCTAGGTCTTGGTTTGAACAGAATCATCGCTGTTTCTTTGTAACACTCTTCAAAAACAACTTGGTGTATTGGCCTTAACCAATTCTTGTAGTCTTTAACTAAAAATCATCACTTCTATAATTAACCTAAGAGTCTGAGGAAGTCAAAAAGCTTCTAGCTGGCCATATCCCAAAACAGATGCATTTGGGGGCACCTGGGTGGCTCAGTCGGTTGAGGGTCCGAGTCTTCATTTCGGCTCAGGTCATGAGATCGATGGAACCCCACGTAGGGTTCTGTGCTGACCCAGAGCCTGCTTGGGATTCTTTCTCTCCCTGTCTCTCTGCATCTCCCCAACTTGTGCTTTCTCTCAAAAAAACCCAGAAAACAAAAAACAAAACAAAAGGTGCGTCTGGAGGACCTCTCCCTACAAAGTGAACTTCATTTACCATGTTAACCTATTCTCATTTTCTTTTTATTGCATTTGAAAAATAATTCAGCAGTGTCTCTTCTTATATTTTTAGTAAACAATTTCATCCTTTCTTTCAAGGGACAGCAGTGGGAAAAATATTTTCTCCCACAAGATACTCTAATTCCTTCCTCAAATCTTTACACAGAATATCCACTTTGGTCTCACAGAATTACGATAGCGTCAACTGAGAAAAGTGAGAAAATACGTCTAATTTGTAGAAGAAAACTTCACACTGCTGTGGGGTAATCCTGCTCTAGGATTCAAAATATTCAGGGGAGAAGACCACCACCATCCCTCGGAAGCCACACAGACCTTCACCTCCCGGAGAGTGTCAAGGAATTTGTCGTGTCTGTTGGTTAACATGTGCAGTTGGTTCCCGATGTCCTTTTCAGAAAGCTCTTTGGTTTTGGGCGTGCTGGTCTGGTCTCCCGGGGCCAGCTCAATGTCAATCTCCACGTCCTGTGAAACAGAACACAAACAGGCAAAAACAAAAAGTCAGACAGTTAGAGAAAACCCAGTAAACAGCTCTTGCAAACTCCTTGTTACAGTTTTGGCAAGTAAAATTCTAGGCAGTTTCCCAGAATTTTAAAACTATGTAAATCCTTTGAGCTCTAAAATAAACAAAGCAGATGGACTAGATCAGACTTCTCTCTAAATGACACTATGGAAAGATCACTGTTTTGCTCTTCTATTTGGATTGTGGAAAGCAAAATGAAAAAGTGCCAATTCTAAACAGTAAAAATAACAACGATAAGGAATTACAGCCTATCATTCCTCAAAATGCAGTATAGCTGCCTCGTTCATTCAGATTAAGAATATGGTCAGGGTCACTGCACAGAACCTGTTGGCACAATGTTTTATATGACTCATTCCCAAAAAGGAGTAAACCCTTCTTCTTTCTGTCTGAAGCCTCTGAGAAGTCACAGCCAAAATTCAATCATCAAGCAAGCCTCTGAGTTATCAACCATTTGGTATGTGCCCCTGAAAAAGCACAACAATGACTTCCAAGTTGGCAATTTACTTCATACAGGAGAGTAACAGGAAGGAAAGATCGTATCACTAGATCATCTAGTGTTCAGCAACAGAAGGAGATTTTAAATTCTTATTTGATAATAGAATGAGTAGATATCCCACATACAAGAGTGGCATCAGACTACCCTTTCAGAGCAAAAAGGGTGCCTCCTTTTGCAATCCTGGGTGGCTGCTTCTAAAACCCAGCACTCCGGGGAAAGACTGAGCTTCCAAGAGCAAACAACCTAAAGGAGACCCAAGTTTAAAGGTCTATGCCTGGAGTAGTGGTGGCTACTCCTCATGGAGCACTGAGGGCCATCGGAACAAAGACCTCAGCCTTGCTAGCCAGTTCTGGGCTCCAGGGCTGCCCCCACCAGGACGAGGTGGAGACTTGGGAGGTTCACAGCAGGCTGCTGGTAGAACCTGCTGGAGCCCTGGGAGGTGTCCCTCCCTAGGGTAGTGCTGTTAACACAACATGGCTTCTTCTCACTTGGGAGAGAAAAATCACCGAACAGTAGAGTAACCTGTACTAAGCAAGACTAGCTCACAATAAAGTGATCTATCTCGAAATTAAATGGCAGTACGAGATGCTTATCAATTTAACCTAAGTGTCTATCAACAGATGAATGGATAAAGATGTGGTGTGTGTAAGTAGAATGGAGTATTATTCAGCCATAAAAAGGAAAGAAATCTTGCCATTTGCAACAACATGGATGGATCTTGAAGGCATTCTCCTAAGTGAAAGAAGTCAGACAATGACAAAAACCCTATGTTCTCACTTATATGTGGAATCTTACAAAAAAAAAAAAAAAATCTTACGGAGAACAGACTGGTGCTTGCCAGAGGCAGCAGGATTAGGAGAGGGCAAAATGGGCCAAGGGAGGGCCAAAAGGTATAAACTTCCAGTTATAAGTCAGTCATGGGGATGCAATCAATGTATAGCATGGTGACTATGGGTAATGCTACTGTATTGCATATCTGGAAGTTTCCAGGAGAGTAAATGTTAGAAACTCTCATTAGAAAAAAAATCTGGTAACTGTGTGGTGACACATGTTAACTAGAGGTATCCTGGTGATCATTTAGTAATATACACAAATATTGAATCGTTACATCGGACACTTGAAACTAACATAATGTTGTATGTCAGTTACACCTCGATAATAGAAAAAGAGAAACATCTAACTGAACAGAGGTACCACATCCAGAACTTTCAGGTAGAGACGGGTTTTAATGCATTGCTCTTGCCCTCCCAACCCCCCAAAAATCTAAGGCCGATATCAAATTCGTCCACAGAAATGGGAATTCTGCTGTGAAAAGGAAGGGACCACACAATCTGGAGCATTACTTCCTCTTTGGACTCGCTGTTCTCTCGCTCCCGAGGCTCCTGCTTGACATGTGTGACCATGGCGAAGGCCGCTCGGTCGTGGCTGTCGGCCAGGTTGATGACATTGGTGATGGATGGGAGCATGGCTCCTTGGCAGCTGGTACCAATGGGAGTGCTCTTCTCACACACCGCCAGAAGCAGCTGAAAAGGATTTATGAAAAGAAGACAAACCTAGAACATTAGCCTGGCATTTGGGGTGCAGGGACCCGTGGTTGACACCTAGTTCTCACGACTGGCACACATAGGGTGTTGACTCGTGAGCCCACAGCTCTGCTTCTCCCCAGCTCAGTCAGACAAAGGGTCTGAACTTTTCCTCCAGACACCCCTCACTCGGCACCTCTGACTCGGTGTCTAAGCAGAAATTCAGTATCTTTCTCCCCTACCAGACGGGCTTCCTCCTGCTATCAACTCCTGCCCAGACTAAGTTCCTAACTCATGGACTTCCTCTTCCCAAATCGTCTCCTCACACACAGCTGACTCAGTGCTCTTCTCCCTGTGGCCCCCAGTGGCTTCCATGGCCGCCAGGGGACAGCGCAAGCTACTCAGCATGGCTCACGAGCTCATCCCTGACGTAACACTCGTACCCACACCCGATACTTCCACGACTATTCCCCACATCCCAATACGCTTTGCCACCTGGCCTTTGCCTCTTGACCTGGATGCCCCCAAACTAAGCCACTCTTGCCCCTGCCCCGGTGGAGCTGAAGTGTCATGGAGAAGGACAAGCCCAACATCAACACGTAAACAGACACATAATAACAAACAGAAACAGAAAACAACGACAACAACCAATAACCCAAAACCAAACCAAAAAAGATACATACTCACTGTAAGAACAGAGCCAAGAAACAGGGAGACCAACAGAACAAAAGGGTGCCCCTTTTAGCTTAGGTGTTAAGAATGTGGCATGTCTGAGAACACAAAAGGCCAGTAGGGCTGGAGACCACCGAGGAAGGAGGGAGACAGGGAGGTCAGTATCGGGCTGGAGAGAGGAAAGGGTCTGGTCACATGGGGGCTGGAAAGACGTGTCCTGGAGGCTGGATTTTGTGCCAAGTATAAAGGCAAGGAGTGACACACACAATCAGCATTATTAAGGACAATTTTGCAACAATAACAAAACTAGGGTGGTGAGCAATGATGGTGGCCCCAAGAGGGCAGAAGAAGAAAAAAGGGTGAGAAGCAGGTGGCCCTGAACTGGTAATCCCTGGCGACGGACCAGATGCACAGGACAAACGAGGCAAGGAATGGCAGATCCCCAGCTTGTGCCCCTAAAGAGGATTCCACAATCTTCTATCTCATTAGGCAAAGTAATTTGGTAACCTTCTAGCTTCACTTGTAAACAAGCAGACTAGAATTATCTGCATAGCATCGATAACCGATGGGAAACTAGGCTGCCTGGTGTAGTAAGCAGATAACTAAGCCAATGAAAGGCAGCGGATATGAACAAGAAACAAGAAAACAGAACTCTCCCCACAATCCTGTTAGAAACATTGACCATCCACTGAATCGGTCTGACCATTTCACACAGGCCTCTGTCACTGGCATGCTGGCCCCTCACACTAGGGGATCAAAGTCTGTGACTTTGTCAGGCTGGTCTGGCCTGGCTGCTCTACCTTCCTGCTCTAAGAATGATAAGATGTGACACAGTACATTAAATCTTCAAGGGCGCATAGACAGAATTTACAATTTTCACAGTTGAGGAAAAACAAACCTCTGGCTACACACTAAAGAACACTATTCAATTTTCTAGGAGCTTAAAACCACCCCTAAAAAAAACCCCTTGAGCTGAAAACAAAGCTTTAAAAGTCTTTTTTTTCCTTCCTGGAAGAGAGGACAGCAGTTTATGGTGGAGGTTTCTAATTCATCTCAGACAATGTTGATGCCTCCTGCTTCAGTGCCCTGCCAGGGACGGCGAGCTGAGCCCGTCCTACCTCAATGCACTGCTTAATCCAGAAGTGGTTCCCCATGGCTTCCCAATTCTGGGAACAGGTAACGTAAAGCAGGCGCTCGTATACCCGACGTTTCATAGAGTTGTCAAAAACCTCGAAAAACTTTGCCCTGATGAGGGGCTGGGCGCAACGCAGCCCGGAGAGGAAGGCTGGCTCGAGTTTCGCAGTCAGCTCACTGCCAGACAGCGTCTCATCCCTGAAATGGAAAGAGGAACACGGGGTGGAAGAGCTACACCAGAGGGGGACTCTGCAAGCCGGAAGCCAACAGGCAGAAAACAAGCGGGCGAGAACGCTCCTAAATGCCGCTACGAAAGCCGAGAGTGGATCATGAATTACCATAGGCCGACGCAGCATTTGAGCAAAAGGTGCGTTAATGGCACAAAAATATGTTCTGGGATTAAGTGTAGGTATGTTTAAAATTTAACTATCGTGAAGAGATTCAACGTTACGTAGGTTAATTAAAGAACATACTGTTAGACACATACGCACAATGTTTGGTTAACCGCTGTCATTACCTGTAGACATAGTTAACGAGGTCTAAAAACTGGGCATTTAATTCAAGGTCTTCTGGAAAGCGCTTTTCTATGTAGGCCATCATTTTCACAAGCAAAATGGACTTCTCCCGGAGTGTAGGTGTCTGTATGAATTGGGTTTTTTTTAAAAGAAAAGGTCAATTACGTCTATTT
Organism: Acinonyx jubatus; assembly: GCF_027475565.1. Classification (NCBI taxonomy): domain Eukaryota; kingdom Metazoa; phylum Chordata; class Mammalia; order Carnivora; family Felidae; genus Acinonyx; species Acinonyx jubatus. Next base: position 30,295,835 of record NC_069398.1, read on the forward strand.
GAGAAAAGATAAATTCAAAAGCATTTCAGCCATCTGCTTTATTTTTTAAGCTCCTAAAATTCTGTCAGGTAAAGTAAGCCAAGTTCATTTCTAAACGGAAAGAGCCCGCCTCTGGCTGTATGCAAATCCTTAAAATCAAGACAGCTGCCAATCTGATTTTCCTAGGGGCTGCAGCTCACTTTGGAGAGAAAGTAACTAAATTACCAAACAAATCAGAAGTTTTGCAATCACCTTACTAAATTCAGTAACAGTCCCATTTCATTAATTTTTTGGATGCTTACCTTTAGCACCACAAAGACTAAGAAACAAGATTCACTTAACATCTTAATACAAATACACATTAAAAAGAGTGACCGGTCACCTTGAGCATCTATTTAAAATCTGTTAAGTGCCATGAGAGAAATCCATCTTAAGAAAAAATCCTGCAAATGTCAACATGGGAAAAAGCGTCTTGCCGGAGAAGCGAGAGAAGAGCTGAGCAGGCCATGCTTGGACTTCTGCCTGCACAGCAGCAGGTGCCTGACCCGAGCACAGCCCTCTCGCTGCTCACCTGACTGGCTGCCATCGGGGAATTGTTTTTCACCCACTCTTCCACGATTTTCACCACAGCCCGGAGGATTTTGGCATCCGGCGACTTTTCAATGAGGGAGGTCAGGATGGCCTGAATGAAGTTCTTCCTCATCTCCATGCTCATGACGGCCAGGCGCGTTTTCACCAGCTCCAGACTCAGCATCACCAGCTCTCCTGTTCCTGCTTGTGCAGAGAAAAGGGGAGCACCCCAACAATCCACATGATGCATGATGTGGCGCGTCAGATTCTGTCCCACCCTGCCCCCCACATACTCTCCTGCAAGAGGGGCCTCATAAGCGCCTCCGCACGGGCAAGGGGACGATGGAGCGGATGGACCAGTGCCGGACACCCAGACACAGGCAGTCCTCAAGCCACGTTCACAGCACTTCTGCTCCGATGGGCCTCTAGCAGTGGTGCCAACTCTGGGCACATGTGGCCCCGCCCCCGCAACCAACAACTTTATCCCTCAGGATCCTGGGACCCACTACTACTCGGGCCCAGAACCTACAACTTCATTTTTCATAAGGCATAAAGCTCTGATTATGCATTTGGTTTTACAGCAAAACCACTGGATAGCTCTCACTTAGCAGTGAATGCCCCACATAAATATCCAGCCCGCTTAAAAATTTCATCCCTACATTCACAAATTTGGAACGTAATTCATGAAAAAAAAAATTTAATGTTTATTTTTGAGAGAGCGAGCGAGCACACGAGCAGGGGAGGGGCAGAGAGAAAGAGGGAGACACAGAATCTGAAGCAGACTCCAGGCTCTGAGCCATCAGCACAGAGCCCAACGCGGGGCTCAAACTCACAGACTGTGAGATCGTGACCTGAGCCAAAGTCAGAGGCTTAACCGACTGAGCCACCCAGGTGCCCCTGGAATGTAATTCATTTTAAAAACGAGTCTCACTTTGGTTTTATATGAAATGCTCACAACTTCTTTTTTGAAAGCAAACAGAGAGCGGACTGCACAAAAAAAACAGGAATTCACGTTGGTTTCAGAATTCAATCACACAGCAGCACCCTTTTGGTGTTCCATGAAGTCTGAGAAAAAAACGTGGGGGCCCTGGTTGTCACCTGAGGTAGCTTCTGTGCTGCCCGACGCTGCCTGTGGGTTCAGGTGCTCTCGGACCATCTTCTGCAGGGAGCGCATGAAGACCGAGATGAGCCGGTCGATGTAGCTCGGGTTGTTGCTGCAGGCGGACTTGAGGATCATAAGGGTCCCTAAGAGGTAGAAATCGGTGTGTTCGGTTTTAAGAAAAGTTTTTTTAAAACTCAGTAATCAACAAAAATGGGGTATTTAAAACATTTTAAAGTGTACTGAATAAAAATGTGTTGTTTCTGACCAAGTATGGATAAACCCCAAGTGTCAACATTAGAAGCTTTTGTCCACACACACTACACTCTGGAGCACCGCATTTTCACTCCCAATTCTGAATTCACGATCCACACCAAGCACGGGAGCCGATTTTTATGCTTGGTAGATACAACGTACGTACCTTCAGTTCTGGATTTTATCCTTGGTATAGCAAACCACCCTAAGTGACATTTATTGTCCCATGATAAGTTTGGGCAAAAAAAAAAAAGAGGGGTGCCCGGGTGGCACCCCCGGGTTAAGCATCTGACTTTGGCTCAGGTCATGATCTTGCGGTTTGTGAGTTTGAGCCCCGTGTTGGGCTCTGTGCCAACAGCTCAGAGCCTGGAGCCTGCTTCAGATCCTATGTCTCCCTCCTTCTCTGCCCCTCCACTGCTTGCATTCTCGCACTCTCAAAAATAAAAAAAATAGACATTAAAAAATTTTGAAAAAAAAAAAAAAAGAAAATAGAACAAGAAAAAAAAAAGAAAATCCTTAAAAACAAATCTAGACTATTTGGACATGATAAATATTTTAGAATTCAATTTGTACCCCATTCTGAAAAACTGAGTAAGATCAGTAAAAATCCAGTAAAAGTCAACAAAACTAACATCAGAGCATGAACACTGAGTATGTGCAAAAAACGTAATCTTTCCTGACATTTTTTAGGAACATCCTGACCCTGACCTACACATGAAATTTTAAATTTGTATTCATGGTTCCCATTATAGACCAGTATAAGGGTATTCATTTGCCATTGTTGGGTGCAATCATCACAGATTTGGACAATTTTAGGCTTGCTTTGTTAAAAGGCTGAGTCTCAGGAGACAGGTGATGCTTGGTGATGATGAGTCAATAACTGAGCCCTGGGTCTAGGGCAGGGAGACTGGTGTGACAAGACTCCAGGCACTAGCCCCAGTGCTGCCCCCGGCCTGCTGTCACCCCCACAAAGGAGGGAGGCAGGGCCAACAGTGGTCAGCTCTTCAGAGTCCTCCAGAGAATTAAGAAGACATTCAAACTCTGGAAGCCAGGCTGCGAAGCAAGAACTACATGACCTGCCTTAACAAAAGTCACAAAAGGATTCCTCAACCATCTAAATCCACCCGGTTCCAGAATAGAGCTGGCAAGCTTGCATACTAAGGGATACAATTTTAGATAAATTTATCTGGTTCCCAAATTTCACGTAGCAAGGGTCTGGAGAGCAAGAAACTCATTCAGATGTAACGTATTCAGTTTGCAGATTCAGATGCAAGTGTGTGCATGATAAAAGCTACCTATGTGTTTACACACAAGTACACAGAAAAAAAGACACACATCAAGACGTTAGTTAATAGTGAATATTTACTAAGCAAAGAGACTTTTAGTTTTCCTTCTTTTGTATTTTCAAAATTTCATACAATGACTAAGTTAAAAAAGCATTTTTAAACTGCTAACCCTAAGTCTGTGACTTTCACAAAAAGCAGAGTAAAGTAGCTACGCATTTGACTTCTGAGTATCTGGAGGCCCAAGTCGTCCGGCTGCCCCGATTACCTGAAAAACCAACTCTTGTCTCACCTGGGGCAGCCAGAGCCTCACCACGTAGACAGGGACTAGTTCTCGTCTTGGGAGTGGCTTCAACACGGGTGACCGTATCGTGAAAGGCAGCAATTACACATCTGTGCACACTGCTTTAGCAGCGGCTCCGTGTGTGACGTGAAGCCGGGGCAGCAGGACCTGCACCACACGGGGCAGCTCCCCCACAGCCCAATCCTGCACCTGAGGCTGGGGCGGGAGGAACCGAGGGAACACAGACATTGGTTGGGTGGAGGCCATTTCCCTCAAAGACCACAGGGGACTGGGGCCTCACCTGTACCAGGCCACACACGACACCCTCAGCGCATGTCAGCTCAAAGCTCCAGCTGACATCCTGACCCTTTCCGAGAAGGAAAGCTCGTCCAGAGAGCACAGAGACCGACGCCAAAAGGAACCGCTGCTACAGAAAATCTAAATCGGACCCAAACTCACCGAAAAGCTGGGAGGGATTCGCATTGGTGGCCTTCTCATAGTTGGTGAGTCCTTCATAGATTACCTTTCCGACGGCCGCATAGAGGCACTCCAGCTCTTCGTACTTGGAGGCCACACTGGAAGTGCCTGAAACAGAGGCGAGAACCTGGGCCCTACGGTTTAGGTTCTCAGGCCCATCAGGGCACCGGGACATTGACCTTCCTCACACTAGGTCTGGAGCCTTAGTTATCTTGGGATGTGGGACAACTGGCATGGGCGCTTCTCTCACACTGCAGGACTTGTGGCGCTCATCTCTGAGAGGATTCCGACTTTACAGAGCTAAGGGACAACGTTTTATCCCCCAAGCTTCCCCGGAGTGCACCCAAGATCCACTCACTTACAGTATGCCAAAGTTTGACCTCGACCGTTTGACATTGGACAAAACACTGTAACCCAATTTCCTTTACTGCCTAAGGAAAGTCACGTTCGGCTGATGAGTAACAGCATTTCCAAAGCAAAACAAAAAACATAATGCAACGACTGCTGCCGTTAAGTTCTTAGGTCAAGAAAAAATTTTTTTCAAAGAAAGATGCAAAGCCCGAAGTAAACGCTCACTATAGTAACTGGAGGAGGAGCACTCTCGAGTGACAAGCTCCGTGCCCTCCCATCCACTGAGGCACCAGAGCAAAGGTCACCTACTTGGCTCTGTTGGGAAAATGCTCATTAGGCGGGAGAGAAGGCTATGGACCGCTCGGAGAACCTTGGTGTTCGCGCATGTCATGCACGCAGCGATCCCACGCTGCAGAGGTTTGAAGCTGCTGAGGATGGCTGGAGACTGCAAGACAGTGAGCAAGAAACCCAGAACTTCCAATCCCGTGCAAATATTTCCATAGTTGACTTGATTAGGCTGCTCCTGCGGTGGAGAACACAGGCCACACACAGATGACGTCAACACTCCGGTGCCATCCACTACACAAGGACCACATTTTATTAATACAGGAGGACTTCACATTTCTTTTAACAAATTTGCTTTAAGTATTTAGTCAAACCCCCTTTTAAATGCTTATGAAAGACATTAATACTCAATATTAAAAATCTGAAAGTCATTAAAATCGGGTCTAAAAAATAAAATTCAAATATCCTTCCAAAGGGAAGTATCTTTGAAACTGTGGATCTTGAAATCAATCCAAAAGATGATGTCATAAAAAAAACAGTATTAGAAAACAGAGTATTGCTTCTTGAAACTTTTGTCTCTGTGGTTTACACACACAGATGCCTTGTCTATGTACTGTGAGGACACACTGGGTTGTGAGATAAAATCTTCTCACACTTACTATGGGAAAAGAGTGGAAAGTCACCATGAGCTGGGCACGCTGCATGACGGAAATGTTAGCCTGTGACGTGGCAGAGGTCGTTCACTAATGGCTAAGCTTAACTCAATGCGACTGCATTGGATAGGGAAGTAGTTTGACCTTTCAAAAAGAAAAAGAGGATGGGGCGCCTGGGTGGCCCAGTCGGTTGGGTGTCTGACTCCTGATTTGGGCTCAGGTCATGATCTCTCGGCTCCTGGGATCGAGCCCCACATCAGACTCTGTATTGACAGTATAGAGCCTGCTTGGGATTCTCTCTCTCTGCCTGTGTCTCTCAAAATAAACACATAAACTTAAAAAAAAAAAAAAAAAGAAAGAAAGAATAAGAGAAAAGAAATATACAGAAAATCCTGAAGTTACATGTCAAGCTAGAATCAAAGCATATACTGCAGACAGGCAGCCTATGATCCCACTGTTTTTGTGGTACAGGTAATCTGTGCAACCTTTTAAAAAAACCCCTTTGCAATGCAAAATAACAAAAGCTTAAAATCGGTCTGCAGCTGCCCAGAAATTACAGGATCATGGTTTTTTACAGAAAGAGACCAAAGACCCACCAAATAATCAGCAGCATTAGAGGCTAATTTTTTTAACCCTTACCCCCCCTTTAGTTTATTTATTTTGAGAGAGAGAGCGAGTGAGCGCGTGCCCAAGTGGGGAAGGGACAAAGAGAGAATCCCAAGCAGGCTCTGTGCTGTCAGCACAGAGACTGACACGGGGCTCAAACCCGTGGACCGTAAGATCATGATCTGAGCCAAAGTCAGACTTTTTTTTTTTTTTTTTAATTTTTTAAAAATCTTTATTAGTTTTGAGAAAGAGCGTGTGAGCAGGGGAGGAGCAGACAGAGAGGGAGACACAGAATCCAAAGCAGGCTCCAGGCTCTGAGCTGTCAGCACAGAGCCCGACACGGGGCTCGAACTCATGAACCATGAGATCATGACCTGAGCCAAAGTCGGATGCTCAACCGAGCCACCCAGGCGCCCCCAAAGTCAGACATTTAATTGACTGAGCCACCCAGGCATCCCAGGGCTAATTTTATTACCTTATTTTGTGGTGCTCGATAACAAATTATATGTCTGTTTTAAAGTTTTAAGTTTATTTTAGAGATTGTTTCATAAACCAACTAAAATTGTTTATACCAAGCCAGTCGAGAGGTCACTTTAAGAACAGACGCTTCAAGATGCAAGAGAACTATCATGTTTTCAAAGCTCTTTGCTGCCTGGGGCTGGGGACATGAGCTCAAGTTTTAAGATCTTTTTCAGGGAGTAAAACTCCCTCCCCCTCCCTAGCAGCCACGATTGGCCAAGAGAAAGGAGGGTTTGGGGTTTGGTGGCCCAGCCCCAAGATCGGGTGGCAGTGACAGACACATCCACTTACCACACTCATCAGGAGCTTGTCAAACCACTGCAGTTTGAGCTCAGACTTGGACCACATGTCTGGGCGCAAGGCAGTCTTCAGTAGAGTCACACACCGTCGAGACAGCACCTCCCCAGGAGACCCCGCAGTGTTGGTATTGTCGTTAACCTGGAAATCCACTTAAATTCAAGGCCACGTCTCACTGTGACACTGACTCTCGCCCTGGCACCTGGCTTCCACTTCACTGCCACCTCCTTTCCCACCTGACTCAATTGAGCCTTTCCCACTTCAGGGACTCTTGCCGAGAGCCACCCCCCCCCCCCCCCCCACTCTCTTGCTGTGGGGTCTGTGGGGATTTGCACTCATTTGTGGGAGTGACGGATTAGCGTCAGGCAGCTCCCCAAGAGCGCACCCAAGCTCCTCCCACGGACATCACAGGCTGGCCCTGGCACACTGCAGCACCGAGAAGGTACTAGCTGAATTATTCAGCAGATTCTTTTCAGTACTTTGAAGCCCTCAACGGTTTTGCAAGATCTACTATTCTGTTTAGTAATCATACAAACTTAAGACTCCCAAATTCTAAAAAAACTACCTAAGAAAATTTCATTTACAATGTTTTTTTCAAACTGTTTCGGAAATAGATTCCCAAGAAATACATGAAAATACATATTGACGTAAATGATAAAGAAATACAAGTTTTAAAAGCACTTAAATTACTAAACGTCCACAATTTATGGAGGTCGGATCATCCCAGCACCTTTACGAGATGTATTTGGAAGTTAAATAATCTGCCCAAGGTCACTGGCCGAGTGCCACGTTGTGTCAACACCAAGATGACCTTAATCGTGAGATATAACAATATTTTACCATCGCAGAAAGAAAAAATGTTTTTAAAAATCCCATCACTTATAAAACAGGCAGGTTTCAGAAACGTTAGCCTGTTACGAAATCAGTGGAATGCGGTACAAGAGAGCTGGCCTCAGACCTTGGTTTGTCTACATTGTTCCTGACTACACTGTCAGAGATAACATTCTAGAATCTATTAAGCAGTCTCTGTTCTGAAGAATCTGTAATGTAACAGAAGCCTTTCAAAAGCCGCACCTGACAAGCCACGCGGATGAGGAAGTTCACCACTGTGTCTGTGTGCTGCTTATCAATGGGTTTGGCAAGAAGGGAGTCGGCTCCAGGCAGCGACTGGCTCCTTCCGAACACCTAGAAAAGGCAGGCAGAGCATTCTCAACAATGCTTCCGTCTGACAGGGCGCGGCCTTGTGCAGCCAGCTCGAGGTACACAGTCCTCCTGGGGACGGCGGCTCTGGGCAGCGGGGAGACCGGCGGCAGGCACGTCTCTGCAGACACAACCGACAAAGTCGCGAGGACACCAAGGCGGCTCTTCATACGGAGCAGCAGCCAGGAGAAGAGCACAGACAAAGCTGCTCCAGGCACAGGAAAAGGAGCCAGTGGATGAGTCCCAAGTGAACAAAGACCCTGGGCCACTCCTGAAGTGGAGGAAAGGCCTGTGTGGCTGGAGCATCGTGAGCAAGAACGGGGGGGGGGGGGGGGGGGGGGGGGGGGGGGGGAGGGCGGGGGGGGAGGGCGGGGGAGGCACGAAGGCCATCAGCAGGGCTGAGTCACACAGGCCTTGAAGGCCTCAGCCCCAGAGAGGGCTTGGCCGGGGAAAGACAACCTGACCTACTGCTTCTTCAAGCTTTTTCTTTTTTTAAATGTTTATTTTTGAGAGAGAGTACGAGTGGGGGAGGGGCAGAAAGGGCAACCGAGAATCCGAAGAGGGCTATGTGCTGACAGCAAAGAGTCCAATGCGGGGCTTAGAACTCACAAACGAGCCATGAGATCCTGACCTGAGCCGAAGTCGGAGGCTTAACCAACTGAGCCACCCAGGTGCCCCATCTTCAAGTTTCATTTTTAAACGATGTAACAGTACAGAGGCCCCAGGCTCCCTTTACTCAGCTTCCCTTAGATTCTGACAAGAGGCAGCAGGAGAGGAGAGAGGAGCTGGGAGGCACTGCAGTGAGCAGGGGAGGTGGCTGGGCGCACGCCAAGAAGGGTCCGTGGCCGGGTGAGCAGGACCTGACACGTAAATGGACAAAATCCGTGGCCCGAGGTGTCCGACCTGAGCACAAGTAGAGACCAGTAGAGGGGAGGGACGGTTCAACCTCAGGCACAGAGTGACAGAGCCATCACCTCAACAAGGGCTGAGAAGAGTGAGCAACCCCCTGCCTGGCTCTCTTGTGTTCTCCAAACAAAACAGAACACATTTGTTCATTATGAAAAAAATGAACACAAATGGGTGCACATTCTCGATCAATTTTCTTACCCCAAAGCGTTTCTCTCGATGCCTCCCTGCAAGGAATTAGCCATTCTCATTGGAACTCTAAGGTATTAAACACACATGTAAAAAACAAAAAAACAACAACAACCGTGTCTCATGACATGAGAAACATGGCGAGTAAGTCCTAGGTCACTGGGGTTCTACCTGTGAGTGCAGCCTTTCCCGGCTGTGTCTCAGGCACAGTGCTGGGCACTCAGCCCACATTCGGAATTTGTGGAATGAATGAAAGAAGCGCAGAACCCAAAACAGCACTCGATCTTACCGCGCTGATGGCTCCAGTGGCCGTCCTAAAGCGTTTCACTTCCTGGGCGGAATCCACCGACAGGCCTCTTTTAATGGAAGATGAAACAGAGTTGACTCCTTCGCCACTTGAATTTGAGTCCATGTCTGAATCCGGCTTAAAAAACACACAGGTGTGACTTTACAAACTGATTTCTAGGGAGAAGCAGAAGGAATTCAGTCTGGGACGACAGGACAAGTCTGGCAGCCATACCTGCTGGTCCTTGATCCTCTGCAATTCCCACTTGATGACGACTTCAGACAGGTCCACGGCCAGCCGCCTCTGCTCGATGGTGACGCTGGGCGTGAAGCCCAACCTCTGCATGGCGCTGACCATGTGCTGCACCAAGTGATGCCGCACAGGGTAGTAGACCTAGGGGTACGGGGCCTGTGTCACACCTGGACCACTGCCTCGTGACTCCAACACACATGCGCAAGTGGGCACACACACACACGCATACACCCCCACCCCCCAATGGACCAGAAATACCTTTACTAAAAGGTGACTAACCACATTATTACCGCAAACAATTAGAGATAAGCAAGAGGTGAAAGCAAATGCCTGAACGTGCAGGATGCACCCCCTATGGTCCTACGGTGCTCTCAGCGTGTGGTCCCCACCCCCCGTGGTGCTCTCTACACACCTTAAAGTGTTGCACGATCAAATGCAGGATGTGAACGAGCTGCGGGACCGTGTGGCCTTCCTCCACAATGATCTTCCTCGTCCAGTGCGTCAGCATCTGGTGCCCGTCCTCCATCCTGGCCGGCACCGCCGGAGTCAAAATGGCCATCGCCTGTCTCACGATGGCTCGAGCCTCCATCGCATGAGCCTTGAGGAGACTGTGAAAGACCTAAAACAGGGAAGAGGTTCTTATGCACGGTGAGAACGAAGGCTTGGAGAAAGGAGATGAGAACAATCACTTTGAACTGAGACTGGGTGTTTTTGCAAAAACGGTTTTTGCAAAATTCCTTAGGGCTGTCTTCTCAGGAAACAACAAAGCTGCTTTCTCCTTCCTTAAGTTTTGAGATGAATACGTTGTTCCTCCTCCTACCGAGCTCCCACTTCATGCCCGTGCTGGGCCAGGGTGGAGCATGCAGAGGAAGACCTGGCTCCTTACAGGGACTCTGTCTCGCGTAACTCATGGGAAGTTAGCTGATGTACAGGGATCATTTCTTTCACCACAGCGTGACACGAGTAAAAGGGACTGCCCTCAGGGGCAGTCTTAGAAAAGCGCGAGAGGTGATGTCCTGACGTTAAGTAAGGTCACGACACAAAGACCACCTGATGGGTACGGAAGATGGAAGGGGCAGGGCAGGTGCTGGAGATCAACAGGACTCGCCCCGACCGGGAACTAGAGGGCATCGCGGATGATCCCTGCGTCTCTGGCTGGGAGAGCAGCACCCCAGAGACGTGCCTGTGAGAGGTGATGACGGAGGGGCCACTGGCCTTGTGGTCTGGGGTGTAACACCTCAGAGGTCACAAGACGAAGTGGTCAGAGGAAAACAATCAGGAGTGACCGCACAGAAGAGGACAAGGACGATCGCTTAGGCAACATTAATGGGACAAACTGAGCACTAAAGTGTACTACCGCATTTAATTCTTACAGAGACAACACTACACTCAGGGTCACAAACTTGCGACTGCAAAACAGAAACTCAAACCCAGGGCGGCCTGGCGTCAAGGCCTAACCCCTCCGGGGACTCGGAGAAGGGTGCTCATCGTTGGCAGAGGATCAGTACGGGATAAGGGCTCTAGAGTGCCTAGTGTCTTTAGCTAAGGAACGGGCTGGGCCCTTGCAGAATGGTTTCAATGGACCAGCAGATCGGAAGCCAGGCTACAACGTGCAGAGGAGCAGGAGATGGGCAAAGGAGACGCTTTGCTGTTTCAGCAGCAAGGCCGCAGAGGGACGACGGAGCACAGCAGTAACTGCGGAGCGGGGGACACAGTGAGCGGTCATGGGAGGGTTCACGGTGTTTGTAACACGGCAGAAACCAGCTATTTTTAAACGGTGCCGGGAAGGACAACAGCAAAGGAGGCTACAACTGCGGAGGGGGGGTGGGGCGCAGTGGAGGGGGGATGGGAGGGCGCCCCGCGGTACCTGAAGGACGATCTTCTTGTGTATGGCAAACTTGGCAATGATGTGTGCCAGAAGCAAGTGTCCGCTGTATTTGCAGGCCGGATCCACGCAGGCCTTGGACAGCAGGCAGGGCCATGCGAAGGTCATGAGGCGGCGCAGCTTGCTGTTGCGGTTCTTGTTGTTGTCGTGGATGTGGTGCGGGGCGTGCTCCACCAGCAGCGTGGCGTACTGCAGGAGGTATATCCTCAGCGAGTCCAGCATGTCCGCCTGCTTCTCCGGGTCCAGCACCTGCGGGCGAGACCAGAAGAACGGAGCTCAGGTCCAGTCCTGAGCCGTGTCACCAACCAAGGGCCACACGACAGGTTTATACCTTCAAACACACACGCACGAGCGCACTCCTAAACACACACACACACACACACACACGTGCGCACGCGCACGGCATATACAACATCAAGCTTTACAACAAGAGAACCAACGAGGTCATGCCCATTTTCCCGTCATGTGTACGGATCAGAGACTCCCGGAACGAATTTCACTGACAAAGGGCGGGCTTACAAGTCTGAACACAGTGGGTGAAGGACCTTCAGGGGAAAAGGAGGGCCTCTTCTTTAAGACGAGATTTCTTTTTTCCTTTTTTTTTTTTTTTTTTATTTTTTAAAAAAATTATTTATTTTTGAGAAAGAAGACAGAGCATGATCGGGGGTGGGCAGAGAGAGAGGGAGACACAGAATCCAAAGCAGGGTCCAGGCTCTGAGCTGTCAGCACAGAGCCCACTGTGGGGCTCGAAATCACAAACCATGAGATCATAACCTGAGCCAAAGTTGAACACTTAACCAACTGAGCCACCCAGGTGCCCCTGTTTCTTTTTTTTTTTTTTTTTTTTTAATATTTCTTTATTTTGAGAGTGAGCAAGCACATGAGAGCGGGGCAGGGGCAGAGAGAGAGGGAGAGAGAGAATCCCAAGCAGGGACGCAGAGCTCGATCCCATGAACCATGAGATCACGACCTGAGCCTAAATCAAGAGTCAGACACTTAACTGGCTGAGCCACCCAGGTGCCCCAAGGACAGAGTTTCTTAATTTCCAAGTAGTTGAGATTTTTTGCCTAGTCAGCTGTTAAGTGTCTGTCTAGTCCTTATTTTGCAGTATTATAGTAAGAAAATGCTACCTGGAAAAAAATCTCTAAAGAAATTGTTACAGTTTTCTGTCATCAAGTATCGGACACATTTCTGTTTTATGAATATGAGAAAACGTGTCCACCCCGAGGAATACCCCGCAGGTCTCTACTGAATCAAGTGCGCTGACTCTCCATTCCAGGCCTAACTACGTTTTCTCCCAGAAAGTTCTGAAAGGCTGAAGTCTTCCACCACAACTGTGTTTTTACTGGGGTTCCTCTGGCTCCCCGAGTCCCCTCTCCCCTGGACCTGCTGCTCCCCGGCAGCCTCTCCCGGGGCCCCCACCTGCCTGGTGCCACTAACCCTCACCTGACCTCGAAATCCCAACTCCTCACTTGTGCTGAGTCAGCAGCATCTGACCCAAAAGACAGTCTAGAGAAGGCAGCACAAGAGAAGGGGCCGCATCTGAGGCACCATCTCCCCCAGTTGCCCGGAATGAGGCAAGTGTCAATACGGGGACCCAAAACAATTCCTTGGGCTCAGCTCTCATTCCTAGAGAGAGCGGAGGTGGGGTGAAAACTGCAGGAAGGACGCCCGTCTTCAGGAACCAGTAAACTGCCAATGGGAACAGTCCCCTCCACTTGGGCCCCAGGACGGAACGGTGATGGAAGGAGTGAGAAAACTGGGTTCTCCTAAAGGGCGTTCAGACAAACACCCTGCAGAGGAATGCCCGTTGGTCACTGCACTCCAACAAACCACGTGTATACAGAATGCTCTACCAGCCTGCAGGTGAACACAGCACCTGCAGGCAAAGTTCAAAGGCCAAGCCAGCACAGGACAGACGAGCCACCAAGAGGAACGCCGGGCAGCCATTTCTCAAACATGCCACTCAGGAAAACCTCTCTAGCACAAACCGGAAACGCTACTGTAAACATACAGAGAGACACAACACTTAAGGTAACCTCAGACATCCCTGCTGTCACAGTGGTCTCGTTAACTTGACAATAAGGGTCATGGTGGCAACTAGATCTGGTCTGTTTCCACTGACTTTTAGTAGATTCTTTTGCAAAAGTGAAGACAAAAACCATGTGTCAAGACTCTAACCAGCGAGAGGGATTTTTACAAAACAACCCCAACATCTAACTGTTCACTGACATATGTTCCGTTTCTCACTGGAATCTATTTGTGTGGAAAGTCAGTTCATTCTGAAGTGTCCTCAAAAAAATGCACTGCATTCTAATACGACCAATGCAATTCTATAAACCAATGCAACTGTGGAAGATTAGAACCTTAGGGAAATAAGCTTATTTCAGCGAACCCATCATACAAAACACGCATGCACACACACTCACACGTTCTCTCTCATCTACTACGTTGCTTTTCATGCCAAAGCACTGATAGTGACACCACCTTGGTTATAAACACACTGGTGATGCTCTCTGGGTTATCGCCTTCTGGGTTGGGAGGTCCTAGGAGCTGCTCCCCGTCTCCCTTCTCAAAGCTGTATAAGAAAGCAGGATTCAAGATATGCTGCAGAACCTACAAGAAAACGTAAACATGAAGGAGGAGGAAAACAATGCTGTGCTCCGTGCTCTTTATTTCTTCAACAAGGTGGGTAGGGCCCCCAGGGTTTGCTTGGACACTGAACCCGTGAAGCGAGATCTCAGTCAAGGGTGTGACCCATCACCTGACTTTGACTCAAGCAGTCAGCAAGAAAGGTGGGTCAAAACAGGAGGAAAAGCGACTTGAGTCTGTCTACTCTTCTCGTGTCAAACGAGGCATTTACTAAAAACAAGGACTCCAACAACCTACTTTGCAACACTGGCTCACTCTGGACCCGCCGTAAGTTTTTCAACGGCGGCATCTTCCTTGCCAACAGTCCAGACTCTAGTTAAGTGTCCGCAGAGACACAGCAGAACACAAACAGTGCCCCTGGTTCCCTAGAAAATTAGCCCCGACGCCCACGGCAAAACCACAGCCCAACCGTGAGACTCACCTTGGCTTTCAGTTCATCTCCAAAGTTGGGGTCGCTGAAGTCCACAAAACGGAAAAACAGGGCACGCTTTTGAGCGATGCTATAGTTTTTGGGAATCTCTTCCTCCATGTACTCTTTCAGGAACGTCATGTTGCAGAGAAAACGACCGGTAAAGGCCCGGAGCAGCTGGAAGAGCAATTCTATGTCTCCATAATTCCTTCTGCAGGGTCAAATGAGAGGACAGGCTATGTTATGGCTGCTTTCGCGACGACGTGGGTGCACGTGGCCAGTGGACCACGGCTAAGCACAAATTCCCAGAGGGGCTCCGGTGTAGCTTACTGGGGGGAGGGACCAAGTCACTGGACAGAAAGCACAACGGATGCACCCACTTGCAGTAATTCAGCAGACAGTAGGCCAGCAGCTTGGGCTCCTTCCAATTGGTGGCAGCCATATTCTCCTTCCGGTGTCTCTCTTGAAAGGTCTCGCTAACCCACACACGCCTCAACTGGCTCACCAGAGAATGCTGATTGGCCAGCCAGGAGTCATCGTTTTTAACTATAATACTTATGATCTGTCAAAGAAGCGACAATTAGGGAACTGGCAGGGTTCTCCAAGCATCCCACCTGAACTTTGAAGATTTCAGGTGTCTGGTGAGGAGACGCTACCTTGATGGCCTGAAACTGGAGGTCCAGGCGCAGGTTGCTGGTGCTGGGTGAGCCAGGGCGCACGGCGGTCTGGGGGCCACCGGGCAGCAGCAGGGTGATGAACCTGTTGGGGTTAGCGGCCAGCACATCTCGCAGAGGTCTGGCATCTTTGTGTTTTAAAAAACTCTGAAAACAGAACAAACAAGCTATTTTAAGCCAGTCAGGGCTCACAAAAGGTTTAGATGAATGAGCGCTACGGTTCTTTCCCAATCTGTCTAGGCAGGCTAAAAAGCTGCTATAACCACCCTTTTAACAAAAAGCTCCTGAGCGGTAACGATACTTCGTGACTGTGGACTCCATAATCCTAGCAGTTCATTTATTTGTTAACACCACCCAAATCCTACAGACAGGGGTTCCTTGGCCCACACTTTCCACGTACGCGGCAATGAGGTTTCTAACACTTGGATATGTTACAGAAAAAGAAAAGCAGGGCACTGAACAACGAAGTATGAGTTTCGGATTGCAGAGCACACCGGCCAACAGGAATGTGCAGGGACACTGGACCCCAGCTCCCCGTGTGCCTACCATAAACATTCTGCTCCACTGGGGATCGTTCAGTGTGGCTTCCATCATGAACAGCTCCACCGTCTGTGAGGGGTGCCGAGTCAAGAACTTGATGAGAGGCTCTCTGAACGGACTGCCGGCCTAGAAAACATGTGGGTGAAACAGCATCCTCTAAGGGCTTGAAGCTTCTTAGGTCCACCGACCTACCATGGCAGGAGAATGCATTTGTCCCTCCTCGTAACCGGAGCGTGCAACAGTCACAAGCGAATACTAGCACGGAACATCTTTGTGCTGTTAGAGTACCCCATCTAAGATATGATGAAGTGAAAACGTCACAAGCCAACAGATGGTGGAAGAATCAGAATTAACCCCAATTTGACCATTACCTCAATCAACATAGCCCGTTCTGTTTTCATCACCACCTCTAACAAAGGCTTGACGAGAGTCTGAGGTGCAGCTGGGATCAGATGAAAAAGGTTTATAATTGCCGAACAAATTTTCATTTCCTAGTGAAGAAACCCAGAAATTACAAAACAGGCCAATTAATTTTGCCAGCCAGAGATCTCAACATCACTACAGACCCTACAATGGTCTAGCTACATTCGCAAGGCTAGCCACCAGAAGCAAAGAATTAACATGTAAAAAGCCACAATTTACCAATGTCAGATTACTGCTGTGGCCCAAGGAAACTAACTGCCCTTGGCCTTCAGATTTCATCTGTCAACGGAGGGAAGAGGGAGCTGTGTACCTGATGTGATTGTGCTGTGTCTGTTTTCAAGAGCATGGACAAGTGCTGGACGTGACCTGACAGGTTGCTACGCTAGAGCCTCATGGAGGAGGGAACGAGCAAGCCTGTGGCCAGGGGAGCGTGACATCACGGGGTCTGCTCTGTTGTGACATCACGGGGTCTTCCCAATACACTAAGTTCTGAGGGCACAGACTTCTTTTGTCCTCAAAACTTAGCATGAGAAAAGCCTTCAAAAAATCCTTAAGTATTTATCCTGAAAGTTGAACATGAACGTAAATAAACGACTGACCACGCTACTAAAAATATTCGTCAACCAGACCTACAGATGAGGCTGACAGATGGCTCTATGGAATCGTACAAAGAATGTGAAATGCCAAGATTTCTGCACTTTTCCAGGTGCTGACAGCTCAGTGGTCAATCGCTCTCAGTCCCACTTTCCGTGCTCAGTGTTAGCTCCCACAGTTTTTATCCGCAATTCAGATTCCACGTGGCCAGAAGTACGGCCACGGAAGGGAAGACTCCCTGATGTACACCCCCCCCCGCACCGTGTGCAGTAGGATGTCCGTTACTCTAAGCGCAGTAAAATGGGGATGATAAACACCCGTCAGGAGGGGCCCCATCCCAAGAGCATCTGACATACCTCCGCAAATGCCTTGACAAACCACAAGGCCAACAGTGAGATGGGGAAGAAACGAGAAAACATGGCTCAGTGTCACCCCACCTCACCTGTAGAGTTCTCCGCTGCCGAATTCCCCAGAACACAGAGCAAGGTCTACTCTGAAATTGTAACATTCTAAGAATGGTACTTTCATATTGTGGTTTACGTTTTCCAAGCGCGGGCACAAAATCACTTCTTTTGGTCTCCACAGCATCGCCGGAAGCCAGGACTGACAGATGCTATCATTCCCATTTTACAGCAGAGGGAAAGCTCAGGGTTCTGACTGTCCAAAGTCATGGTGTCGGGGACTACGTCAGTGTGGTGTGCGTGAGCGAGAAATGAGGGGGGGACGAGACACGGAGGGGCAGGGAGGTTTTAAACTCCAGGCAGGCAGCCAGGCACTCAGGTGTGTGCAAGAAAACAGCTCCTCTCAGTCCCTAGCAGGGGTGATGTTCTTTGTGTAGTTTCCTCCCAAGAGGCTGTTAGATGTAGGAGTTCATACCACCATTATGAGAGCAAAACCCGGCTGAATCTTAAACGGTGTTGACATATTGCGATTCTAACATACAGAAACCAGAGAACTTGGACTCTTGCTTTAAAACGTCCTAATAGGTAACATGCGTGGCATCCGGACAGTTCACAGCAACGGTACTGATACAACTCCGCCACAGACAGACAATACGGCTCACTGCACTCCAAGGCACAACGCACTCCGTCCACCACAGAACCACAAATCACAGCAAAACCAAATACGACAACACCCCCTCCTGGGCCTCCACTGAGATTCTCACCTCTACCCCTTCCATGGCAGGCTGAACCAAAACAAAAATTACAGCATGAAAAAAGGCAACAAAAAGGTAAAAAGAACAGAAAAGAAAAGAAAATATAAACCGTTCTTCACAATGCAAGTCATAAACTGACTTTTAATAGGGTTGTTCTCACCTCAAACTGACAGAATGGAGACAAGGAACATCTCCCGCACTCGGAAATGCTTTCCTGAGGATGGGGAGGAAAATCATCTTTTTTTTCTATTTATGTTATTTACATAAAAACTTCCCATATACTCATACACAGTAAGGATTATTGGGGGAAACAAGACAGTAAAGACAATGATGAAAAAGACAATAATTAACAAATGCTCAACAGCAAAAAAAGCACACTTTCCACCCTTCAGATGTCAAAATAGAGCCCTTCAGAGAGCGTAGAATGGAGCATATCCCTTCCTTAAATCAAATTTGAAAAGCAGGAATTTTGGAACTCTTGCCCAGGGGGAGAAACTGTCAGACCCAGTTGTGTGCAAATGCACTTAAATATCTGTTTCTATTCAGAATAAGTTTTCACGTGCAGCGCTGTCATTAAAGAACTTTTCTTTGTCTTTCCCAGCTGTAGCCAGGAGAGTGCCAGGTGGTTTAGCCCCATAAGCCGGTCACGGTGACACAGCCCCCACACCCAGAAGAACGCACAGCTACCTGGGTCACTTTGCCAAGTGAAGCCATGCATGCCAACACAGACACAGCTCCACAAGCGGTTGTGAGTTCTCCCCTGGTGGGGTTCGATGTTCAAATGGGAAACCTTTCTCCACACGGTGCTAGTGCAAAGCTCTGATCATCAGGGTACACCCAGTGTTATAAATAGTCAACTATTTATATTTAACATGTCTTCAGTTAGAGGTTCTCCATTATGTAATTATTATTTGGGGATTCAACCCAATGGGGACAACCTATGTTCTGAGATCCATTCCCAATCGTGAACAACATCCATAAAAAATGATCAGAGTTCAAGAACAGAGAGGTGGCTTGGCCCTGGGCTGAGGTGACGAAACCGTGGGCACGCTGCAGGTAGACCCCAAACACCATGGCCTGAGGCCACACCTGCAGATCTGGGTGTTCCCAGGCCTGCCAGGAACATGCTCCCAAGATGGATGGTCACCATGTTTCCCACGGGAGCTGGAGGATCTCCCGAGGCCCACAGCTCCACCCCCTGCCCACTGCCCCATCCAACGAGCCCTCCAAATGACTTCCGTCAAACTTTATGGAATCTTTCTGATCTAATGGAAGTAATTCACCTGCCCCTTAGGTTTTAAAACGTTTATTCTAGAATCGTGTGCTTCGGGGAATTAACAGCCTATTATAAAACAAATATAAAAAATTTAGAGCAAAAATACCTAGCAGATTGAGAGATGGGGAGGAAAAACAATAGAGGCACCCGTACCTACTCCCAAGAGTTTAGGCTTTTAAAACCCACTCTGCTCTCCCCCACCAAGAGTTCCTGATATTCCCCTGTGTATACTGATAACAAACCTTCAAAGAGGTTATTATGGTGGTATTAACGCTCCTAGAAAGTTTGGAATCCTGGATTAGTTTTGCTCAGCTGGCTGTTTAGAAGCAGCAGGAATTAAGACTTACATAAACAAAACACCTTGACACAGAATGGTCAAAACAAAGCATAATAAAGCCAAAAAAAAAAAAAAATTCAAGTTGGGATGAAACACAGCATCCAACAAACAGGCACAGAATACAGAAAGCCACGTTGATCACGCCTCTGAAGAGCTCTAGCATTCCCTCCTTAGGACACTGCCGTACAATTTCACCAGGTGTAACAGGAACTTAGGGAAAACATGATCCTACCGATAGGACAGTCATCAACTTAAAAAATATTTGAGAAGAATATTAACATATACAAATTAGATTCAAAACAGCAAGAACCGTTATTTTTAAGAGCAAAGTCTTAGAATGACCAATGTCAGACATGTAAAAATATTTAACTTAAAGTCATAAAAATGTGTTTCGAAGTACTGGCCATTTGATTTTTGGCAAATAGCTGGGGTGGAGGATTGAGACCCATAAACATACACACCAGTACTTATGTGATGCTTTACTGCATTAATCCTTACTGTTTCAAGTCCTAAAATCTATACTTAGTTTTACGAGGCAATGATGATGGAAAGCAATGGAAAACAACAGCTGAGGAATGCACCACCATGCAAACAGCAGCTGCCAAGAACAGTCTAGAAAATATACTTTGTACACTTTAAAGCAAAACTAGAATTAAAAGACTAACATTTCAAGCTTCCCAGAATTCTCCAATGAAAATGTCATATTAAAGCAAACAAGAGATTTTAAAGAAACATAAAAAGGAATGTTCAGTCATCCAGAAAAATAAAGGCAAAACGTAATGCTAATAAAATATGGTCAACAGTTCCTATAGGCTAGATTTCTGACCGGCGTCTTAATTAAAGCACTGCTCTGACACTAACACTGGGAACAGCAGTGCCGGGCACAGCTGCCCTGCCCAGAAGCGAAGAAGTCACTCACGTTTCCGTCGCTCCTCTGGCCCCCTTTATGGGTGAGGACCACCACTTCCATCCACTTTCGTAGATGTTGCTGTTGAAAAAAAAACACATTCTTAAACATTTTTGCCTCACACAGGATCATTTCAAGGCCTTGCTGTTCTTAGATGGAAGTTCATATGTAACCATGAATTTCCGTCATATTCAATGTGAGGACAGCAGCATTCATGTTTGAAATGGCCCAACCACTGAACTGGAAAAGAGAGCAGTTGGCATTTGCATCACTTCTAGAAGGCTGAGTTTACGCTGGTAGAGTGGAAAACGTCCCGAAACCCGGCCATTCTGACGTTGGGATTTTACTGCTACCCTCTCACTACCACGTCCCTTTGCCCTGAAGCTGTTCATGAGCACCTCAAGGAACCAGGCACCAGGCGAGGCACCCTGTGGAGAAGGAACAAGCCGACATCATCCCTCCTTGTTCCGGCTTCAGTTCCAGTGGGGAGAATAAGGTAAAATACACAGGTGCCTGCCATGAACAGTCACAGCAAGGGGTTGTCAAAGAGGAACAGGCATCAACCAGATAAGGGGGTCAAGGTCAGGGAGGGCCCTGCTGAGGCAGACACTCCAGAAGCACAAGGGAAGAGCACACCAGGCAGAGAAGAGGAGAGATAAAGGTCCTGAAGCCACGAATAATGTCTGGCTGAGCAGGAGGGGGCACAAGGTGGGTGCGGGGGGGTGGGCTGGGAGATGATCATAGATCCCATCTAGTCAGAGGCTGTACAATTAGTGCAAATACGGAGCAATTCTATTCTGTGCAGGGCAAGGGCAACCTTTGTGAGCTAATAATAAGATTCTGTGTTCTGCAGCAAGAGCTCGAGAAGAGGGATCCCCGAGCCTGGTGCAACTCTGGCCCAGCCTGGACGTATGGCGGCCAGCCTCCCAGCCACAGTGGCCGGCAAAACCTGGCAGATAAGCACTCAGAACCTATAGCTAAAAGCCCAAGAGCATCCAAATAACTCAACTATCTTCACTGTCCCACACTGTCCAAACTTGTCCTTCAAACACTGATGCCCTGCGGGGAATTAACTAGCTGTTTTAAAGGAGACTCCGGGATAAAAGAGGCTTGGGGACGGATGATATGAATACACCTAAACACTTATAGAGCCAGTGCTCCCAAGAACAGGCAGTGAGAAACACTAAAATACACATACTTTCAAAGAAATTAAATACACTTAAGCTAACAACATTCTGCCAGTAAAATTCCTAGAAAGATACTAATCACCAAAATTTTTAAGGTGGTTATCATGAATGCCTATCCTACACACTGAGGTGTCTTCGCTCGTAAAATTATACCGAGGGCTTGAGCCGTTTGCCTCAAAAGCGGATTATGCGTCGCAAGACGAAGGCTCAGTGATGGAACGCGGCTCTGAAGAACATACACAGAAGGGCAAATGTGTCTGTCCTAGACCAGCGTACCAGCCCTGCCCGAGAGCAGCAGGCATGGGCACATCAGGAGACCCATGCCGGGAACACGAAAGCAGAGTTGGCACAGACGCAGGCTGGTCTCTGGCAAGGTGGGCGTCAGATGAACACGGCCACACCAACAGCAGCTTCAGTCTTTCTTTATCTAAGTACATCAACACTCTCTGCTCCTAGAGAAATTTTCACCATTCTGAAAGCAGCTGTAATGCCAGAGCAGGGGGAGGGGTGATCCCCTACACAAACCAGAAACACAAACCCACGGATTTGACTTCCGGGAAAAAGACTCCGGGCCTAAGTCAGGAACTACAGGCTGTGAGGTAGTAAGTCTCTTCGCGCTGCTCTAAAAGGTCTGGGTAGTGATGTTCACCAAATGAATTCTCAGCTCACAGCAAGTCTGAAGGATCAGACTGGCTGTAAAACAACCAACGGATCACAAACACATTGCTTCCTGCAGGCCTGCCAAAAGCAGTGAAAGAGGACAGCTGAGAGGTGAGAGAAATACAGAGACACTGAGAACACGCACGGATCTCACACACAAGTGTGCCAAGAGCTGTGACGTGACGCAAGATAAAGAGCGTATCTGATGTGCTCTCGTTAGGAGGCGATACAACTTCATTTACTGGAACCACATCTGTGAATGTCTGTACGGACGTAAACTGGTAGGGGGGTGTGTGTTACGCTTGGAAGCTTAACGGGAAGGCAGCTTCCAATCTGGAAAATGTATTTCCATGTAATACCCCGTTTCCCAGTTCTACTCCAATAGGGCAGCAGCTACAATTTTTAGGACCAACCGTAATGCTACCAATTCCCAGGTAGGTGTTTTGGTGATTGTTCGCTGTTTCGGGGTCTGCAGATATGAAGAAACCACACATGAGGTAAAAGCTGTGTGGTCCTCACACATCTGCACCCCACACGCTCTATCTGTACCTGTCTACTCCTGTCTACGGCTGCGGAAAACCTGTGCCAAAACCAAAACGAATACCTTCAATGTTTTGAGATATCTAAATGGTCAAAGGCTACTTAAGAAAGAAGCATGCCAAGTACATGCACATTTGCAGTAATGTGCCACGAAACCCGAAGTTATTTGTAACCGTCTACTTTCCAGGAGCAAAACCGAACGTATACGAAAGTTAATAGTTGAACCTCCTTCAACTGCTTATGCTTCAAATTTAAACAGGGTCAAACAGGTATTTTTATTTGCATAATTATTTCCTTGGTATTTCTAAAAACCCAAAATACTTCAAAAGTTCTTACACATGTTCCACTATATCACTGTCTACGTAACAGTAGAAGACTGGGAACAACCTAGATGTTCCTCAGCAGGGGAACAGTGAGACAAATTAGGGCACGTCCACATAAGGGAATAGGAGAAAGGAGTAGAAGAAAGAAGCACTTCATGTTCTCATCTGAAATGATGAGTCGTAAAAAAAAGTAACAACTGTGTAAACGTTGTGCTTCCTTTTGAGGGAAACAAAATAATATACCTATGACCTATTATGAGTATAAAACATCTCTAAGGGACATACACGAAACTCTTACCACAGGAACCGGAGGCGGCCACGGGAGGACAGGAACGAGGGGGGTCTTTCACAATAACCCTTTCTTGTTTTTTCTTAATGTCTGTCTATCTATCTATCTATCTATCCATCTATCTATCTATTTACAAAATCGAGAAGATATTCATTTGGTACTTATTTATTTTTTAAATGTTTATTTATTTTTGAGAGAGACAAAGTGAGAACACAAGCAGGGGAGGGGCAGAGAGAGAGGGAGACACGGAATCCGAAGCAGGCTCCAGGCTCTGAGCTGTCAGCACAGAGCCCAGATGCAGGGCTCAAACCTATGAACCGTAATATCGTGACCTGGGCCAAAGTAAGACACTCAACCGACTGAGCTACCCAGGCACCCCAATGTCTATTTATTTTTGAGAGAAAGAACACGCATGCATGCAAGCAGGGGAGGGGGAGAGAGAGAGGGAGAGAGAACCCCAAGGAGGCTCTGCGTGATCAGTTTGGAGCCTGACAAGGGGCTCGAACTCACGAATGGTGAGATCATGACCTGAGCTGAAATCAAGAGTTGGGTGCTCAACACCCAGGTGCCTCCCCCTTTCATGCTTTTTGAATTTTAAACCACGTATATGTATTACTTAAAAAAAATAACTTAAAATTTCAGGCCGATTAGAGAGTATTTATGCATTTGGCTTACCATCATCTGATCACAAAATTTATCATTGAAGGAGTTTGGGAAGAGCCTGGTAACTGAAGTGAGACGATTCACGACATTCAGTGTCAGGCTTCGATAATCCCCCAGCATCATTAACAAAGGCCGCATATGTGTATGGATTTGATCCACTTCTATGGTAGCACCTTCCAAAAACTATTAAAAAAAAAAAAAAGGTTACAAAGGAAAACAGTTAACAGAATATACTTTAAAACAGAATGAGCTCATTCAGCTCTAGCAACAAGTGTGTGTTTTCCTTGGAAAATGGAATATTAACCATATACGTTCTAGAAGTTTATGATGAAATGAACGTGACTGCTCATTACTATTTATTATTTTAAAAGGCTCATGAGGACCATGAAACAAATAGAGACGTTATCAGAGTGCAGTGTGTACGAAACAGAGACTTCCAGGCACACAAACGAGGTGAACAGGATGAACCTAAAGGCAGAACTCACACCCATGTGTGCGCACACACACACGCACTCACTCACCTTTCTCATACAGGCTTCTCCAGCCTCCTGCAGTTCACTATTCGTGGAATTCAGGGCCTTGAAGAGGGCAGCGATGATCTTCTCCCTGGACTGAGGAAGGTAGTTGCAGGCAGCAAGCGCATCTTTAGGGAGACAGATCAATACAATTTCATTATTAACCTGAAAATTATATGAATAATTTCCTTGTCTAAAGGCTCTTACCAATCAACACAAACTGAATCACTGAACCACCTCCCAAGTGTCCGACCTCAAGAAAGACAAAGGAACACATGGTCTTCTAGCTCACGTACATGTTCAGGGTTATCTAGGAGGGAAGTCAACAGCCTGTCAGAAAGGCCATGATAAATATTACCTGGTCCAGATAGAAGGAAGAAGGGCTGGAGGGGGAAAAGAGGGAGTGCGCACTGACACCACTTCCCCCATCCTCACATGGGGTGAGAGCATGGCTGAGGGTAAGCAGACGCATGCTGAATTGACACAGGGCTGGCCCTGAACTCTAGTGGTGAAGGGAACACACACACAGCCCGGCTTCTCTTCCACTATCCGTGTCTGACCAGGCAGCCTCCTCCCATCTTGGGGAGTTAAAGGCTGTGAAAATGCAAATATTCATAGAAAAGGGGACACACATTAATCCCACATGTTAGCTGAGAGATAACATCCAAGAGTAATGCCTGTTATTAGCCAACAGGAATGAAAAGCATGCAGAGAAAGCAATCCCGACACAAGCAAAGATTCCAACCCTGGCTGCGGAGCACCCCCCTCACTCCCAC
Organism: Acinonyx jubatus; assembly: GCF_027475565.1. Taxonomy (NCBI): domain Eukaryota; kingdom Metazoa; phylum Chordata; class Mammalia; order Carnivora; family Felidae; genus Acinonyx; species Acinonyx jubatus. Next base: position 30,321,131 of record NC_069398.1, read on the forward strand.
CTGCTGTGTCGTCCACACCCCAACCCCTTGCTCAAGCGCAGGTATAATGGTCTGCCTCTTACCTCCTCTACCCCTAACTCAAGGAAGGTTCTGGCAATGTTTTATTAGGAACGTAAAACCCAACAGAGCAAGAGAAAAAGTCAACTAAAAAAAAAAAACTCGTACTGGGTATTTATATATCAAGAAAGAAAGAAAGAAAGAGAGAGAGAGAAAGAGAGAGAGAGAGAAAGAGAGAGAGAAAGAAAGAAAGAGAGAAAGAGAGAAAGAAAGAAAGAAAGAAAGAGAGAGAGAGAAGGGAGGGACCATGCTTCTAAGTGAGAATTCAAAGGAGTAAAAATTCAACAGTGTAACTGACGTTCCTCACAAAAGCCTAGAGGTGGCAGGAGTCTCAAATGCTATGGAGCCACTGAGAAGCCTATACAGGTTGTAGTAAATCTTACTGTATACTCTGATTTGAGTGCAAATGGCAATATATAAAAGCTATGACAATACTTTTTTCTTCTTTTTAATGTTTTTTTATTTATCTTTGAGACGGAGAAAGACAGAGCATGAGCAGGGGAGGGGCAGAGAGAGAGAGGGAGACACAAATCCAAAGCAGGCTCCAGGCTCTGAGCTGTCAGCGCAGAGACTGACAGGGGCTCAAACTCACGGACTGTGAGATCATGACCTGAGCTGAAGTTGGTCGCTTAACTGACCGAGCCACCCAGGTGCCCTGAGAGCTATGACAATTCTTAAACCAGAGTATCAGAGTCATGACAGAACTACAGAATAGAGAGTTAATTATTATAAGGTAAAATGCATCATTTATAAGAGTAAAAAATTATTTAAATCCTAACAATTGATATAATCTATTGACATCTCATTATGTAGTTTCACAAATACTTTTTTTTTTTTTTGAAGAAAGGCAGACTGCCACATGCAGCGCCTCATTTGGATGTGTCTGGAGTCTTGGAAGCTTGACTACCCTATGTTCTCCTACAAACACAAGTTTTTTGATTCCACCTTAAAAAAGATAAAAAAAAAAAAAAAAAAAAAACCCAAGGAAAAATAAGATAAAAACAGAGAAGGCGGCAAACCGTAAGAGATTCTTAAATATAGAGACCTGGGGGTTCCTGGAGGGGCAGTGGGTGGGGGATGGGCTAAATGGGTGATGGGCATGAAGGAGGGCACTTGTTGGTTCTACTCCTGCAACCAATACGACACTGTACGTTAACTAACTTGAATTCAAATAAATAAATTTAAAAAAACAGAAAAAGCCACTGTCTCCCTGCATCTTCATACTCATGACTTAATTTGGATTAACTTACTCAACGCTGCAATTCGCAGAGGTACGAGTGACGGAAGGCTTTTGTAACAAGGCAGCTTTGTTAAAGCGGAGTCCTCAGCCTCACATAAATTTAACAGCTGTAAAAGATACAATAATTTTAGCCTGCTCTTCCTGTCAAGACACAATAACCTTGAAAATAACAGAACACAGCAATCTTACACACACACACCACAGTCAACGAACTAAATTCAAATCCTAGAGAATTTAATACCAAATGGGACTGAATTTCCTTCTAAAGCAAACTCAAGTCAGCCTCAGTAGTGAAATGAGACATTTTCTCACCCACTCTGATACCGTAACCTTTTTTCTCTACACAGGGGACCACGTGAACTGCAGATATCATGGTGGCAGGTACATCTTCCTCCTTATTCAGAGCTGCTTCCCCATGCCTTGGGCCAGTGCTCGACAATCGTGTGTGCTCTATAATTCAGCATTTCAGTGGTGATACTTGTTTGCCCCCCCCGCCAAGTACAGAAAAGTGCATAAAGAAAGAAGTTGAAAGTCACTGGGAATACCATTAGTCAGAGATTCCTGTAGCTATGTTTTATGTTTCTGGACATTTTATCACAAGCCAGTATATATTTATACATCTAATACCTAAAATACCACATATGGGGTTCTACTACTATTTTCCCCTTCTATTTACATCTTAAAAAAACAGTATTAACTTTACCGTTTTTCCCTTAAAGATTCCTACCTAGTAAAAGATTTAAAACAGCAAAAAAAGGACAGAGAGTAGAAAGCACTTCAAGCCACCACCCTATTCCACTCCATCAGTACTGCTCTCCTCATATAAAACACATGTGCGCACACACACATACAGACAACTGTATCTGTATCTACATCTAGACAGAGCGAGTTCCGAACATGACATGTACCAGAATCACCCGGGAAGCTGGGGGAAGCTTGCAGATGGTAGATTTGTAGGTCTGACCCCAAACTTCCAGGGAGAGGACTCCAGAGTCTCTATTTTTCAAAAGATCCTCACATGTTTTGATGCAGCTGGTACACTGATTAGCACTTGGGAAACCAGACACATTTCCTGAGATTTATCTCCCAGCACTACTTAAGGATCTGGTCTTAAGCCTCGGTGAGGAATTTTCCACATGGGTTAAAACACATCTACCTGGATCCACCAAAAGGAAACTTCCTCCCATCCTCTGGTGGCTCTCCTAGAACCTTGGACAGGTCATATGAGCATCGACTCTTACACAAGGGACGCAACAAGGTATAAAAGATCAAAGCTAGACCACGTGATCATACAATCGTACGTCCAAGCAAATACATAGGACTTAAAAACTCAAGAGGCAAATTTTTCATACCTGGAAATTCAAACTTAGTGTGGACTGAAAAAAACTTGCTTATGACCTTTGCATCAGTTTACTCTGAAAATGCCTCCAGAGTATGATTCAGGTCTTAAAAAAGATTAGTCTAGAGACTGATCCCCAGACCAACATTGTATTCTAAGAATTAATGCTTAGAATTTGACTGTATCTATAGTTCAATTTGTTTCTCACTGTCTAATGTCACCCCATACTGGGATGTTTACAGAGACAAACACTTGTTAAGATGCCATCTGCCACTGCCCAAGATGAGGATCATCAGTAACTGTACTTCATGGAGTGCCATCAGGGTCAAATAAAGGCATTCCTGTGAAGTAGGTTCTCCACGGTGCATGGCACATTCTTAAGTGATGAACATATTCAATAAACCGGCCCTTGCTCTGAGCCAGTCTTGCTCTGGGCACCAGCTGATGACGGTGATCAGAGCAGATAGTACATCTTTCTCTAGATGACATCTTTAAGGCCCTGGACAGCAAGGTTCCTCGTAGAGGGCTCACACAGTTCTACGGACTCGGAAAACAGCCACACGTGGTTGAACATCTCTGGTCACCAGGCCTGTCACGTACGTACCTGTGCGGCGTGCTGGGCCAGGTTATGGCTGGTTACCTGTGGTCGCCACCTATGCCTTCTCTGAATGCTGCCTGACCAGTCTTTGCGCACAAAGACAGGCTACCAGACACACGTCATCACCATCCACACCACGCCGCACCACCACCCCCCTACCTCTGTGTAGAACACCTTATGTTCCACCACGTTAAGATCCATTGTGAAGAGCCTGGGCTGTAGCGTGGTACAGAACGTGTTCCCCTCCATCAGGCCAATCTGCGCATTGGCAGGCTGGTGTCTGAGCAAATGCTTCTTGGGTGGGACCATATCCTGGAGGACCTGGGAGAGGAAAGGAGGAAGCACTACTGACCAGTTGTCCCTAAAAAGCAAATACTGCTCCTCACAGTACTCGAAAATAATTACCAATTTGAGAACCACGAGATAAAAAGTTATCACGAACGTCCTTTAGTTAGGGAAGGGAGGGGAGGTTCCGTGCGCAAACACTGGATCATAGATAGTTACGTGTCAAATACATTTACCTCCTGAGTCTCTAGAGTCACCGCTCTTAAAACAAGAGTGACCGGACTGTACTACAGAGACCCAGGAAATGGGCCCTCTGTTCTCCTGACACTGACAACTACGAGTATAGCCACTGATACAACCACGCCGCTTTCTGCCTATCTGAGATCAGAGAGAGCACGTCCAGTAGCACTCTGTGAGGTGGACACACAATTCCCAGTCATACATCACCTTCAAGTCAGATTTGAAGGAAAACTGCCTCAAAAGTTTTGCTCAAATGATCCTAATTCCAGTGGCAGAAATCTCACCTCTTTATGGGGCTCCATGATCACTGTCACACTTTTCCCAGTGACCTGGGCTAAGACCTGCAGGGAATGCATGGCCTGTTTTCTCACAGTGGAATTTGGAGAGGTGACTTCTCGAACCAAGTCATGTGTCACGTGGTGAAAGGACTTCTCCTGAGCTGCCACAATCTCTTCGGCTCTCTCTTCATCTTTTAAAGGTGTCGCACACCTCATCAGAAGCTGCTCCAAGGTGGTCTTTGCCATGGCAACCGCCCCGTTGGAAACCTGCAGGCCAGGGACTCCTCAGAACGAAAAGGGCTGTGGCTGAGCGCCTGCACCCCTTGCACCAGCTAATTTAACAACCCCCGTTCAGTACTTCAGGAGCCAAGTCGCCTTCCTACAATTTCCATAGGTCACTCAGAAAAGAAAATGCAGATCTGGACACACTCCTTATATTTACGCGACAGACGAGCTGGCAATGCCCGCTGTACTCTATTTGTTCGAGTTACACCTGCACATAGGTTCCGAAAAATGCAGCTTCCACAGAAACTCCTGCAGCACCTGCACTATTTAGCTCTACGGCAGGAGTGAGAAGTATTGTTTCCCTTTACAGAGAAATGTGCCGTGTTATGTACTCTGGCCTGTGACCATTCCTTAGCAAGGCAGACAGATATTTAGACAACCAGGGAGAGCCTATGGTGGTTGTGACCTGTCTTTTTTATCCAAGATGCCGTAACGAAATCTGAGCTGCTAGGAGAGCCCATTTCCAGAACTGCTTCATACTAACTATTCTCCAGGCAAATCAGTTTCTGGAACAGCTTGGTTAGGTTTGGGACCACCCATTACCTACCTCTCCAGTCAAGTCCATCATGACAAAGAGAAGCGCTTTGAGGAACGTCTGCTGGTTCTGGAGAACCCAAGTGAGAGGCAGCCGCTCCATGAGAAATTTAATGGACACCACACCCCCCAGCTTTGCATACCAGGCCTGCTCATAGCAACACGCACACAAGCGTTCTACGATGTAAGAAAACAGAGGCAGCTGGCACGCCTGGGGAGAAAAACAGAAGCACAAACTATCATGTTACTGCAACTCTTAAACCACCAGTTTCCAGGCTACCCGCAGGCACAAACACCCCCAAAAGAGCAGATGCTTCTCAGTCTTTCCTTACCCTCTCCTTTGAGCCCAGGATGATACTGGCAACATCAAATATCACAGCTAGTGCCACCTCTCCAATCTTGCAAAGCTCCTTTTCCTCGTATGCCATGCAAATGGCTATTGCATCAATTAGGACCAAGGGATCCATTCCTTTGGACCCATTTTCTTCACTGTGGAACATGGCTGTGCTGGGCTGGCTGCCCACCTGGTAGCAAGGAAGCAGGAAAGGACCTGAAAGAGAGGCAGCAGGCATGGGACAAAGTCAAGGTTATTTCCATGGACGTTCTTGCCCCTCAAATGGCAAAACTACCTCATTTTTTAATTTTTTTTTAACGTTTTATTTATTTTTGAGACAGGGAGAGACAGAGCATGAACAGGGGAAGGTCAGAGAGAGGGAGACACAGAATCGGAAACAGGCTCCAGGCTCTGAGCTGTCAGCACAGAGCCCGACGCAGGGCTCGAACTCACGAACTGTGAGATCATGACCTGAGCCAAAGTTGGACGCTTAACCGACTGAGCCACCCAGGCGCCCCAAAACTACCTCATTTTTAAAACACTTAAGTTTATTTATTTTTAGGGAGAGAGTGAGAGTGAGCGTGCGCCTGTGCAAGCAGGGAAGGGGCAGAGAGAGAGGGAAAGAGAGGATCCCAAGCGGGCTCTGCACTGTCAGCGCAGAGCCCCATGCAGGGTTCGAGCTCATGACAGTGAGATCATGACCTGAGCTAAGATCATGAGTCGGATGCTTAACCGACCGAGCCACCCAGGCGCCCCTAAAACTTTTTTAAGTTTATGTTTTTAGTAGTCTCTGCACCCAACATGGGGCTCAAACGCATGAGACTGAGGATCAAGACTTGCATACTCTACCAACTCCAATAGCCAGGCACCCCTAAACTACCTCGTTTTCAAACTAGAGGTCAGAAGCTCAATAAAAGCCCACGCTGGTACTTTTTTTTTTCCTTTATGAAAAAACTTCTTAATTAATAACTTATTTATTTTTAAGTTTTCATCCAAATTAGTTAGCATATAGTGCAACAATGATTTCAGCAGATTCCTTAGTGCCCCTTACCCATTTAGCCCGTCCCACCCCCCACAAAACCCCTCCAGCAACCCTCTGTTTGTTCTCTATATTTAAGAGTATCTTATGTTTTGTCCCCCTCCCTGTTTTTATGTTATTTTTGTTTCCCTTCCCTTATGTTCATCTGTTTTGTATCTTAAAGACCTCCTATGAATCAAACGATATGAGACTTGCTCTTCTCCGACTAATTTGCCAGCACTGGTACTTTAGACCAACTTCTGTTAAGTTGCAATTACTTGTAAACTAAGTGGTCTAATTCACACTAAGGTGATTTTTCTGAATTATTTCCGTTATAAACAGTATTCTTTTCAGATTTTCTCAGTCATAACTCAAAAATGCATTAGTTTAAAATGAAAACCACCATCAGGTTCCTTGTTTTAGAAAATTAGGGAGGGCTGGGTGCCCCGTCGGTTAAGCATCTGACTTCAGCACAGGTCATGATCTTGTAGTTCATGAGTTCGAGCCCGGCATCGGGCTCTGTGCTGACAGCTCGGAGCCTGGAGCCTGCTTCAGATTCTGAGCCTCCCTCTCTCTCTGCCCCTCCCCAACTCATGCTCTCTCTCAAAAATAAATTAAACATAAAGAAAAAAAAGTAAAAATCATTGAAGAGACCAAGGGGCACAGCACAGAAATGACTGTGGGCTATGCTCTGGACGTCCTGACATACAAATAACAATTAAAAAGCAACTTGGGCCTGACACCCAACACACAGAAAATAATCTGCTATTAATTAATGCCTTGGAGGCACCCAGCAAGATAGGCATTATCAGGCAGCTTACAAGTCTGCTGGAAAAGACATTAACGGAGAGACACTGAGGAATGATCTAAAATAAACCTTATAGCATTGACTATCCGGACCAAGAAAGCCAAGGAGAGATACAAGAGGGAAAGTTCTAGGTGTTCTGCGGTGTTCAAAGGAAGTTGCTTTGCTGCTCTGGAGGGTGAGGGGTGAGGGGTCTTGGGAACACCTGCCCAGCGCCTCCTCTGGGAGGAGCTGCAGAAGCTGGGAGTAAGTGTTCAGAAACTTACACAGCAACTGGCAGTGTCAGGGCATTTTATTGCCTTCTGCAAAAGCACCCGTCCGGATGGATTAGGAAGAGAAGCAAAGAGACAAACAAAAGTGGCCCGTCCCCATCCAGAGCCTGAGGGGTGGCAGGGATGACCACTCCAGGAACCGAGAAAAGCACAAAGACTTGGGGGAAGCCAGCTGACAGCAGGAGGACAGAGGGGGAGGCTTGGCCTTGGAAAACAACACAAGAAAGACCGGCAACAAGGGGGACCACAAACTTTTACACGCGGAGTGCCCAAAAGTATTCCGCCCCCATTTTCATGAAAAACAAAGGGCCAAAATATTAAACGAACATATTTTACAAATGAAACGTGGTAACAATTTTTAAGTTAATGTCGCACCCATCACTGAAATATCGCTTATCCCGCAATAAGTGGGGATTAAAAAAGCAAAGGCCAAAAATCAACCAGCCAAACGGCTTCTCTGAAATACCATGAAGTCCTTGTGGAGCTTTGGAAGCAGCCCAAGGAAGTCACGCGAGCACTTGCACCGCCCCACTCACCACACTGCTGGGCAACTGCCACCATCGTGTAGTGGCGGATCAAGCTGGCGACAAAGGGCAGGGCGCTGGGCCGGAGATCCTTAATGACAGCAGACATGAACGCCCCAGTCAGGGCCTGCTCAAACGTCTTCCGAGCTGGAGTGTCCTGTGCTTTGTAGCGATGTGATATGATGACATTAGGGATGGTCTTTTCTGTAAAGCTGAAAGACAAGATTGGATCTGTCATCACAACACCGAAGTCCCGACCTGATGATGTCACCAGCACTTCTGTTTTCATTTTCAGCTTGCCAACCTTCCCCTTGTTCAGACAGGCCGAAGTGCGTTCATTTCTCTGCTTTAATTCCAGTAACACCTGGATTCAAACAGGATGAACTTCATCAAGAATATCTATAACCAATGGTTCAAGAGATCCCAAGTGTGTTCTACCTAATATGAGCACAGGCAAGGAATCAGAGCAAAATTACACTGTGGCAGCAGATTTAGTATCTTTATAGTTTTTAAAGAAAGTGGATGTTGGACTTCTGTCTTTTGTAACTAAGTCAAATTCTAAGAAATAAACCAATCACTTGGGGTGCCTGGGTGGCTCAGTGGGTTAAGCATCTGACTTTGGCCTACGTCATGATCTTGCCATTTTGAGTTCAAGCCGCGCATTGGGCTCTGTGCTGCCAGCTCAGAGCCTGGAGCCTGTTTCAGATTCTGGCTCTCCCTTTCTCTCTGCCCCTCCCCCACTCGCGCTCTCTCAAAAATAAACTTTAAAACAAAAAAAAAAAGAAAGAAAGAAACCCATCAACAATCAAATAGAAATGAAAACTCTTGAAGGCAGCTATACACCTATTGTATGTTGAAAAATCACACCATGCCAAGGTGCCCAGGTGGCTCAGTCTTAAGCGTCCGACTTTGGCTCAGGTCATGACCTCACGGTTCATGGGTTTGGGCCCTACATTGGGCTCTGTGCTGACAGCTCAGCTTCAGATTCTGTGTCTCCCTCTCTCTCTGCCCCTCCCCTGCTAGTTCTCTGTCTCTGTCTCTCTCTCAAAAATAAAGAAAACATTTAAAAAAATAAAAAGAAAAGAAAGGAAAAATCACCACGGGAACTATATCAGACCCGGTTATTAGAGGCCTCACTGACTGCATGGACCACCCATCACCGATGCTCTGAGAAACATGTAAATATAGAGCCAAAGTCCCCTCCCTGCAATGTAACACAGAAAGATTAACACCCACACATGATCACAAAAGACCACCACCACATGACAAGCATCTGGGGAATGGAAGGGTCACCATGGATCAGAAAAGCAAAAGATCTGCTGAATGTCTGTCACGTGCCCAGCGCTAAGGATATAATGGTTCATAACAGGACAGAAAAGGCCAGGACCCTTGCTCCCTGAAGCTGACAGCCTCAGGAGGCAACAGTCAGACTACAAAGGAGGTAAATTCTAATCCTCAAGCACCCAGTTTCGCCTCTTCATTTTCTCGAAAAGCCCAGAGAAGCATCACTAGGCAGATCACAAGCTGACTTCCCGACTTGACGGAGCAAAGTCCTAGCACCGCGGAGATCTGGGAGGTGCTCTCCACCCTAAATCCTGATGGAAGATGCACTAATCACAGAAAACCACATCCCCAACATACTTAGGGTGTGCGAGAAGCTGGTAGAGGGCATGTTTATTGTCCTCCAGACTCATCATTGCCACCAGGAAGCACTTGATCACCTCCCACGCCTGCCTCCGGTAGTAAGGCTCCGTGTTGGCGCTCTTCAGGCAGTCTAGAGCGGTTTCGATGGCCTACGGCAAACACAAAAAGCGTAGTTTATGCAGAAATTACCTGACCACAAAATTCTCTCTTTACAAGACAAAAGAGACTTCTTTATTTTTTCAGAAAACCTACACAGTTATATGTACTAATTTTATCCTGTTCAATTAGGTTGACCAGGAAGGCTGGGGAGGCATAATCATAAACAAAAAATCACGTGAAGCCTTAAACAGCTAAGAGATTAGCCTCAATGACCATTCTATAGCTATAAACCCTGTAAGCAGAAGAAGTGATGGGCGTTAAAAGATTCATCTAGGCTGTGTGTGAGGAAGCAGTGGATGCTGACAGGGCCAGCAGCCCTGCCCTAAACACTCACACACGGTCACAAAGAGCATGACAACAGGTCCTCACTGTTGTGCCAGAGCCCAGGGCACCGCAGCACTGTCCCGCCTCCCACCGCCTCTGCCCTGGTCACCAACAGGTAACAAATCATGTGGAGACAATTTCAGAAGCAGTAAGAATCAATGCAACCTTTGAGCCAATTACCTGCCAAAAGAACAGAGCGTTGTAACGTGCCACAAGCAGGATTGTTTGTGAGAATTCGCCAGCACCTGGCTTGGCCATGAGCTCATGCCCTTGGCCCCGGCAGCCCCACCGGCTGTGTGGGGTGCTGCGCGCCCTCGGCCTCTGCCTGCTAGGAAGCCGGCCCCTTGTGCACCCGAAGTCTGTAGGGGAGTCCAGGAGGATGTGGGAGCCAATCTTCAAAACTTGGTTTCTTCTTTGGGGGAAAAACTACTTCTAAAGAGATTTCCTGCTCTGCTTAGTCTATGCAGCATCAAATGAAAGTCAGATACCTTAGTTCTCACGACTAATACCAAGCTTGCCACTGACAGGGCTGAAGCAAACAGTCCTGGGTTAAGACATTACCTACACTCTGGGAACATGCTTCAGACCCAGGATATTCACTTCAGTAACTTGCAATGTAAAGGCAGCATTTTAGCTGTATTCTCTTAGGAGGAAACTAGTGCTTATTTGGCAAATATTTTTATTAAGGTTTGGGGGAGAAGCTAGGGTTGCGTCTCACTGTGAGGTCTGGAGAGGACACCTATCTACGGGCTGGGGGAGGGTCAGGGACAATGTGAGTGCTTGAGAAGTGGGGGATACAGGATATTGAGAGAGGATGATGGATGAGAACCCCGGAGGGACATTTATCCATGATGGGCATCGTTCCCCATAGATGTTTAATAAAGCCTGACTGAAAAAAAAGAAAAAAAATCACAGAACTCACTATGTGGGTAAGGTTTGAATACAGAAAAGTGAACAGGCAGAGCTCTACACTATGACACAACAGGACAGTCAGCCCTGAGCAAAGGGAGGGCTTTGAGTGGGTCCAGGCCACGAAATGCTGGTTTAAGACCAGATCTGTCTGCAAGGAGTTCAGGAATCCAGCTGGCATCTGGCTTACTAAAACGGCGGAGTCACTTAGATGCACGCAGAGGCCTACTCTAACACCCTTTTAAAAAACAGCCAGTACGGGATGCCTGGGTGGCCCAGTCAGGTGAGCGTCCGACTTTGGCTCGGGTTACGATCTCAGTTTGGTGCGTGAGCTCAAACCCCGCATCAGGCTTGCTGCGGTCAGTGCTGAGCCCGCTTCAGATTCCCTGTCCTCCTCTCTCTCTGCCCCTCCCCAACTTGCATGCTCTCTCTCAAAAATAAACAAAACATTAAAAAAAAAAAAAATACCCAGTATGTAACGACTAGATAAACATCCTGAAAAAACACGGTAACAAAAGTTCTAAGGGAGGGTGGAAGAAGGCTGGCTCTACAATAAGGCGGAGAAGTCAACCTGAACAATGTAGATCATGGTAAAGTGGACCAAGATGCATGTGACAAAGGACCAGGAGGGCTCGATGAGGTGAAAGGGGGAACAGTTTTCAAAATGACAAAGCAAAAGCAGCAGAGTGGACACTCGGGCATGATGCTGGGCATGCTGTCTGCCCATTTTCTACCCAACGGGACAGGAGTTCCAAATGGCAGATAGAGAGAGACCACAGAGCTGCCCGCAGAGGGCTCAGGAGCCAGGAGAGACAGCAGGTGCTACGTCTGGATAGAGAATGGGAGAAGTGGGTGCTCAGGAATGACAAGTATGGGATAAACTTGGGTTCTAATGACACTTGAAGTAAAGCCTGTTAGGCAATGAAACGGACTAAGTTCAAGGAAGGGGTGGGCTGGGCGGCGGTGTCTCCTGCTCCAGCTCCATCGGGAAACATGAAACTGCTCAAGGGTCCAGAGTTCTCCAGGCAGTACACCCCCACCGGCCTCCTGGTGTTAGGAAAGCCCCTTTGCCACCCAAGCTGGTCCCCCAAAACAGTCTGTCCTTTGAGCTAGAAACTCCCTCCCCAAGGGCACCTGCCTGGCTCAGTCAGTAGAGCATTTGACTCTTGATCTTGGGGTTGTGAGTTAGAGCCCCACACTGGGTATAGGGCTTACTTACAAACAAAATCTTAAAAAAGAAATTCCCTGGCAAGAAAGACATGTTTTATTTACGTATTTGCAAACAGAAATTCACTTTCTTAAAATGAGATGTATAGTATCCTTAAGAAGCTCCTGCAGATTTCCAAATTTACCTTCTCCATCGGGAGCTGAAGAGATGCTTTACAATCAGAAAACTCCACTGTGATACTGGGGCCTTGAACCTCGGTCACAACATAGTGCAGCTTCTGGGACTCCTTCAACATCTTCCTGTTACTGCCACCAAATTTACCAAGTACACGATAGGCCACGTGAGAAATGCTATCAGCAGGATTGCGTAAAGTGCGCCATAAAGCCTAAAAACCAAAGTACTTTGATTAAAATCCTTGCAAGGCTAGGCATCCTCATGGTTCACAAATCAAACTTTTCAAGTTGTAGCAAATTATACAGCAAAAATTCTTCCTCCCATCTCTGTCCCCCAAACACAAATTTCCCCTTATTGGGAGAAGCCAATGTTATTAATCTTATGTATCCTTCCAGAAAAATTTTCTTTAAAACGCACATATAAACATAAATGTTCTTCCATGCTCCTGAAACACACACAGTAGCATATGATAAATATCGCAGAGCTCAAGAGCAAGAAAACTAAGCAATATATCGTCTAAACATATATACAAAATGGGACCAGAAGAGGCATGGAGGGAAATGCTCTTTACTGTTAAAGTCCTTGTCCTGGATTTGATGGTGAGTTCTCAGGTTTTTACTTCGATTATTAGGCTTTATAACTTACAAACAAGATAAATTCCTACGAATCGGATAAACGATCTTATACATTTCAAACTTCGTGTTAGAAAGGATGGTGAAGGGCGAAAACACAATTATGACAGGCCCCGCATTCTGGGAACAGATAACAAGTATGCGCACCTTGTATCAGTGTATAAGGACCACACACACTCAACTGTTTCAAAAAACTCTTGTCAATCTTCCCACATTCTTTCACCTAAACTATCTAAGTCCTCAAAATTACTACGTCTGTCTAGGGGCACTTGGGCGGCTCATTTGGTTTAATGTCCGACTCCTGATTTTGACTCAGGACATGATCTCACAGTTCGTGAGTTTGAGCCCCTTGCTGGGCTCTGCATGGACAGTAAGGAACCAGCTTGGGATTCTCTCGCTCTCTCTCTGTCCCTCTCTGGTTCATGTGCAGGTGCAGGCATGCTCTCTCTCAAACTTAAAAAAAAAAAGTCTATTTAAGGCTATTTTCTTAGATCACCTTCCATAACAATACCAGATATTAGCATCTAGTAACAGCCAACGTAAAATCTTAGAATTTTCTTTAAAGCAAAATTTCAGCTTCTCTTATGTTCCTAAAGGTCCACCAAGGCCTGTCCATCAGGAACCCCTGCTGAGAGGTGCTAAGCCCCCCCACCCCCCCCCAACCTCTACCGCTCCACCCGGCCCCACCACTCCTCATGTACCCTCAGGAGAGGGAATTTCTGCCTAACCCCCCGGGAGGGGGTGGCACTGGGAGCGAGTGCTGGTTGAGGAGACCACAGAGAAACAGACTATGACACTTGTCTAGTGTGGGGGGCGGGGATTACTGGGGCTCCAAAAGCAGGAAGGAGCCTCGCCCCTGTCTCCCAGGACTGTCTGCCTCATGAAACAGCAAGAGCCCCATGAGCCCAGCCCCACTTCCTCCTCCCACATGCTGCTCACCCACACCTGGGTCAGGCCCAGGGTTTGCCTTCCAGAACCAACAGTGCCGTTCTCTCCTGAGGCAGGCTCTCCGTCAATCCTCCAAAGGACGGCTGGGAAAGTGGACTTGGAGGCCCTGACCCACCTGCCAGCCCCATCCTCTCCCACCCAGATGGCACACAGGGTCCCTATCTCAGGACTGGGGAGGAAAGTCTCCCAAACCCAGCTTCAAGTGCACACTGCAGTTTCCAATCCAGATTCCTGTCTTTTAGGGTTACTGAGTCTCCATCCTTTGAAGCTGGCATTCGGACCTCTAGTTGGGGCCAAATACTCCAAAGCAGAGAGGCAGTATAGTGACAGGCAGCCTACGCTTCTAACAATTACCGACTACATTACAAATCCGTAACGACAGCAAAACGTGAAGGCAAAACCTAATATTTGACATCCAAACTCTAAGGAAGAAAACATGTTTTCAAAACCATCTCAATTATCTGCTTCAATTCCCTTGACCCGAAAGTGAACACCTGCACTTCCTCAGGAGCGTGATTCTCTTCACTGCAGCATCCCGAGATCTCTTGTGGACAAAGAAAGGCTCTTCCTGGCAGCACATAGTAACCACAGCACCTGCCCTCACAGGTCATCAACTTAAATGAGTCTGTGACCCTCGTGAAAACCCTCTGAAAAAAGGGCAACACTGCAAAACAAATGTCTATTTAATACATATTTCTACACATCTTTTCATAAGCCAGGAGACTCATGAAGAGGTTAAAAACTACACCACTTCATCTTGCAGAGAGCCCAACACGGGGCGCAGGCAGTTCACTGGGGGTGGGGGGGCTGTCATTTCCAGAAACACTAGCCTAGAAGCCCCGGGAAAACCGATCCGTGAGCCCCCGACAGCCAGCGCTGGGCTGGCCCCTGCGAGAACGCACACTTACCTGCATGAGCTCCGCACGGACAGGCTGGATGTGGTCATAGAGGAAATCGGGCTGCAGGTTGTCCACGCACAGCTCCAGGGTCCTCAGGCCTTGGCTGACCAGCGTCTGCGAGCCGTTGAGAGCAGACACCAAGGGATCCATTAACATGGGCAGGTAGGGCAGGAGGGAGCTCAGCCGCACGGGCACCGTGAGACACAGCTCCACGAACAGGTCCTTCATGTGCTGCTTGTGCAGGCCGCTCTGCAGCATGTTCAGGCCTAGAAGCAGGGTTTGCAGGCATCAGAGAAGAACATCACCCCCAGACGGGCCAGAGTTAATCGTACAGAATAACTGTTCCACCTTCTACTATCAACATCAGCGCAATGACAGGAAGACGTTTTACGTCTCATCTACTACATCAGCTAAACCTATTCTAGAACCATGACCCTTCAGTCCGTCATGTTCATGGTGACAACAGCAGGCTGCATACAACTATAACGTAAGCTATGATACAATTATTTAATATTAATTAATCCTAATGAGATAGCTAATATCACACATGGATCTTTTAAGAATCACGTTGTTGTTTTTAACAAGCCTGATCCAGAGACACAAGACTCCAATAAGATACCTTCACCTCAAGCTTGAGGTTTACAACCTCACATGTTTTTTCAGGTTTCCAAGAGACCACAGTTGAGGTCTCTGCTGTAAAATAAACGTTTTTTTTTTTTAAATCCACTTTCATTTCCTGCAAATGGAGAAGATCTTCCTTCTCACAAAGACAACATCCCTGCTTTTTGTGAGGGTAAGCTGAGCTCCTTCCTAACTGAAACATGTCAGATCAGGACCTGCCCTGAGTGCTCAGAGACCAGCTAGAAAGAGAAAGGCCTAGAACAGTGGATGCATCCCAGGCAGTGCAAGATGGAGAGAGCGCAGAGAAAAGATCGATCAGGGAAGGCATCACAAAGTAACAGCACTGGATTCAGGGTCCAAAGGAGGAGAAGGAGAAAGGTTAAGTTCCCAGAAGGGGATCCACTCGAACAAAAGTAGATAGGGAGAAATGAGCCTGGGGAGGAGGAAATGAGACTCCACAGAACAGAGGACTCAGGCTGGGGAATGACTGGAGATGGGGTTAAATAACGGATGGGCCACCTTGCAGGGTGGACTCATGGCCATGTTACAGGCAACATGGCCGACTTTTTCCCAATGCCTCCTGGGTACTATACGTTGTAAATGGCTTTTCTTTAAGGATCCCCTTTAGCTCTATATCTTGAAAGCATTCCTGGTCACACCGGAATTGCAGGATTCTGGTTATGTAAGTTTACCTCAAAGTAAAAATACACACTTATAAATCAGCTTTATAATTGCTTTTTCTCTTCTTATTCTGACTCTCTCTCCAACTAGGGATCCCTGATATTACTACTAAGCCACTAGAAACCACTTTGTAGACTTGCTTACCAAATGCTACAAAAATACAACCAAGTCCTAACCAGGGTGATGGAAACCTTCCAACTCCTGTTCAACTCTTGAGTAGGGAGGGGAAGGTCCATCCCTGAACAAGGGGGCTCCCTTCAAAGTCCTACTGCCTTTAAAGAGAGTGGGACACGGGAACATGAACACATGGACACACACACACCTCTGGCACGGGATACGTACATATATCCCCTCACCAAGACCTTCACTGGATGCAGAGGATGAATGAACCCCACAACCACAGTCAGCCAAACCCATACATGCACACAAGACTAAAAGGCAACCAAAATCACTGCTCTGACCTTGCAGGAGGTTTGGTAGGAGAGGCAAAAATTCCTGATACAGGAGGTCATGGCTACCTCCCCCAATGGAGCGGAACAGGGCCCGGAGCAGCAGGAAGTAGTTATAGGGCTCTTTGGCAGTCTGTGCAAGTTCCATTGAGCTGTTCACGATCTTGTGCAGGTGGGGCTGCGCGGTGGAGAAAAGGCAAGTTAACACGCTCTAAATGAGGATGGGCGACACCCTCAGAACTCATGCTGAAGGTTCACTGTAAACAGGGATGGAAGGTAGTTCTGACGAGTTCACTCCTAAAGGCAAAACAAAACAAGACCTTTCCATCCTTTATTTGGCTCAGATTAATTTGTCTTGAAATATTATGCTGGTTTCCACCAGGATGGCTGCAGAAGAAGCATTTAATAGGCTCCTACGTTACTGTGCAGTTACACGATGTTGAAAAGGTAACACTCTGGAGCAGGAACCAGAGGGTCTGTCCGTTCTGCTCTGCAACTCAATATGGTCACTTCCCTCCTAAGACTAAATAATCAAACAGGATGAAGATGCCCATTTCCTAGAACAATCTAAATGCAGAAAGTAACCGAAAGGAAGTGGAACCTCACGATCAAAAAGGATACACACAACGTCTGGAAGAGCCTCAAAAACTGAGATCGTAAGATCTTGGAAGACTTAATCAAAAAATTTTCTTTAATAATAATAAAAGTACTCTATCAGCCTGTAATAACGTTAATTAACATTTAAAGCCAGACTAGCTTTTTATTTTGTACTTCAAATGCTGATTTTAACATGTAACAGGCTCAGCTGCACACGAAATGTTCTACAGGTATGTTTACAGTGAACTGTGTCACTGACATCGTTCCTAATTTGTTATCATACGTGGCACAATGTACATGTGCATGTATCCTACCATCAGGTTTTATTCTGGTTTTGTTGTTGTGCATCTAATATCGGCAAAAATTAAATTTTTCAAAGACACCAAATTGTGTGGACGCATATTACAGTTAAGCGTTTGTTCTTAGAAAAATACAAGTATTTTTCTTTTAGGTGAACACAAAAGTAATGTTCAGGTTGTTGCTAAGTGACTGCGACAGAACGGAGAAAACCTGAGGGAGCGGTCACATAAAAACAGAGATTACTGGTGCTCCTGGTCACCGCCTGTACATGTCCTGCTCCAGGAGGGGAAAAAAAAAAGGATCTTGTTTGTGTCTTCAGAAGCCCCCCCCTCCCCCCCCCGGCGGGAAGACATCACACTTTAGATAAAACTGCTGCTAATTAACTCAGCTTCCTACAGGAATTAAAATATTTTGCCTTAAGTGGAAATGAATTTTTATTAGGTTTTTGTGCCACCGTCTGCTGCCTTTTCAGTGGGACATGTAACCATGGGTAAGTTTTTTTTAGTCGTTTGCTAAAATCAAGTAACTGAAGAGATGGAATTAGACTGCACTGGTCATCCACTACGTTAGGAGACATGTCCCTCCGAAACGGTCCTAGTAAGGGATACCGATTAGTTAGAATTCATAAAGAGGAAAAACAAACAAGTGGTCCCGAAATGAGATGTTCCCCGTACTGCCAAGGAAGATAGGAACACGGCGAAGACACAAAGTTAGAGCGGAAGAAGGCTGGCAGAATCAGAACTGTTACAAAAGCCACCTGTTTCTCTTCGGACAAGAGAAGCTGGTAGAGATTTTTCCCTTGCTTTTTTCCCATTACTCAATTTTTAAAATAAGAACGATGTGCTATTTTGTGTAATCCAGAGAAAGAAACTGGAATTAAAAAAAAAAAAATTTAGTGGTGGCAATACTAACAACAACCCACTGCCTGCCACGGGCACTCTGAAGCTTTCATTTCAAATCACGGATGAATCCTCTGAAACGTTCTTCACATTTAGGCCCTTACTGGCCCGAATATCTATGAACTCAAAGAGCACTTTACAAATCTAAAAACAACACCTCCCATTTCCATGCAAATGGAGAACAGGAAGTAAAACACAACCCAAAACTCCCCAAAACAAAGTACACTTGGCTCCACGAGCTTTACCTTCAGCATTTGTTCGTTTTCAGCTGCAAAGAGGGAGACTGAGCCAAAGACCAGCTTGAACAGCTTGAGGTACAGGTTGGAGACCTCCACGCTGGAGCCCATCTCCGGCAGGCGGTCCAGGAGGTACTCCACCAGGATTGTGGCGAACAGAGCCGAGGTAGTAGGGTTCGCCAAGAAGGAGTTGGCAACAATCTGTCAAAAGGAGAAACGTGCTTGACAAAAACAATCCTCAAAGTAGCCTTAACACTAAGTAATGAACTTTCCAAAATCACAAAATCAAATCTGTAACAGACAGCACAAGAAATTAATTATCCACCCTAGGAAAAAAATTTGTAAACCTGCCAAGCACAGAGTAGGGCCGTTCACTTCAAACACTCACGTCCATTATTTTATCTTCACTATCCAATACCAGGAGCCTACATCTAACATATATTTAATTTATACTAATGAAAGAAACTGATCCAAGACATCTTGATATTTTGAACAAAAAATACTATGTCCTAACATCTCTCTAAATTTTTCTACCAGCACGTCCTTAATCATATCATTTAGAACACCCTCAAAATAAAGAAAATGCCAAGCGCTCCACACATCAACAAGTAATTTTAAAATCAACGTTCAAAAGATAAGACAGAGTTTTATACCTGAAGAGCATAATTTTTTGAGATTCTTTCCACCATGTAAGGGACTGTCGTCTGAAAGATTTCTTTAAACGTTAAGGGATTCATCATTGTGAACACGCCGGCAAAGTGTTCCAACACCTCCTTCTCCTCCTTCATTCTGACGGTCTGGCAGTTTGCTACTCGGATGTAGGTCTGTCCATTTCCAGCTATCTGGACCTAGCACAGGGAAGAAACCCATGGATGTTAAAACCAGGCGTCTCTGAATGTATTCCATAACGTAACTGGACCGGCTGCATGTTTAAAACACAGCGTTTGAATTACATAATAAATGTTCTCCCATCTTTTTAATTCTCTATTCTCAGCTTAGTTTTGGAAAATAATTAAAACAAGCAAAAAAGCTTTGCTAAGCGTTCCACGCGAGAACAAATTTAGTAAAACTTCCATCTTGCTTCCACTGCGTTCCATGTACACAGACCGCCTCCCCCACCAAATGCTCACGCTGAGACTTACAAGGAAAATCTTCACCGTTAAAGCAATGCTACACTACAGAACAAGAGCAAATCTGGGGACACGAACACTGCAGACAATCTGCAGTAAACTGAGCCTTTTAGGACCCCTTCCATCACATCACCGGCACCCTCATCCCAGGGGCGTTTCCCACACTCAGGAGCCTGGTTTGAGGGCACTTCCTTACCTGATAAATATCTAAAGCCTGCATTGCATATTTCACAAGTTTTATATAAATCTGAGTCTCTTTGGGCTGTAACTGCTTGTTGGGAATGAACTGAGCTTCTGGAAAAGAGAGAGCATAATCAGTTAAGGTGAACAACACCCACTCTGCAGAAAACATCCCATCTAAATAATTCAAGAGCGGAATTACCACCAGGTGCTTTACATGACGTTATGCCCCACGTGATGGTCTTGACACCACAGACCAAGGTTTTGACCAAACTTCGGCAATCTGTGACCTGGAATGTCTGCTTGTCCTCTTTATCCTTTTCTCCTTGCTTTTCAAACGGAGGCACAGGGGCCGGGGTCACGGGGGTGGCTGGGGTCGGGGGTGGGGGTGGGGCGGGGGTGGGGACAGGCGCAGGGGAGGGGGCGGGGCCCGGGGCCGCAGGGGCAGCGGGCACCCCGGGAAGGGCTGCCTCCACTGCTCCGAGTTCTGACTGAGGCTTGCACTTCTTAAAGATGGCAGAGAGCTGGTACCGGGCAATGGTGTGGAATTTGAGGACAAAGACCTAGCAGAAAGAGAAAGGGGAGAGAAAGACAAAAATCATTCTTCTTCCACAGGCTGGCAGCCCTTCCAGGAGACAGGAGAAGCTCTCTGAAGCCACTTGCCGAAGAGAAGTGTGCCATCCTCCCCAAGGAGCACTACAGTGGCATCCCTACCTCCACTGTCACTGTGAGGAATCTGGCTCAGAAAAGCTGGGGGACTTGTCGCAGAAGCCTGGACGCGTGGCCCAGACTACTCCAGACCCACACTATCGACTGCTGGCCTCAGCAATCACACTGTACTCTGTCCCCACGCACCCAACCGGGCACCTCCCCTGGCTATACAGTGTGCCTGTAATCCCTCTTCTAGGTACTCGCCAGGAACCACACAGTGTCCCTGAAATACTTGCCAGGAACAGTGTGGGGAGCGTCCACGTATCATTTACTTAGCGCTCACGACAATCCCGGGAGGCAGACACTGACTGTATCCCTGGCTAGGAGCAGGCTGGCACAGAGATGTTAAGCATCTTGTCCAAGGGCACCTGGCTAGCGGGGGATTTGAACCCAGGCAGTCTGACACCGGGGATTGAGCTCGGCAATCGGAAGGCTGCATGACCTGGTCAGTAAACCACCGGTACGAGTCCAGAAGTGGGCACTGGGATGAAAGCACGCAGGACGCCCACACCTCCCAGGAGAGCTGGTACCTCCAGCATCCGCATCAGGACGTCCCTCCCGTTGCCGCTCTCCTGCTCGCTCTTGGAACGGATGCAGTCCACCAGGTTCAGCAGCAGCTTGCAGGACATGGTCTGGATGCTGCTGGGCAGGGACTCGTCATCGATGTTCTTGGCAAAGAGCTGGACGGCGAGGGAGAGGTCGCTGAGGGGCAGGTGCTGACGGACGTGGTGCACGAGGTCGGCCAACGTGCTGTAGGCGAGGGGCCTGTGGGCAGAGACCCCCGCTAGTGAGCATCCGTCCCAACATGCCTGCAGGGCCGCGTCTGCGGGCCACCACTTCTCCCACTACCTGCCCCAGGAACACGGCACAGGGGCGGTGCACCTGGGGCACGCTTTTTAGGTCTTCTAGGAGTGACACCATCTGATGCCCAGTTGCAGGCTGGTTCAACCCCAAGCTACATAAAAAGTGTCTTTGTATTGGGGCGCCTGAGTGGCTCAGTTGGTTAAGCGTCTGACTTTGGCTCAGGTCACGATCTCATGGTTCGTGAGTTCGAGCCCCGCGTCGGGCTGTGTGCTGACAGCTCAGAGTCTGGAGCCTGTTTCAGATTCTGTGTCTCCCTCTCTCTCTGCCCCTCCTCCACTCGCACTCTGTCTCCGTCTCAAAAATAAACAAACATTAAAAAAATAAAAATAAAAGTGTCTTTGTATTTGTAACAATTTTACATGGCCATCACAGTGAATAGTCTACATCGTATTCAAAATATTCTTCCTATTTTTCAAAAGATCTATCACAGCTCCCAAATTAGAACCAAAAAATTACTGATGTTGACTCATTTTACACTGTAAAAAACAATACACTGTTAATTTTCTCCTTTAGAAAGAAACATGGTCACAACCACATTTATTTTATGAAATGAATAAAAAACAAAGACTAGAAGGAAATGCACCAAAATATTATCCATGTTACTTGAACTCCTTATGTAGAACAAAGACGTTTGTTTTCTTCCCTTCTTTCTTCTCGTTGGGTACTTACACATTCTTTTATAATAAAGAGATGTACTTATTATGTAAACAGCAAACAAAACAAAACAACCCCAACAAAAAACCAATACGAGTCAGATCAAGTTGTGCCTACAACTGACATCAAGACAACTACTCTGAATCTTCCCTTTAAGCCAACACATAAAAACCAACCTAAAACGTTTCCAAATTTCCCGCAATTCTAAATCCCCACGGGAGAGTAAAGGTCTGTGGAGAGCGTCTGTTGAAACGCTCACACATGAAGGGCCAGGGCCCACCACCCCGACCCCCCCGATTTAGCCAACAGGCCTCATGGGCTGAATATCGTACCTGAGAGTCTCCCGAGCAGTATATCCTGATCCAATCAGTATGGATTCATCAAAGAGCTTGTCCATGCAAGGGATGAACTCTAGAACACAAACACCCGGTGCACACGTCACCCATTACACCCATGACACAGCAGGCTTCCTCACGGTAGCCAGCCTGCTGTCAACAAGCCATCTAGACTGGGAGACGCGTGGGCAGGAGAAAGTCACATGCGCCGTATTTCAAAGACCCCGGCTTTGCTGGGCCGTGTGCTGTCAAAGACACAGTTGGGATCACATGCAGAATCAGAGGACAAACCAGACCAAGGGAGCTTCCCAGTCCCTGGCAGAGAACCTGCCCCAGTGCTTCACTGCAGGCCCGCCCCATCCTCCTCAGAAGCTGCCGCCATCGAGGCGCCTGGTGGGCTGAGCCGGAAGAGCACGTGACTCTCAATCTTGGGGTTGAGTCAAGCCCCACACTGGGTATAGCGGTTACTTAAAAATCTTAGGGGGAAAAAAAAAGCTGCCACCATTGGCCCACACCTGCCTGGAGAAGAGGGGCAGTACCCTCTAAATGCCCCTTTATTCACTGCCCTGGAGTCCTCCCCTTCTTAAACATTTCATGCTTACTCATTATGGAGAAGTACGGAGAAAGAAGGGTATTTCTCCACATAAAGTACCAAAGTCTCGAAATTTTGCAGGGCTCTGATAGACATAGGTCCCAACTCCCTGGATGAGTGAGGCTCACCAGGGTTCTGTCTCTAATCCTACAGGTGGAATCCTCACCAAACCCCCTCCCTGCTCCCCTGTGGGCCTGTAGAGCCAACCAGAGTAGAAACAGCTCGTCTTCACTCAGGGACAACTCACAGTTCTGAGGATGTGCACAGAGGGCAGCAACCCACATTTTTTAGGTCTCTCTGCCATACACACAACCCCCGCCCCACTGCCGGGAGCTCTGGCCACAAACATCCAGAGAATGTTTAGATTCTAGAACAAGTCTGACACCGTGGCCATCTTTGATAAGTCAAGTAAAATACATCCTTCACCAGCTAATAGCTACTAAGGGTCAAAGACAGAACAGACGCAGAGAGGCACAGAGCACATCTCTGGCTAATTCCCAAAGCCAGGCAGCACAGGGACAAGCACCAAATGAAAGCAGCGACAAACTGCCCCTCTGAAGTCAGAGAAGGGGACATGCCTGGAATGTCCTCAGAGGTAGTCAATAGGAAGGACGCACAGAAGGAAAGATGCAAAGGACTCAGGCACCAAACACTGGCGGGCTGGCTACGGACGAGCAAAGAGTGGGAGGAGGAAGTGGTAAGAAATTAAGGCGCAGGCATGGGTTCCCAGATTCCCTCCATGACCCAGAATCAGAAAATGGGTAACTTTGTGAAACAGCCAGGTTTTCTCAAACTACTGCTCTTCAGAATTCGTGCAAAGGGGTTACTATTTATTTACTATCGTTTCAGATACCTTAAAATGTTGATGGACGTGTAAATTTTACGTATACACATTTTTTGTATTTTATACTAATATATAATACTACTAATATCGAATGTGATTAAGTGTGTCTTTTAAATAGACACCTTTGTAAGTTGTGATGTTGCTACCTAAGATACTTTCAAAACAAAGTATCCTAAAACAGCTTGTTAAAAAAAAAAAAAAAAAAAATCAAGCCCATCAGTGGAAAGACTTAAAAGGCAGGAGGGCACGGGGCGCGGGGGTCGGGGGGGTGCAAGGGAGGTGTAAAAGCTGTATTCAACACGACTGATGTGGTCAAACCCCAAGAGCAGCAGCTCAGAATGCACCCGTCTTGGCGGCACAGCCTGAAGACCAAACCCGAGCTGCGTGGCTTCACACGGCTGGGCTGTGGGGGACGGAACACAGGCTGTCCGAGAAGCGCTCTGTCAGCGTTTCCACAAGTAGAAACCTGCTACACAGCTCCCCAAAGACACCCCAGATCCTCCTCACTCGAAATGGCAGCAATGCCAACAGTTACTGAGAACTGCAGTGGAGAGATTTTCAAGTGTTCCGTGTAAAATTCTTCTACTTCAACAGTGTTCAGAGATGAACACGGAGAAAAAGCACATACAGCCAAGGGAGCCGTGACTGGACAAGTCGCAATGGCCCTCAGCCCTGGAGGCACGTGGGGGCTTTGCGTGCTGGTGACGCTGAATTTCTCATCCTGGGTGATGTTCACGCACATCGGTTCTGTAATTTTTGGCAAATCATACATTTCTTTTGTGCACTTTGCTACGTTACATTTCACACACAAAGGGTTTTAAAAATACCTATATTCTACTCAGCTATATCTACATGCATAACTTGTATTTTAATAACATAAAAACATTTGAGCTTTATCATATTAGCTCACGTGTAAGCACGCAAACTGTATCTTTCCCTTCATGTTTAAGAATTATGTAAAGAAGCCCAATCTTAGTTTTATATATGTTCTGATTTACAAGCCAGAGGCAAAAAAAACCCACTTAATATTGAACAATTACTGGGGGAAAAGATTATCCCCCTCAAAACATTTAGGATGGAATTTGGACATAGCAAATACAAAAATATTTTAAAATTATGTATTGGGGCACCTGGGTGGCTCAGTTGGTTAAGGGTCTGGACTTTGGCTCAAGTCATGATCCTGCGATTCGTGGGTTCGAGCCCCACATTGGGCTCAGAGTCTGGAGCCTACTTCAGATTCTGTATCTCCCTCTCTCTCTGCCTCCCTCCTCAAAAATGAATAAACATTAAAAAAAAATATGTATCAATAACTGACAGAAAAAATATAATTATCAGATTGGCCAAAAGCAATTATCAGTCTTATGCATCAAAACAGGACCAATCCCCCAAGCTGTTTCACAGCACGGAGGAAGAAAACAGTTTTCTTCTCACCTTTCAAGGGTTACTGGCTATGAATCAACAAGCAAACAGCTACTTGCCATTTCAAAAGATATGCACCCAAAAGGCAGAGAAATACCATGAGATGCTGAGGACATACGCTATGCTAAGGGAACGACCATGCTAATTATGAGACTGTTCGGACAGCACAGAGAAACCTGGTGGCAGGCAAAGAGAGGCAGCCCAAGAGGGCGTAGGCAAGAGGCAGAGAAAGGAAGGGGAAAAGTAAACACAACACAGCAATACAGAAAGAAGGACACATGGAGCCTAAAACATCTGAAGGAACTAAAGACCCACGGTCCCACCCCAAAGATGGGGACAGGACCACGCCAGCATGGCCGCACAAACATCCCGAGACAAGGTGGACATACGGTTTCTTAGCTCTGTGGTGAGGATATGCTTTGCAGCGATGAGAAGTTCCTTTCTGAGGTGTGCAGTCTCTGCTGGGCAATTTGAAAGTAACTGTAACATTCCTTTTACCATCTGCTGAGAGTACTTAGTCACCAACTCCTATAAAAAGAAGGAGGAAAGCAACAGTTACAGATAGGTAGTAAGAAAAACCCCCATTTTATAAACTTCAAAAGAGTTCAGTAAGACTATGCTTCGTTCAAGGGACCCTCATAAAGTGGTCATCCTAATAAGCAAGTATTATCCAGAAAGTTTTAGTTTTAGTAGTTTGCATGCACGCTGCCACAGTGGAAGGATGTACAGAAATGTTAAGTAGTGGTTTCTTTTATATAATGGAATTACAGACAACTTCTTTGTACTGTTCTGTATTTTCCCAACTTTTAACAATGCACCTGAATCATTTCATCAGTGGTGAGAAAGCAGGAGAAGTAAATATTGAAAATTTCCTAAGACATCATCCACTCCGTCATCCCGTTAAGTTGTGAATGACACCAGAGACACCTTTCATCAACTCAGAATAAGCTCTAATCAGTTTCCTTTTGAGGCATGTTAAGAAGGCAATTCACCAAGGTAGCTCAAGCTGATTAAAATATCCAGGAGTCGGGAGCCCAGGTGGCTCAGTTGGTTGAGTGTCTGGCTTCGGCTCAGGTCATGATCTCACAGTTTGTGAGTTTGAGCCCTGCATCAGGCTCTGTGCTGACAGCTCAGAGCCTGGAGCCTGTTTCGGATTCTGTGTCTCCCTCTCTCTCTCTGCTCCTTCCCCGCTCATGCTCTCTCTCCCTCTCTCAAAAATAAACATTAAAAAAAATTTTTTTTTAATAAATAAAATAAAATATCCAGGAGTACCTAATTCAGATTAAAAAAAATTTTTTTAATGTTTATTTTTTATTTTTTTTAATGTTTATTTTTGAGAGAGAGACAGAGAGCAAGTGGGGGAGGAACAGAAAGAGAGACAGAATCCAAAGCAGGTTCCAGAGCTGACAGCACAGAGCCTGACGCAGGGCTCGAACTCACAAACCGCGAGATCATGACCTGAGCCAAAGTCAGACACTTAACTGACTGAGCCACCCAGGTGCCCCAATGTTTGTTTATTTTTGTGAGAGCGAGAAAGAGAGAGCGAGCAAGCACGCGGGCAAAGGAGGGGCCGAGAGGGAGGGAGACACAGAATGCAAAGCAGGCTCCAGGCTCTGAGCTGTCAGCACAGAGCCCGACACGGGGCTCGAACTCATGAACTATGATGAGATCGTGACCTGAGCCGAAGTCAGATGCTCAATTGACTGAGCCACCACTAATTCAGATTTCTGAAACCAAACATACATTTTCTTAGTATATGGTGTCATTATTGAGACACATGCACTTAAAAGACAAAAATAAGAATGCTTTCAAAGGTAGTTTTCACTGTAAACAATCTGGCATACATGTTTCCATTTTCACTTTTCCTGAAAATAATAAAGTCTCTCCCTTAAGAAAGTAATTATAATTCACTGCTACAGGATAGATCAGGACTAAATTCATGCCACACTTTACAATAACTACAGCTACACAAGACTTTTATTCAAAAACGTGGTATGACTGATGGGAAATAAGGTGTCGTTTCTCTCTTTCAAGTTCTTCAAGACTGAAATAAGGACAGACTACAACTACAAGTGGGGGAAAAACAGAGACATAATCGCCCTCTCTCACCGGTTAATTAAGGATGCCATTTTTTATTTTAAAGTTCCAATCTCTCCTCATAACTTGCTGTCACACCAACTTTCAACAGCAAAACTCAATGCATCAAATCCATCCCCACAAAAACCTGTGCACCAGTATTTATTTATATCGGCCTTATCAACAATGGCCAGAAATGAAATTAGTGCGTCTAGTGACAGAAAGGACATCAGTGGTAGCCAGGGCTAGGGGCCTAGAACGAATCACACCGCTGCCGATCAGTATGGGAATTCTTCAGAGGGTGAAGAAACAGTTCTAAAATTGGATAGTGGCGGTGACTGTATAAATCTCTATGAATACACTAAAAGCACTTAACTATACACTTTAAAAAGGTGAATTTTAGGATATGTGAATTATATCCTGACAAAGTTGCTTTAAAAAAAATCAGAAACAACCCAAATGGTTAGCAACTGTGGAATGGATAAACACAGCCTGGTGCATCCATACCTTGTGGCTATAGACCACACTGTGATCCCCCAAATTCAGGCTGAATCCCTCACCCTCACTGTGACTAGACCTGGAAACCAGAGTCTTTTGAAGGTAATTAAGATTAAATGGGATCTTGACAATGAGGCCTTAATCCAATAGGACTGTGGCCTTAGAAGAGAAAAAGCGATCTCTCACTACCACTCCCCGCCCCGGGCAAGGACACAGCAAGAAGGCAGTGATCCGTAACCCAGGAAGAGTCCTCACCAGAAACTGAACCCAGCCAGAACCTTGATCTTGGCCTTCCCAACCTGCAGAACTGTGAGAAAACCGATTTTTGTTGGTCGAGCCACCCAATCTATGGTATTTTGTTAGGGAAGCCTAAGCAGACTAAGACGACTATCCACCGATAAAAAATAAAATAACAAGGATGAACCTCCGCACTACTGCTAAGTCAAAGAAGCGACACCCAAAAGGTTACCCACACTACCCACCATAGGATCCGTTTTTTTGACATTATGGAAAAGGCAAAACTAGGGACCACAAAGTCAGTGTTTGCCAGGGACCGAGGAGGAAATGGACAACATATAAAAGGGAATTTTGGGGGTGGTGGGAATGTCCTAGATTTTGGTGTGTTGGTGGTTACCAACTGTATGAATTTGTCAATTCAAAGAACTGTATACCTACAAAATGTGAATTTTACTGTGTGTAAATTAGATCTCAGTAAACCTGCCTTAAAAGTCAGTGAACTTACCTGATAAATTCTGATGATATAGGCTAAAAATGACAATGTTTTGATCTGAGCAGCAATAAAATCAGCATACAACTCCTTGTTGTAAAGCTTATGTTGCCTGAATGAGGAATGAATAGAATTTACAATATTAACTCTTAACTCTTTAGGTTATGTTAATATTAATCAAAGCCTACGATAATTACTAAGACCCAAAAGTTTGATTTCTACACAGACAAAAACACAGCACCAACCAGTTCAGATTAACACAAAGGATTTAAAAGCATAAAAAGCAAGCCGTTCTCCAAGCCGCGGCACGGCAGCCATAACGTGCACCCAAACAGCCAACGCCAGACTGATCAACACAGCCAGCAGACTGCATCAGGGGACCAGGGGCTCCATAAAAGACCCCATAAAGGGCCACCGGGGCTTGTTACAGCTGATTAATCTCAGGTCCTGCCTTCCAATGACTCAGAGCCAGATGGGTTACAGTCAAGAGAGTAAAGTGACAAAGGTCTTAAGAGGAATGCTGTTACATTTGGGGAAAAGCTTCAAGGGGGCCTCGCAAGATGAATATGCACGGTTCACATACTCGGTGGTTAAGGCTGACAGGGAGGGGAAGGGAACGAGGGGGAGAAAACGTTCCAGCACTCAGGCTGAAAGGCACAGCAAGAGCAGGGGCCTGAAGGTGGAGAGGCTTGGATATCCCACAGCTGGGAGTGAGCACAGGAACATGTAACGGGAGCTCTAAATTCACAAGACCCCCAAACCCGTGGTTATCAGCTCATCTTTACAGAACAAGGAACTGAAACAACCATTAACATCATGACTGAAACACAAGTTCAAAAAGTCAAAAACGCGTATCGCTTTACCAGAACTTTTATCACTCAAAATTTTCGTGTCTTATGAAAGACGACAGTAAGCATATTTTCACTTGGAATTAAAGAACCGTGGCAGTGAGCCATGTCGCCATCCGGAGAAATCTCACCTGGCTTGTGCGGATACCTGAATTGCAATGGTATTCATGATCAAGGGCACAAATTCAGCAACGACATTGTGGATATTCAGTTTGTAGAGCTAAAAGCAAACATATCAGATTTTCATGCTCTTACACTCTGCTATAGCAAAATAATTTGGCATACCAAGAAAAACTCTAAGACTCATTACATTAGTTGGCACGTGTGCACCACACACGTTCTGTTTGCCACAGAAAATCAGAAATGAATTTTGTCATAAAATAAGAAGCCAAAACCCCAAGAAACTAGTAAGCAGCACACATACCTGATACATTAAAACAACAATAATGGGCAATTCTGCCAACACTTTCAGAGAAAGAGACCCTCTTGGGATGATGGAATGCTGTAAGACAGAAGCAAATGGGGCCAAGGTTATCACCATGGCACTTAAAATAACCCACCACTCAGCATCGCCCCAAGGAAACGAAGAGAAAGGAAAATACTGCCACATCTTTGTAAATATCTGTGGTGAAAGATCCAAACCACTTTGAAAATAAAGCACAGAGAACTATCGTTTAATATAAAGGTTTTTACATACTTTCCAACGTCACCACCTATGGTAAAAACATCAGGAAAATTCGTCTAAACTCAGACATTCAAATCACCTGAGGAAACTTTATTTTTTATTTTTTGGGGAAATTTCCAATTAGTATCTATTATTTTACTTAAAAGAACAACAGCAAAAAGTACAAATTTACCCAGCTTTATTCAAAGGTATTTATAAACAGAGAGCGCTTACGATAAACATAAGAAAAAATTCACTAGTCTTAACATATTAAGAACTCCCAGCACAGGTGAGGAGAATGTCAGACACAGATCCAGAAGGGGCAATGGACAGGAACAGACAAGCAAGAAAAGAAACACAAAGACGGACATCGAAACCGAGTTCCTAATTCAGGAGGAGAAAAGGAAAGAAAGCTTTCTCCGACATGTAGTTTCCTGTTTATTCTAGCACAAACTGAAACATGCTGCAAAACGATGGCAGTGAAACAGATACAGATGGATAGTATCCTTGGATCAATCCTAATAACACAGCCACAGTAACTGCTCAGTACAGGTTACCTTTACGCCAGACGCTTCAAATACCTCACATCACCTGCAGACAATACTGGCATTACCTTCACAAAATCCCACCAGACGGGCTTGTCAGATAAGGAGATGGAAAATTAAGGACAGAACAAAAGCTATGTACTTTGTTACAGCCAAAAAAGCCTAAGTGGTGGGGCTGGAACATCGTCCCCAAGTTTTAAGCTTCTGTCCTGAGAGCCCATGCTCTCAGGTACTGAATCGCAAATTTATATGCAGCTTAAAGGGACGTCGTCAATGTCAAAGCTAAGGATGGAACAGAGGTCACCTCGCCTGGGCAGCTGCTCTTCCCAACAGAGGATTCTGGATTTGCACTACTGTCTTATCATTTTATCTTCCCATCCACGGTGAGCAACAGTTCACGTTCAGGACTTGCGGGCTGCACAGCAGAACCAGTGATACTCTCAAGCACTCACACGCCTCTGATCTTAACTACCTCAAGTGCTTAGAGGAAAAATCCCCAAAATACACTAAAAATATACATGAAGGGTACCTCATTTTTTTCCTCTACCAAGTATAGAAGACATGGATAAAAACAAAGCAAAATGATGGAAAAAAACTTACTGTTCTTGTCTCACTGTCCTCGCGCTCTGGATTGACTTTCACAGCAATTGTTGTGATCATACCAACCATTTCTGGGGGAGGGACTGTGTTCTCGGGGATCACCTGAGGGTTCTCAAAGTAGCGGTTCTGCATAGAAAGAGCAGAAATCATTCTTCCGAGTCAGACACAATATTCCTCAATGAAACACACCTGACACCTGATGGAGCAAACCCAGTGTTGTACGCTTTTCCGTTGCACTGATGCCATAGTACTTGGGGTCCTCTTTACGGACAAAGAGAACATGACAGCGACATCCTCTACCGTCAACAATGGAAAACAAAAAACTCGCCCAAAGTATTTTCTCCTTTTTTTCCTGGCTGGTAAGAGATCAGGTGCATGGCATTCCGTCACTACCTCAGTGGGGGGGGCGGGGGGGGGTGGGGGGGGATGTAGCCCCTCCCTCTGGTGGTAGGAAACTCAGAGCTAGTCCCCACTGAATCCACTTTCCAAACAGTCTCCTACACATAGATCAAAGACAGGAATGGAAGCAAAGCACAGACATTTTTAAAAGCCAGGGCCTCACTGCCATCCTTAGTTCTCAATGCGATTTGGGCTTTAGATTAAATAAGACCACTTCTTATGAAAAGCAGCTTTTCTGACTGAATGGCAAGTGTCAGCACTTGCTAACTCAGTAATAATGATAACTTGACAATTTCAGAATGCAACAAATGAAATTTTATACATTCGTAGATTAAAATCCTTAAAATACCAAAAGGATATTACTTCTTTGATTTTTAAAAAATTCCTTTAAAGCTTAAAAAAAAAAATCTTTAGAAAAACTTTGATACACGAACAGATTCATGCACAATGATTTTTACCAAAAATTTTTTACCAGTATTACTTGTGATTGTGACAGGAAGTGGAAATTGGGAAAACCAGCATCAAGGAGACAATCCAGGTGCACACACAGGACGGGAAATTATGGGGCCACTAAGAACTATGACTGCTGGCAGAAAAGTGTGTTACAGGATGTTCCAAACTGGTCCCAGTGGCACCGTCTATTAGGTGAGAGTAAGGTGGGGAGGAGACCGCCCTCATGCACGCCATGCGCTTTCACACACTGCTGAAGCCACTGAGAAAGACTTCTTTCAATATAGGAAGGAATTTTAATGACACTGAAAAGGAATCTAAAAGCGGACGCTACCTCCCAAAAAAACCTCACAATAGGAGTGCAACCATCTTTAAAAAGCGTGGAAAAAGTGAAACTTTAATATCAACAGTTGCTTACAAGTAAGAAAATTACAATTTACCTTGGGTTTTTTGTTTTTTGCAAATTTCTACACTAAAACACACTGCTTTTACATAAAAAATGACGTATTTAAACAGTGAAACCGAAAGAACTCCTTTTAAATGGCTGATTTATCAACCTCCATTCTGACCACCACTAAACACTCCTCATCCTCAAATTTGCATTCCCCCCAATTATTCCTTCAACCCAACTATTTCAAATTCCCTTTGGAATGAGGAATAAATGTATACAAATAATAGATTCAAACGATATTAAAAACCTACCACTACTTTTGGAAGCTCCTTGTAAATCTGTTTCACAAAATCCAAAAAATGATGAATCTGAAAGTAAAATTTTAAAAAGACAACATAAGAAATTTATAAACAGAAAATATAGTAAGTAATGCAAGTGCTAATACATGAGTACAAGAACTCATAAAACAGGCAGGAAAAATGTCAGACTCAAATTCCAACAGGCAATGAACGTGAACAGACAAAAAAAGAAATAAGAAGGAAGTAAGTTTCTAAATCAGGAAGAGCAAAGGAACAAAAATGAAAATAAATACCACTTATTGCCTTTCAAAAAGTACTACTATCCATGTGAGATGGAATCCAACCAGAAGGAGACTCTCTTATACTACCAAGGGAAGCATGAACCGCTCAAACCCTTCTGGAAATCAACTTAATGACAATCAATATCTCTCAGAAGCATTAAAACATTAACTCGCTTGACTTGATAACTCTACTACAAAACCAGTCTATGAAATAATTTGAACTGTAAACAAGATATTTAGCAATAGTCTTAACATAAAAATTCTGCAATACCTTAACTATCTAAAAACAAGGGCATCGTAAGAAAGACTACTACACATCCATTAAAAATCAACTTTGTAAAGAATTTTTTACAATCAGGAAAACACTCTTATGTAGAAAATATACATATACATAAGATAGGGACAAGGAACAGAAATCAAGACATCAAAATCGCTTTCTTAAAATGACAGGAATTCTATTTCATCTTTACTCTTTTAACTGCAAAATAATCCACAACATGCATTTACTAAAGTTAATGTTAGAGAAGATACTACCTTAATTATGACTAACAGCAGGTTTAATGCTTACTTTGTAGGTACCAATCACTCTGCTAAGAACTTAACTTTCATACTGAATTCTTCAAGCAATCTTTTGTGGCTATGTCCTGTGAGGGCGCTCATTTTATGGAAAAAGCTCCAAAGGGCTAGGAGCTGACCCAATGCCAATTACAGATGGTCAATTACTGAGTTACAGAGCTGAGATTCCAAGCCAGTTCTGACTTCAGAACCCACATCTCACACCCTTGCAGAGCATACAATGACTGAAGCCTTCCAGCACATCAGACCTGTAAATACCAGAATTACCCAAACAGCCCTGCCAGTTTAGTAGTTTACCACGTTTCAACTAATGTACAAATTCAGCAGAATATTCATATAAACATGGACCAAACAAAAATCACTGTGAAACCCATAAAGACTTCCCCCCAGACTGAGGCTATCCTTTTCTGGAAAGCAGCATGTCCCATCAATTCTAAAAGAGAGTATACACATTATGCAAAAGAAAAAGCCTGTTGACATACTTTTATAAATGCTATCAGTCTAAACACTTACTTCTTGTGTGATGGGTGGCCTGAACTGTTTGTGTAGCTCGATAATGATTCTTAGACAAATAAGAACATTCTCTTCGTTTTCCGTCTTAAAAAAGAAAAAAAAAAGCATTTAAAAAGAGTTACACTTCTAAGATTATTTTAATCTAAAGATCACAGGCTATTTTCTAAGCATTTTTCTGTACACGCACCCAATGTCAGCCAACCCAGATTTCATGTGTTGAACACAGAACACAGTAGCCTCAGACAAGAAGCTTTTGAGGTCTTTGGTGGACCAACGGAAGGGTATCCTGCCAGTGAGCTCTGGAGAGTAACACTTTGGCAAGTCACACCATGAAGGAAGGTCTTAATGGTCCAAAGGACGCTTTCTCGTTGCTTAAAAATGCTGCCAACAGAACTGGTGAGCATCCACCCCGTATTGGACAATCTGCTAAATCCTTTACGCTCTCTGAATGGGGGTGTCCTCCACATCTTACCTATGAGGAAGCTAAGGCTCAGAGAAGGTAAGCAATGAGGCTACCACAGCAGCTAACCCATGGCAGAAGAGGCTCTGAATCCAACTCTATCCCCCTCCAAAGCTCACCCATCCAAGAGGCCCCGAAATACAACAGAATTCTAAACCCGTTGGGACTAAGCAGCAAGGAAAGTTTTAGAGGTTAACATTAACAGGTATCAGGTGGATTCACCCGAAGAGTTTGAGAAACTCTTTAGCAGCATCTACTGTGCCTGAAGTAGAAGAAAACCAAAGGGCCCTGCACTCTGAGTCTGTCTACCCAAACCTTTCCAAACATTTCCACTATGTCTACTCAATTCCCTGCTGACTCCATGAATCTTTAAATAATATTTCTTAGTAATTTGGTTGGCAAAATGGACATTAAGAAAGTTTTTACTCATGCGAATCACAACTTCAGTGAAAGAGAAGCATGGAATACCAGATTCTACAAGAAGAAAACCACTGAAAGTCTGAATACGGCTAAATAACAAGAATTCTCAAAGATTACCTCTAAAAAGCGAAACATCACAGATAGAACGTTTTTTGTATGAGGACGAAGATGTTCGTTGGTTGGTATCCTGTGAATTATTTCAAGGACCAGTTTCCGCAGTTGCTGGTGAAGAAAAATAAAAAACATAAATATCAAATCCTTCCAAGAATCCCAGAAGAATTCTTTTATACTCTCCAAGTTACATGGCTGTCTGCACCCCACACTGGGAACCACCCAACTACAAGATGGACCCCATTTCAGGAACAGTCTTGTAAATTACTTAAACGTAATCCCAGGTACATACCGCAAACCATTACTTCAAGCTTTCCACAGTCGTGTACCAAATCAACCAAGCCTAACCTTCCCTCTTTGAAAACTTATCACTATTTCCAGCGGAAGGGCACTAGTGTGTGATTGCTGGCTGCATTTCAGATGAAAGAGCACAACACAAACTGAACTTGGTCTGGGATCTCCTTCCATCATGTGTTTGGTTCCTATGATCCTCTCCCTGGTTGATTCTCTTGGGCCCGAGGACTGACTGCATCACAAGCTGACTAAGCTTCTGGAGTACGACTGTGGCGTCAACAACTAAAAGGTAGGTCAAATGTGTAGATCTTCAACTGGTACAACATAAAAATGCTTTGTTTAGCATTATGTTAACTTTTAAAGAGTTATTTTTAAGAGACATGCACTGAAATATTTATAGAAAAAATTATGATGAGACAGTCTTAAAATGATCAAGGTGGGGGGGGAGGGTGCAAAGCACGGGGGCGGGTACAGATAAAACAAAACTGGCCAGAAGTTACGAGAATGGACACTAAGAGTAGATGAGGCACTAGCTATGGAGAGGGTCACCTAAGGGATCACTCCCTCTTTTTGTGGATATATGAACTCGTCTATAGTACACAGTGTATACATGTCACCAGTCAGCAAAAGTAAAGAATTAAAACCAAGACATTTAACTGAAGAGGCATGGTTTGGGACAAAACTATCCTTACTGACAAAACCTCTCCTACTCTATTTATTATTTTTTAATGTTTGTTTATTTTTGAGAGAGAGAGAGACAGAGACAGAGACAGAGTGTGAACAGGGGAGGGGCAGAGAGAGAGGGAGACACAGAATCTAAAGCAGGCTCCAGGCTCTGAGCGGTCAGCACAGAGCCCGACGTGGGGCCCAAACCCATGAATGGCAAGATCAGACCTGAGCTGAAGTCAGACGCTTCACCAACTAAGCCACCCAGGTGCTTATAACGTCTCTTATTCTAAAGTGGAACCCTAAGTTTTCTCACTTGTTTTAATTCATAAATGCTTGCAAGCCAACATTTTCTCTGCTCGCTGACATTTCTGAACAGATTACCTGGGCTGGTTTCTCCTGAAGAAACTGGACCTCCCCATCTTGAAGAAATGTGAGAAATCGGGGGATGATGTGCTCGAGGAATGTGGAATATTGAGGAGATGATGTGACATTCTAATTAGGCAAAGATAAAAGAAAACCCCGTTAAGTCTGCGTATTTTCATATTTTCATTTCCCATTCACACTATAACCTCAAAAGAGAAAACACTTTAGCGAGGCCAAAAGTAATTTTTAGTGCTTTTAGAGGCTTTTGTGATTGAAGTTTTAAAACTTTAAAAAAAAATTTTTTTTAATGTTTATTTCTGAGACAGAGAGAGACAGAGCATGAGTGGGAGAGGGGCAGGGAGAAGGAGACACAGAATCCAAAGCAGGCTCCAGGCTCTGAGCTGTCAGCACAGAGCCCAACACGGGGCTTGAACTCATAAACCGTGAGATCATGACCTGAGCCAAAGTCGGTCGCTCAACCGACTGAGCCACCCAGGGCCCCTAAAAAATTTTTTTTTTAACGTTTATTTTTGAGACAGAGAGAGACAGAGCATGAACGGGGGAGGGGCAGAGAGAGAGGGAGACACAGAATCGGAGGCAGGCTCCAGGCTCTGAGCCATCAGCCCAGAGCCCAACGCGGGGCTCGAACTCACGGACCGCGAGATCGTGACCTGAGCCGAAGTCAGACGCTTAACCGACTAAGCCACCCAGGCGCCCCTAAAGTTTTTTTTTTTAATGTTTATTTATTTTTGAGAGAGAGAGTGAGACGGAGCATGAGAGGAGGAGGGCCAGAGAGAGGGAGACACAGAATCAGAAGCAAGCTCCAGGCTCTGAACTGTCAGCACAGAGCCCGACACAGGGCTCGAACCACAGACCACGAGAATAGGACCTGAGCCGAAGTCGGACGCCCAACTGAATGAGCCACCCAGGCGCCCCTGGGGTCTCGTGATTGCAGTTTTAAATTAATTAAAATGACCACTGCTTCTGAAATCCAATTTAAGAGCCCAAATGTTAACATTTACTGTTAAAAGTAGAAATACTAGCACTGTGGAAAATGTGGAACTCAGAGCCTGCTCTAGAAGGTGGCTGTGCCACCACCTGAGTAAGAAACTTCTGAAAGGTCATTTAGCTTCTAGATCTTACTTTCTTCAGGTGGAAAACAAAGAGCCTAAACACACTGACACCTCTTTCTAATCTGAAGCTAATTTACTGGTTAGATCTACATTAATTGGATTATAACCCAACCTAATCCATTATTTATCCCAGCACTGATTCTAAAAGAACAGAAAATGAAACTACAGTCTGGAGACCGTGCAGTAAAATGGCTCCTAGAGCACTTTCTGGAACCCACTCAGGAAGTGGGAACCTTGGGCAGTTATTCAGCCTCTGTGCCTCAGCATCCCCATCTGTTGAGTATCCTATTATTTCCTGATGTAAGTAATCATGTAAAGACTACATGAGTTAATTTACAATGCAGCAAATGCTCTGTGGTAAATGCTCAATAAATGTCATCTGGTGTTATTACCAGAGCGCCATGCTATGGTAATATATTTTTTTTTATTCTTTCTCTCGTGGTCCTCACAAGCCCAACGTAAGTATTGTCTCCATTTCTCTGATAAAGAAGCTCAGAGAGGTTATAAATGTTGCTGAATGTCAGTCCATCTGTAAACTTTAGAAGTGGATGCAAATTAAGTCTAACAGCCAAGTCCCCTCCCCTGCTAAGGCCTCACTTGCTCATGCAACAAATTCTCATTGAGGATTCTATCACGTGCTCTGCGGGGATACAATGAAGAAAGTAGATACAATTCGTGCCCTCAGAGATGGGGAAGGCAGTCACGTGCTGGGAAGACCGATAAAGAACAATACAGAATTATGATGGAGAAGGTAATGGCAACTAAGGGCACATCTATAAATGGGACACAATGTAGTGAATGGAACCAACGGCAGAGAACGCCTTCCCCAAGAAGCCATGTTTATGCTCAAACCTAAAAGGTGAGCAGGAGTTAGCCATGTGAAAAAGTGGAAAAGGACAAGGTTTGAAAAAAAACATACACAAAGGCACAAAATTATGAGAAAGCCTGGGTGTAAAAGGCACTAAAACTAGTTCCTAATGGGAGGGACGGGAGCAAGGGACTAAGTGGTTAAATTGTTACTATCGCAAGAAGCATCTGGGCAGTTAACTAAATACAAGTGTCTCAAACTCCAGACA
This sequence comes from Acinonyx jubatus, assembly GCF_027475565.1. Lineage (NCBI taxonomy): Eukaryota > Metazoa > Chordata > Mammalia > Carnivora > Felidae > Acinonyx > Acinonyx jubatus. The sequence goes on from NC_069398.1 coordinate 30,359,702, forward strand.
CTGATCTGGGCTGAAAATAAAAGTATAGGGTTATCTATCACACTAAGGTAATCTATCACCCTAAGGTAAGTTTCTTACTCTTGTCTATCACACTAAGGTAATCTTGGAAGGGGAATCTATGAAGGGTAAGACAGAGGAAAAGGTGAAAACCAGAAAAGAGTGTGGTCCCATGCAAAAATAACACCTGAGCACCACCAGGTTCCCAGGGCGAACCCAGGGCTCCATTCACACAGTACGCCGTGGGGGACCCCACCGTGCCTTGCAGCTCCCCCCAAGCAGACTATGAATTCACTGGGAGCAGGAACTGTGTTTGTCACCTCTCATGCCTAGAACTTAAGACTTTTTAGGGAGATGCCCACATTCAAGGGCATAAGGTAGAAGATTCATGCTGGAACATTACCAAGGTTACCAAGAAATCCAGCTCATCTGCACATAAGCCCATTAGCAACCACGGATTCCATAGCTCTCAAAACGTCAGTTTCAAATTTCTCCCATAAAAAAGATTCATTCAACAAGATGCCCCGTTGTGCTGCCAGCATTACAACTTAGCCCCCAGCTCTTTGATCCATATGAATTTTTCATGCGAGTTCTAACTCAAAGCTTTTATTTTCTGTCCTGAAAGATGGTCCATACATTTACTTAGATCACAATTTTATTCCTAAGTGCTTGAGGAAATTTCTAAGGCTCCTGAAAGCACTGGAATTTTTTTTAATTTCACTCGTCCCATTCAGACTTTCTTCCAGGGTGGAAATGGTGGCAATACAGAATTACCTACTGATGCTCATCCTAGTATTTAATTCTTTGAAGGGCTTAGTTTTCTGGATTTTACTTAAGGCAAACGTTCATATCATACAGATTTCAAAAGTCACTATTTTAAAAAGCCCGAAGTATACTGCTTTGGTAAACGTTTAGTTCTCTGGATTGAATCAACGCACCTGGGACCAAAGTCCAAAATTAACTTGCTAACAGCGAGAAATGAAACAAGAGGCAAAGGGGCCAGGCACCTAATCCGGATAGCCTCGTGCCCACACTCAGAGGCCGGATTCAAGTGCTTGTTTCTGCAGGTTCACGAGACCCTCCATGACTTGATCCTCTCAAACCCACTGGGGCTGTGGTTCTCACTTACCAGCTCTGCCAAAAACGCAGAATGCAGGCCTATCATGTCCTCCCTTCCACCTCTTTTTTTAGTTTTTTTGTGTTTTGTTTTTAACAGCTTGCGTTAGCAGCTTGGGCAGAAAAGAAAGCTCTTTAGCTCAATCTCTAAATATCTCAGGATTTTTTTTTTTCCCAGCTCAGTTCAGGGCAACAAGTCCTTAACGTCTACTTAGAACAAAACTACCAAAGAAAAACTCCCACCAAATGGAAATACTCCCCATTACTACAGATCCTAGAGCATCTGATTCATCCCCACTGATTCCGACCTTTGCAATTCAAATGACCACGTCAGAAGCTAGAAACATTTTGTTAATTACATGAACTCTCTGAGAAAAGTTTTATTATCTCCACACGAAAAGAAATGTGACCTTCTCTTTTGCCTATGAAACTAACAGCACCAGACTAACCATAAAGTTGGACAAAACACGAGAGAACAGTTTTCAGGTGCTGGACAAGGGCCACGATCTCCAGAGTGGAGATTACATGGCCACCACGGCTCTCTGCTCAGGCACGGATGCCCTGACGGGCTCGGCACGCTGGCGCCCAAGGATGGTATGATGGTCCTGCTGAGCTGAGGAGCAAACACCAGAGTTTCAGGCAGTTCAGGTGGCTGGAACCTGCAAAGGAGAACCCCAGCGAAACAGGAAGTACAGGGGATGGTCTTCTCTGAGTCCTTGAGACCTTGACTGAGGGCTGAGCTGCACGTCCAGGTAAGAGGAGGTAACGCTACCTGCAGCTCACCAAGAGGGGCAAAGACCCATCAGGGGTCTAGCAGTGCTGGAGGATGTTGTGGGTCCAGCCTGGCCACACTGCACTTTCTTAACACCTCTTTCTCACCCCAGACACCCAGCTGAGCAAGGTCCCTGCCCTAGAGTAAAGCCTCTAAACAAGCAAAGCCTCAAATCAACTTCTGAATCACCTGGAGCTGGAGTTTGGAGGCTAAATTCCACTGACTCAGAGAGACCTGGGGACCATCTCAGCCTTCCCACAGGTCCTCCATACCATAGCATAAAACCAAGCCTCTGCAGGTTCGAGGAGATCAGCCGGCCACTGAACTGCCTACCACAATCAACATATCAGCACTCTTCAGAGGGAGGGAACGGAAGAAGCTAGAGTCCCTACGTTTCACATACAATATTCAGCATACTCAAAAAGTCCCAGACGTGCGAAGAGGCAGGATCATGTGACCCCCAGATTTACTCAAGACTTGAATGCAGTCATTATAAACATGTTCCAAGAACAAAATGGGCATTAATGAACGATGATCATCTCCGTGAAGACCCAAAATCTAAAAAGAAGAACCAAATGGAAGTTCCAAAACTGAAAGGACAATAACTGAAATAATATAAAAAATAAATTGAAATTTTAAAAAATCTCAGCAGTTGGGGCGCCTGGGTGGCTTGGCCGGTTAAGCGTCCGACTTCGGCTCAGGTCATGATCTCACGGTCCGTGAGTTCGAGCCCCGCGTCGGGCTCTGTGCTGACAGCTCAGAGCCTGGAGCCTGTTTCATATTCTGTGTCTCCCTCTCTCTCTGCCCCTCCCCTGTTCATACTCTGTCTCTCTCTGTCTCAAAAATAAATAAACGTTAAAAAAAAAATTAAAGAAAAAAACATCTCAGCAAACTGGAGAGGACACAAAACACTGTGACCCTGAAGGCAGGCAGTAGAAATTATCCAATCTAAAGAACACAGACAAGACAGACTGAAGAAAAGTGCACAGAGACCTAACAGGACACTATAAAACCGTGGAATGTGAGACTCAGAAGAGAGAAACTGCTCAAGGTCACGGAAGTGATTAAGTAACAGAGCCACAACGGACTTCCAGCTCTCACTCCACCTGTTATTATGTGAATACAACAAATCTACCACACAAGTGTGAGCGCATCCTGAAAGCATATGCCTCAAAACGAAAACAAGTTCAACCACCAAAACCAAAGCAACATTCCTCAACATCACTTGAAGTTCACGGTCACTAGGTGAGGAAGTTGGACAATACTGTGTGCAGGTCAAATTTCAGTTCTGAAATGCAATAGGTCACACTAACAGAGAGAACGATTTCTGACTTACTAGTAAGATTGACAGAGGAGCAGTTGGAAAGTACATGTGAATATTCAGCTCACAAGAAAAAAAATAAATTAAGCTCATACCTCAAAATTTTCACTAACTTCTTGCATCATTTTTAACTTTGTTTCATCAGCTGTAAATGACAAAACAAGTCATCAGGTAATTGAAATTATGTTAAGGGTCTTCAGAAAATGATAAGATTTAGGGAGTTAAGAGAAGCAATCAGATCTTATCAGTTTGACTGTCATGGTCCAACAGAAGGCACATAACTTGTTCCCTACCACCAGTCACACACACACTCATACTCCCAGACATGCATGTGCATGCACAGACAAGGGCACAGATATGTACATACATACACACACACACACGTGTGCCTCTTTGGGGCTCCAGCCAGCAATGCTCATCACTTTGCTTCTCCACAAGGCAGGGAATGGGAAAATTAGGATAAAAGCTGACATTACTATTTATCTCCAGGTGCATGTCATTTGAACGGAACAGAATGAGTCCCGATAATGTACTTCTTAACAGAATTGACTCACGTGTATTTACATCCGTGAGAGCTGCCACGAACTGAAGGTATTTTTTCATCAGAGTGGTTTGGTCAACCACCGTGGCCCCCTGTGTTGCAACAAATGCCATTTTTTTTTCAGCCGGTTGGTTTCTCAAGAGAAAGGTATCAGGTCCATGAGTTCACCCAGCCTATGAAAAGAAGCACATGGTCTGTCAACTTATTAACGGCACAGGCTCACAATCTATATGGAAAATCTTACCTAAATAACTACATTAAACTAAATACTTTTTAATTAACCCAGAATACTATTCATTCTGCTTTTTGGAAAATGAAATTTACTTATATCCATTTTATCTATTAACTTCTAAACATGATTTTTATAAATAGACGTCCCCCTCTCCCCCTTACTGTATATTTTTCTTTCCCTAGGCCAGGGGTTGGCAAACTCTCTATAAGCCAGAAAGTAAACAGTTTAGCCTTTTTAGTCTCTATCACAACACTTAACTCTGTTATAGCCAATAAACAGCCATGGACAACCCACAGATGAAAAATCATGGCTGTGATCCAGAGAGCTTTTATTTATGGACACCGAAATTTCAATATCATATAATTCTAAAATGTCATGAAACATTCTTCTTCTGTGGATTTTTTCTCAACCATTTAAAAATGTAAAAACCGGGGTGCCTAGGTGGCTCAGTCGGCTAAGCGTCCAACTTTGGCTCAGGTCATGATCTCGCAGTTCGTGGGTTCGAGCCCCACATTGGGCTCTGTGCTGACCGCCCAGAGACTGGAGCCTGCTTCGGATTCTGTCTCTCCCTCTCTCTCTGCCCCTCCCCCATGGGTACTCTGTCTCTCTCTCTCAAAAATAAATAAAACATTAAAAAAATAATAAAAAAGGTAAAAAGCATTCCTAGTTCACAGGCTATATAAAAACACACAGCTGAGGGGCGCCTGGCTGATTCAGTCAGTAGAGCATGAGACTTTCGGTCTCTGGGGTGTAAGTTCGAGCCCCACGTTGGGTGCAGAGGCGTAGAGATCACTTAAAAATAAAAATCCTAAAAAAGAAAACAAAAACAAACACAGGCAGCTGACTGGATTTGGCAACCTCTATCCTAGGTGATTGGTTCTCAAACTTCAGTGTGCACTAAGATCACCAGGTGCCAAAGACGGACTTCCAAGCACTACCCAGAGACTGTGGTTCAGTGAGGGGCCCAGGAAGCTGTAAATTTTGTTTGCAGCTGGCACAAAGTAGGTACTTAGAAAATACTCTTTCAATGAATGAATGCATGCATGCTTCAGGTCGTTGATGACCACACTTCAGGAGCTACCTCTCCAGGCTGACACTTGGTTTGAATTTTAAGAGCCCTCACAGAAGTATCTTGAGAACCTGATGAATTTGCTTTTACCCATCTTCCTTGTGTATAGAACTGTTTAATTCCACCGGGCACGAAGCCGCAGTTTCAGGACTTAATTTGCTTCTTCTGCCGACCTTTGAAAAGCCCTGCCTACCGGATGCACTCCCTTGCAGCTCACACTTGTGCCCCAAGTGATGGGGACACCCTGACTCCACAAAGCCTCTTCTGGCCACGGTCTCCGAGACCACCAAAAAAAGCACTTGGATGCAGAAAACGCCGAGAGGTGCTCTATCCCGCTCCTCCTGCTCCGGGCAGGAAAACTCATGGAGACAGAAGAGGGGGATTCCGTCAGCCCTGCTGGAAGACCTGACTACTTACTGCTTCCTCTTTCGGGCATTTCACCGAATGCCCCCATATTCTCATCCCTGGGGACCCAAGAGTCAGGGTGAGGGCCTCTCTGTGCCTACGAAACTTCGGGTCGTGCCCAAACTCCTTGGACCCCCTTTTTCACCGAAGTCAACTCTTCCATCGCCCGGGGCCCCAAGAGGCCAGGCCCCGCGTTCTGCTGGGCCTGGGGGTGAGAGTGAGGGTGGGAGGTGGGCTGAGGAGTGAAAACGGCCCATCCCGCCCGTCTGCGGGAGAGCAGCTTGATGATGCCGCCGGCCACGGGCCCGACGGAAGCCCGCGTCCCGGCCCAGGTGGGAAGGCCAGAGCCGGAGCCGCGCCCGCGCACAAACGGCCCGGCCGCCCCGCCCCGCCGCGCCGCGACTGAGGCGGCGCCGCCGGACCAGAGGGGGCGCTGTCGTCGCCGCTACCTTCGCTCTCCGCGCCGGGCCGGACGAGCCAGGGGCCTGCGTGGAGGCCGGGAGGTGCCAGGCTGGCCCGGGACGCCTCCGGGGGAACGGGGCCCCAACCTCACGCTCTCTCTTCCCGGTCTCAAACGGCTCTCCGCTTCCCTCCTTTTGTCGTCGTCCCTGGGCACCCAGCGTCCGCCCTCCAAGCCGTGCTACGGCGAGCGCCGAGGGCCAATTCCCGCTCCGCTAGCCGTCCGTCTCCCAGAGCTCCCCAGCGCCGCCAGGCAGGCGGAGGCTACAGGGCGGCCGCCGGCCCCCGCCTCCCGGGCTGGACCCCGGTGGGAGCTGGGAGGGGGGGACCTAGGGGGACCCGGCGTACGGAGCCTACCTCTGTCGCTCCGCGGAGCCGCCGCACAGGCCTCCCCACGCCGGGTCCCCGCCGCACTGGTCCGGGCAGCAGCGCGAGCCTCCTGGGGGCGTTCCGCTGCCCTCCCTCGCCTGCCTGCGCCTGCCCGCGATTACCCTCACCTCGGCGGCCGGCCTCCTGCAGCTCCAGCCCGCGACCCCCAGCGAAGCCCTCGCAGCCACAGCCGCCGTGCAGTCCCGCCCCCGCTTAAAGCGGCCGCGCCCGCCGCGGGTGAAATAGGCCCGGGCGCACCGCCCACAAGTGGGTGCGGCCTGGGCAGGCGGCGGGAGCAGGGAGGGGCGTTGCTCCGGGTTGGGCCCGCCTGGCCCTTTAAACCTCCGCCTGCGTGGGCGGGGTCGCCGGCAAGGTTGGAGTGGGCAGGCAGGTGGCGGGAGTCTTTGGGCTCCTGCTGCCCTAAATCTGACCTCAGGAGCCAGGCCCGGAGAGGGTAGGGTAGGGACATCCGGGGCTGCTGCAGGACGGTGGGCCCCCAAGGGGCTTCCTTAGGAGGCGGCGGTCAGGCCCGGGAAGAGTCCATCCCTGAATTGAACGTGGCAGTGGGGCGGGGTTTTCTCCCCCACCTCCTTCCTTTTCTGGGGTAGTTCTTAACCCAGTGGAAAGGTGGAGGCAAGCAGGGGCCTTGGAAAGGCGAAGGCTGGAAAACAAGGAAAGCCCTGGTGTTCTGCTCGGAGATTGTCGGCCTGATCATTTGTTCTGCGGCTACATCACCCAGAGGCTGGACCGGGCAGAGGATCTCTGTCACCTCATACCTGGCGGGCATATGTCTCTGGACCAGGATAGAGCAGTGATGAGAAGGGGAGTGGGGCATAACGCCCTGATGCCCAGGTGAGATGGCGTGGGCTGGACCAAGGGGCCTTAGAAGGGAAAAGTATTGATGGGCCTCACCTACGACTCCATCTAGGATAGTGGTTGAATAGTGAACTGCTCCTGGTAACCCATGGTTAGGTGGACAGAGCATTAAAGTGATGACTTCTCTCCACCACTTCCAGGACCTGTAATCGCTAGGTTACCAAAGTCTTTGTATCCCCTTCCCAGACAGATACATTTCACACCTCGTAATAAAGGCAACTTGTAATGCCTGCAAGAAATCCTGAAGCCCTATTCGGAAGCATGCTCCTTGCTTGTTTAACGTTGCTACCCAAGAACAGTCCTCTATTGAAGTGCTGGAATTTTAAGTGGATGCATTTGGTGTCACTTATTTCTACCCTGGGAGAAATAAAATGGGTCAGAACACCTTTTCCACTGTGGAAAAAGTTGCAACCAAAATCACTCCCCACCCCCAAAAGTAATCAGTCCAAAGTTGGGGAAGGTTGAATAATATGAGAGCTGAAATCAGTGTGCAAACACTTTGTTGTTTAATATTGTTTAGTGGGAAGGGGGTAGAGAAAAAAGCAGAGGGTAGACATCTTTTGATAAGTTTCAGATGAATTGCACAAGCTAGAGACCTATAGTTAAGCCTAGCTCTAACATTGGCTAAATCCCTACACTTCCCACGGCCCCAGCTTCTCCTAGCAAGGTACCCAAATTACTGTAATGATTTTTATCTCTTTTCTTGTCTCTCCCCTGAATTAGAGGTCAGAGACAGTGTCAACTCTATCCCTATCAGGTAAATTAGATCCATGCCTCCTCTGCTTAAAACCCTCCAAAGTCTTTTCAGCTCATCTTCATTCCCTGGGCCTATGTACCTCCCAACCTCATTCTTCATATTCTAGCCACGGTGGCCTGCCTTACTATGCATCATGCCCACCTTTGTGCCTCAGAGGCACAGAGCTGGCTCTTTGTCATCCTTGACGAGCTCAAATGTTACCTCCTCAGAGAGAATCTTCTTCAGATCCAATATAAGAAAACCACTGTTCCTTCCACCTCTCATTCACTGTCTCATAATACTGTATTTTCCCCCAATAGCCTCACAGTCTGAGTATCAGTTTCAGGGTGGCCTTGCATTTGGCTTCTGTGACATAGATACGACTATGTGTGACTACTGTAACATTATTCAATGCAATACAGATACACATAAAAAAATCTTATTATTTTGTTTTCTGCATTTAGTTCATTTATTTAAAAAGATTTTTAAAGACCTTATTTTTTTTAAATTTTTTTTCAACGTTTTTTATTTATTTTTGGGACAGAGAGAGACAGAGCATGAACGGGGGAGGGGCAGAGAGAGAGGGAGACACAGAATCGGAAACAGGCTCCAGGCTCTGAGCCATCAGCCCAGAGCCCGACGCAGGGCTCGAACCCACGGACCGCGAGATCGTGACCTGGCTGAAGTCCGACGCTTAACCAACTGCGCCACCCAGGCGCCTCTAAAGACCTTATTTTTAAATAATCTCTACACCCAACATGGGGCTCAAACTTAACAACCCTAAGGTCAAGAGTCATACACTCTACCCACTGAGCCAGCTTGGAGCCCCTGCATTTAGTTTGTTTTAAAAAAAACTAATAACCAGATCTTTGAATAATGTTAAATAGTTAAATATCTGAATCTCGGTTTCTAACCTTAACAAACTTTTTTTTCCAAGCACAATTTTCTTCTCAGTTCCTGATGGACAAGCACAACTTTCCCAGGTCTGTAAGCAATTCTAATGATGACAGCCAACACTGATTGAGTGCAATGTCCAAAGCACTGTTCTAAGCATTAACTCATTTAATCCTGGCAACATATGTCATAGGGAGTATTTCCGTTTTCAAGAAAAGGAAAGTGAGGCACTGAGAGGAAGTGACTTTCCCAAGGTCACATAACTCTCAGGAAGGATCCAAAGTCTCCCGGTTCCTAGGCCTGGTACTGTCCCCATGCTGGTGACTGATGCTTCTGTGGAGTGACACCTACTAGCATTTTTAACTTTATGGGGGAAGGAGAGCTCACTCCAATCTGTTCCCCCTCCATCAAGGTGAGATGGCAGTGTGGCCAGCGGGCCCATCCTCAGTGGGGACCACAGCTGTCACAGAGACAGAGGCCATACCTATAGGTGCCTTCACTCCCATGCTGCAATTCAAGTAGTGGCCCATCAGTGCCCACCAGGCCAGAGGGGCCATCCAACCCCCACCCCCACCCCCTCTGGGTGGGATCCCTAGCCCAAGTACAGAGGAAAGCAAAGGCAGAGCTGAGACAGAGATCCTGGTAACCAGTGTCCAGTCTTCAAGGCCAGACAGGCAGAACCACCTTCCAGAAGGAAAGACCTGTTCCGCTCTGTTAAGGCAGGTGGAAGCGCCTGCCTAGGCCAAGGCGTGTCCAAGGAGGGGCCTGGTCACTCCTCCTTGCAGTTCTCGGAGTGTCACAAGGCCCTCAGTGACAGCTAGGGCCCTGGTGTGAGCACGAGCGCATTTTACAGCAAGCACAGAGAGGAACGTCATGTCTCAGGGTGGGCACCTGAGCCCCTCTCTCCGGGAGGATATGAGGCGTTTGCAGACCCTTCCAGCGTCTGGCACACAGGGAGAGCTCCAAGTGAACGAGGAGCCGCATCTCCAAATCGTGTGCGTCAAGAGGGAAAATGGCACCTGGAGAAGAACCGAAAGGGGCCTGCGCGCGGCTTTGCAGCGGTGCGCGCGCCTCAGGGGACGCTGAGTCAGCCGGCGGGCGCGGACGCGGGGCGCTGAGAGGAGGGGAGGATCGTGGGGAGGAGAGGAGCAGAGGGAGAAGAGGGGAGGGGAGGGGGAGGCGGCGCAGGCGACGGGAGCGCGGACTCGGGGAGGCGGGGGCTCGTGCGGACCGAAGGGGGTGCGGCGAGAGGAGGGAGGGACGCGGGGAGGGGGCGCGGCGCGGCTGACGCGGGCCGGGGTCCGCGCGGCTGGCTGTGGGCGGCGGCGGCGCGCAGCGACACAGCGTCGCGAGGCGAGGACGAGCGAGCGCCGCGCCCGCATCTCCTCGCTCAGCCCGCCCCGCGCGCCCCGAGGAGCGGCCGCCGCCGAGCCTGCCGCGTCCCCTCGGCGCTCCTGCCGCTCCCGGCGCAGCCATGGCCCCGGCCCTCTGGCCGCGCCTCAGCCGCGTCCTCTGGCTCGCCTGCCTCCTGCCCTTGGCCCCGGCTGGGGTGGCCGCAGGTAAGGCGCCGCGCCCTCCGCTGGGCCTCGGAGCGGTCTCCGGCGGGCGCTCCAGCCGCCAGCCGCGGAGGTGGCGCCGTGCGCTCTGCGCGCACCTCCTTCCTCCCGGGAGACCTCCGCAGCGCGCTGCGGAGGAGAGCGTGGCCAGCCGGCCCCTCGAAGCCCTCTCATCTCTGCCTCCATCCTTCTCCCCAGACGTTGTCCCAGCACTCGTGGGGTCTTCCCGTGCTCCTCGGTTCCCGCTGCCACCTCCGGATCGCCCCTGCCCTGGGAACCGCGCGCGGTGGCCGGTGCATCCGGGGGGATGGCTGGGGACCTCGCAGCCGCTGGGGGGGGGGGAGCGGTGAGGAGGACGATGCGGGGACACCGGGAATGTGCGGGTCGGTCATCACGCCACAGCCCCCCAGGGAGCGCGGGCAGGTTGCCCCGGAGCAGCGCCTTTAAATGTCGCCTTATCTGGAGAGGTACCCACCCCTCCCCCCCCCCATCCCCGCTCGAGGAAGACTTTGGCGAGGTTGCGATTTTAGAGTCCAAGAGGCCAGTCTGCCGTTTCGTCTTTGGAATGGTTTCCAAAATGGACCCCAAGCTGACAGGTTCTGCTGGGTGCTCCCCCCAGCCCCACCGCCGGAAGGCCAGCATTAACCTTTCTGCCACATTTTGGTGACAACAAAAGGACCCGGATTGGAGAGTTGTTGGGGGACAGGTGGGATGTGGACAGCTCTGGGGATGTGCTTGTGTTAAATATCCAACATTTTTTCATTACGCGCCCCCCCCCCAATAATGGTAGAAAGAGGAAGAGATTTAATCAAAATTGTGAAAGAAAAGCCCCAAGGTAAAATAAAAACCTGCATCTTAGGGATGAAAATAGCATTTTGTGGGAATTATGTTTGGTCAGGATTACCTGCTTCCCTCCTGGAAATTCACAGAGAGACGGGGTCTCCTGTCCATTGGGTTTACATGTGTCCAGAAGTGATCAATGGTGGCCAAAATTCTGAAAAAAACAAAAAAAGAAAAAGTAAATTAATTTTTTGGAGATCATGTGTGGTTTCCAGCCTGGCCTATTCGTGATGTGAGCCAGAGAGCCGGGAATTAGGTTGGGGAGCATACCTTCTCCCACAGGAAAAGCAGAGAGACTTGGAAGCCCTTTCCATTCTTGCTGGGGTGTGGGTCAGCCCACACCAAGTGCCTCCCACAGGAGAGGCATAGGCTAGAGTCCTTGTCCTGGATCATTCGTTAATTCCAGGTTATGTTCAGATTTCAGACATACCCTGGGAAGTGTTTGAGGCTACCTACATGGGCAATGTGAAAGAACTGATGTAGCCATTTTCTAGAACGTTCCAGGTTCCCACATGCTGTGTCGTCAGGGAAAATGCGCTCCAAGTGGAAGCCCTGGGGACCTGCTAGTGAGTGAGTGTTGCTTCTGTGGGTCAGGCTTCCTGGCAGTGGTCACTTCGCTTTGTGCTTTGACCCTTTCAGCTCTGGGTCACTCAGTGCACCCGTGGAGCCCCCTCAGCCCCTCCCTTAGCTGTTCTGTACTCCAAGGCCATGTCGCCTGGGCTCCCCAACCTGAAAAGATGGGTTTAGATGGGGAGGGCGATAGGACTTGGGCTTGGTTCCATCAGCCACAAGTGGCACAGCCTTCATGGTCCACTTGGATGCCCTGCGCCCTTCCGAGAGCCCTGACAGAGAGGAGCAGCATCACTAGGGGGGTGAAACATCTGCTTTAAAAAAAAAAAAAAAAAAAAAGCTTGAGAAAAAATGTCCTTGGAGCCTCCTTGTGTCTGGACAGGTGTGGGGGATCTTAGGAGCTGGGCCAGTGTCTGTAGCCACAGCCCTTCCCCGCCCCCACCCATCCCTCCTCCCAGCCAGTCTGCTCTCTAGTGAGTTCTATTCCCCTGGCAACGGATCTGCGTAGCGCTGACATGCGCCTGTCTCCAGTCTCGTTGCAGATGCTGGATGGCCATTAGTATGCAGCCGAATGTCCCTGCCACCTGCCAGCCTCGCTCTGGCCCACACTCCTCGCCTGGGGTGGGGGGGTGGGGGCTGGAGCAAAAGGGAGAAGGGAGGAGATGGTCTCTGTGAAGCCTGGCAGCCAAAGGGAGGGAGAATAGAACTCAGCCCAGGGGAGGGGGTGGTGGGTACGGATCTGCTTGGTGACTCCAGGTAGTTCCATGGGGACCTCAATGCACTCCTTTCCCTCAGTGTAAAATACACAGTGTATTTTCTTGCAGGAATTTCTGCCATAGCATCTGGAACTCTTTGGGATTAAGACACCACAGGTCCCGTTTTCAGTGCCAGTCCAAATGAGTGTACAATCCAAAATATGGCTCTGGGGAAGGGGATTCAGAACAGGGAATATGTGACATGGACGAGGGGAAAGGCTGGAGCAGGAGTCCCTGGTGGGGGCAGGTAGCGTGGCCACAAGGCAAATGGGATGCCACTGAGGACTCACACTCGCTCTTGTCCCAGATTTGCTGAGTCTAGCAGGTCTCTCGTGAGCTCCCTGAGGGCAGGAAGGATGTCCTGTACTTCTGGGTCCTTCCCAGCACTTGTGGGGCACAAGGCAAGGGGCTCAGTCAGTACCACCTGGGTGAATGTTCTCCTGGGACACTGCTAGGTGGGCTGGTCCCTCAGCCACACTCTTCTCTCCAGGTGCCACGGTTAGCAGCAGTGTTGAACACCTACTATGTGCCAAGCACTTTGTTAGGCACATGGGAGATGAGGATAACCCCTACCCTCGAGCTTGTGGTGCACCTGCCAAAGGAGACAAAGAAACCTTCATGCCAACTCAGGGTTGGGACCACTGAGAGCTCAAGCTGTTCAGAGAGCACTGAGGGGGTGAGGGGTTGAGGGAAGGCTTCCTGGAAGAGGTTATATCCTCTGACATGTAGGTGGAGAAGGGCAGTGAGGACAGCATGTGCAAAGACCCTGAGGCTAGGAAGGACAAAACATGGGGGAGAAGCTGTAAGAGTTAAAGTGGCCGGCCCCAGCATGGATGTGCCAAGATGTGAATTTGGACTCCACACTGAAGCTGGTCCATGAACACATTATCGTGGAGGAAGGTTGTTGGTGGGGGTGGGAGGGATGATGCTGAGATGGGGAAGGACTGGAGGCCGAGGGCCAGGGCCAAGGATGAAGCCAGTAATGCTGGCCTTCAGCAGTGCTAGTAGTGATGAAGGGGAAGCAAATGTGCCTGGCTGGAAGGGGTAGTAACAAGGGCCTAGGGTAGATTCCTGGGACAGCTGGTCCCTCCAGGCCCAACAGAGAGCAATGGCAGAAAATGGGGAGGGGAGAACTCCAGAGGGTCTAGAGCCAGCACCTTCCCATGGAACATTGTGATGAAGGAAATATTCTACATCCGTGCTGTCCAGAAGAGTAGCTATTAACCACCCCTGGCTATGAAGCACTTGAAATGTGGCTAGTGCAACCGAGGAACTGAATTGTTAGTATCGGTTAGTTTTAAGTAATCAAATTAATTTAAACTTAATTACCTGTGGCTAGTAGCTACTCTTTTGCTCAGTGCAGGTCTGGAGCCCAGAAAGTAGGTCTGTTACTTGGTTTCTTATAGGAGGTGCTTAAAGCCAGGAGAGCAGGTGCGTGAGGCCAGGAAGGTGGGTGGGAGTGAGTGAAATAAATGAGCAGAGTGAGCCTTGCAGCCCCTCCAGCCTTCCTTCTGCATCACTTCTGGTGAGGCGTAAGCTGTTGTAGGCTGGACGCTCTCGAACCTGGAGCCCTTCAGAAATCTCACCTACAGAGGAAATGTACAAATGACAGGAAAATAGTCACTAAGACACGGCAGTGTTGCTATTGACAAGAGGGAAGGGTTCTGTGAATCAAACTATACCGGCTTGGGGCTCCTGGCTGGCTCAGTCAGTAGGGCATGAGACTCTTGATCTCATGAGTCCGAGCCCCATGCTGGGGGTTGAGTTTACTTGAAAAAAAAAAAAAAAAAAGATACACCTGCTTGACGGGTTCTCATGCCAATAGTGAAATTCACATTAGTGCAACCACGGACATGACACACGAGAAAATAATTCAAAATTGTGTGCAGAGTGTGAATATGTCTCAGTTAAAATAAATTAAAAACTTCTAGGGGCGCCTGGGTGGCTCAGTCAGTTAAGCATCCGACTCTCAGTTTTGGCTCAGGTCATGATCTCACGATTTTAAGAGTTTGAGCCCCGCATGTTCGAGTCCCACATCGGGCTCTGTGCTAACGTGTGGAACCTGCTTGGGATTCTCTCTCTCCCTCTCTCTCTCTCTCTCTCTGCCCCTCCCCTGCTCAAGCTGTCTCTCTCAAATAAACTAAAAAAATTTTTTTTTAATAAATTTTAAAAAATTTAAAAACTCCTGTGCGTGAAAAACAGACATGAGGACAGCAGTATGGTTCTAACTGTTGTCCTTAGGAGGTAGGATAATGGGACATGTCTACTATTCCTTACACGTACGTATGTATTACTTTTATGATGGAAAGAAACCTTATTTTAAAAATCTTACCTTGTTGGTATGACAAAATGTTGTACAGCTATGTAAAGCAATCAAAGAATAATGACTTAGGAAAATGCCCATGATACAGAATTGGAAACAATGGAACATGTAATTCCAAAGTATGAGCATAATTTTTTTTTTTAAGTAGGACATGCCCAAATTTGGTAACAGTGATTGTTACTGGTTATTTTAATTAAAAAAAAATTTTTTTTTCAACGTTTTTATTTATTTTTGGGACAGAGAGAGACAGAGCATGAACGGGGTAGGGGCAGAGAGAGAGGGAGACACAGAATCGGAAACAGGCTCCAGGCTCCGAGCCATCAGCCCAGAGCCTGACGCGGGGCTCAAACTCACGGACCGCGAGATTGTGACCTGGCTGAAGTCGGACGCTTAACCGACTGCACCACCCAGGCGCCCCTTTAATTTTTTAAGTTTATTTATTTATTTTGAGAGAGAGAGAGCAGGGGAGGGGCAGAGAGAGAGAGAGAGAGAGAGAGAGAGAGAGAGAGGAAGAGAGAGAATCCCAAGCAGGGTCTACGCTGTCAGCACAGAGCCTGATGCGGGGCTTGAACTCATGAACTGTGAGATCATGGCCTGAGCCGAAACCAAGAGTCGGATGCTTAACTGACTGAGCCACCCAGGTACCCCAATTATTTTAATTTTTAATAAAATTTTTTAATTTTTAATTTTCTCTATTTTCAGTTTACAAGCAGTCTTCCCTTCAATGTGGTAGTTGGGAAGGGAGTGTTACTTAAAAGGCCTCTTACCCAACCTCTGTCCCATATGCTCAAGGCCCTGTTCTCTGCTGGGATCCTGCAAGACTAATTCCCAGGTTCCCCGTAAGAGCTGCATCCTCAGGATTTCATTTCAAGTCCCCCAAGGAGTCAACTGCTCGTGTCACACAGTTGCTGCGTTGGCCCCAGCAGAAATCCCAGAGGTCGCTTGGAACAATGCAGTCCGGTCAGACCATCTGTGATAATGAAGATATTCTGTATCTGTGCCAATATGGCGACCCTTAGCCACACGTGGCTGTTGAGCGCTTGAAATGAGGCTACCGTGACTGAGAACGTGGGCTTTAACTTTTGTTTCACTTTAGTCAAAACCCAGACAGCCACGCGTGGCCAGTGCGGATCTAGGACCTCTTCCTTTACAGATTCAGAAACCGACCACGATGGAAGAGGGCTTGGCTCGAATCAAAGTGGACCTTTGTCCCAAGGCTTGTTCTGTCACTAGGCGTTAGGACTCTTACAGGGTCCAGACTCAGCTTTGTGTTTCAGATTGGAGTTTTGTTTGACATGTAGTCTGGTCCAAAAGACCAGGTAATAGAGGGCGTTTTTTGGCAGCTAATCCCTCCTGTGACATACATTGGCAGTTATTTTCACAGCTGAGAAATAAGTCTGGCCGGGTCAGGCCTGTGTTCTGGAAGGCCCTGCTTGGCTGGCATAAAAAGAAAATATATGGAGTCAGTTGGGCCTGGGTTTGAATCCCAGCTTGACAATGAACTAGCCATATGACCCTTGGGCAAGTCACTTGAGCTGCCTGGGCCTCAGTTTCTCCACTTGTAGGATAGGATAATAAAAGCCAGCCCAGACAGGGACAGTGGGGTTCCTTGTCACACCTCTCCTGAAGTAGTCTTTGTCTCTGGGCTTCCAGGGCTGTATGAACTCCGCCTCACCACCGATGGCCCTGCCACCACAGGGGCGGAGGTGACCATCACAGCCAGCCTGGTGGCCAACGAAAACGGCAGCCTGGTCCTGCCCTCCAACACCCGCGTCTACCGCTTCCACTGGATCCATACCCCGCTGCTGCTCACGGGGAAGACTGACGAGGCTTTCAGCTCCACCATCCGCGCCGTGGGGAACGTGCCCGGGGACTTCCCTGTCTCCGTCTGGGTCACCGCTGCCGACTGCTGGATGTGCCAGCCCGTGGCGAGGAGCCTCCTCGTCCTCCCCATCACAGGTGAGGACCTTTTCTGTTTGCTACTTTGCTTTGCAGTTCTTCAAAACGTCAATGGTAGTTGTGTTTGAATGATAGGCAGTTTCTTTTTTTATTTTTTACTTAAATGTTTATATTTTTGAGAGAGAGAGAGAGAGAGCTTGCACCAGCGGGGGAGGGACAGAGAGAGGCAGAGACAGGATCCGAAGCAGGCTCTCCACGGACAGCAGAGATCCCAACGTGAGGCTTGGTTGTCTCACAAACTGTGAGATCATGGCCCAACGTGGGGCTCAACTGAACTCACAAAATGTGAGATCATGACCTAAGCCAAAGTCAGAGACTTAACCAACTGAGCCACCCAGGTGCCCTAATGATAGGCAGTCTCTTTTGTTTTCATTCTACTTTTCTGCATTTTCCAAATGAGCTTTATCAGGCACACCTTACTTTCTGCTTTTGGGTTGAAAAAAAATGAGTACCTAAATTTTTTTTTTACAGACGGAGACGCAGAACGGTGGTCCTTACCCAGCCCAGCACACTGGGTACAGAGCCGATCAGTAGACATGCTCATTTTTTTTCTAGACTCTAATAATTTGAAATATCTCTCAAAAACTTCTTTCAAAGCCTATGCATTTCCTTCTGGTCCTGGGCATCTTTTGTGCTAAGAAAGTTCAGGATCCTGGTGAAAGGGGTGCAGGAGCAACGCTGTGCATGTGATGTGTGCCATGAGTCTGCACCAGTGTCCGTGCAGCAGGGGCAATGATGTGGGGGGCGTGCGCCTCTGTGTTCAGGGACCCACAGCGCCTCTGCCGCCACCACCCAGCCCTAACAGCCAGAAGGGCAGGGCAGGGAGAGGCTGTCCTGCCAGTTAGCAAGTGAGGTCACTCCCTGGCTCCGCCTTCCCCTTCCCTTGGTGGACTCACCCACCTTCGGTCTCTCTCCCAGAGCTCCTCGTGGGGAACCTCGTTGTCTCCCAGAACACCTCCCTGCCCTGGCCCAGCTCTTACCTCACCAAGACAGTCCTTAAAGTTTCCTTCCTCCTCCATGACCCGAGCAACTTCTTCAAGACTGCCTCATTTCTCTACAACTGGGACTTCGGAGATGGGTATGCTCTTCCCTCTTGATGCCCCCAAGCTTTGGCCTATGGGTGGTGGCCCCATTGTCCCATGCAGAGTGCTCTGTACTCTCTGACCTTCACCTGCCCATTCTCTCTCTCTCTCCAAACATTCCTTCAACACCTGCTCTGTGTCAAGCTCGGGGTGCGTGGGGACCAGTGGTGAGTTAGTCACAGGACCTGCCTTCTAGGTGCCTGCAACCTAGTAGAGGAGGTCATTGGTGGCCCCAGACAGCCTTTTAAGAAAGGTCAGAGTAGAATTTTTCTCCATTTGACTCCGGAAGGACGTACCTGGGTGATGGCGTGTGCGATTATACGCATGTGTTAGAACTCGGGTGTTATAGCTTTGTTTCTCCTGACTTCTCCTCTCCAAACAAGCTAGGCTGGAGGAGGCAGGTCAGGAAGTGGGTCAAGCACTGAGCCCCAGCAGCTCCAGCAGCCAGCCCCCAGATACCCTGAGCTCATGTGAGGGTGAGTGCCCCGTGGAGACCCCTCACTCCACTTAGGTCCCGTCAAGTCCCGGGCTGATGGTCCTTCCCACTCTATCCCATATTTTTCCGCCTTTCACTTCTTGGCATTCTTTATGATGTTTCTCAGTCTGGCAGAGAAACAGACCAATTTTCCAAGTTCATTGAAGGCTTAGTAATCTTTCTCACGCACCACTCCTCACCCCCACGAGACTTAGAGGCCCAGCATGCTTTCTTATGTACAGTAATAAATTAGAGAGCAAAGTGGGGACTCCTCCTAATTATAGCAAAAATAGTTCATAAAACAAACACAGGAACACACTTACCTGGAAATGGGCAAGATCCCGTGTGAAGAAAACAATAGGGTGCCAAGAGGTATCAAAGATTTGAGTAGATGCGTATGTACATCATGTCCAGGACCAGGATGCTGAATCTTAATATTGTAAAGATGCCCATTTCCTTCCAGTTATCCTGTAAGCTTGATGCAAATCCAATAAATGTTCCAATAAGTATAATTTCTGGAATGTGACAAAGCTTCTACAGTGCATCTAAATTTGGCACGTAAATACACACATATACACAAACGTACATATATTCGTATACACAAATGTATATATACGTGTGTATGTATATAAAAACATATATGGTTATAAACATATGTGGTTTTAGAACATAAAGAACATCTAGAACATCTGTCTCAAACCAGGGGACAGCATCTATATTAATTAGGGGCATTTCTTTTAATATTAAATGCTTTATTTACTATTGTTACTATATTTGAACATTCTTACTAGCCAATGAAATAAAGCAAGAAAAAGAAATGAGATATAAATATTGTAAAGCAGGAGACAAAAACATCACACACAGATGGCCTAGAAAACACAAGAGACCCAACTAAAAAAATCTTAGAACTAAAAAGAGATTTTAGTAATATGGGTGCTTACAAAACAAAAATCATAGCCTTTCCATATGATGGCAATGGAAAAAATCTTTCACAATAGTTATAAACTGTAAAAGCTGAGAGAATGAACTTAGCCTAAAATTGTAGGATTTATGTGGATAAAACCACAGATTATACCTAGAGTCAAAAAGACTTTTAAGAGAGAATTTCTGAATATTGTCAGAAGGAAAAAAAAGATCATCAAAGCAGCATAATGATGAATGGGGTTGGGGAGAAGAATTAGAAATACATAAATGTATTTTAAAAACTACAAATCACAAAAGTGTGTTCAGTAGAACAGAATGGAAAAGGCAGACACAAATCAAAGTTTAAATGCACATCTAGTATATGATAACAGTGGTATTTCTAGCCAGTGAGTAAAGACATATTACTTATTTAATAAATGGTACTAGGACAGTGGGTTAACTATTTAGAAGAAAAACAATCTGATCCTTAACAAGAACAATTCCAGATAGATTACAAAGTACACATAATGAGCCAGGACTAGATTGAAATGTAGATGATCCCCTGCAATTGGATGACTTGGCAGTGGAGAAAGCATTTTGTAAGAATAAAAACAGGCAGACACTATAAAGGAAAAAAATGCAAGATTTGGCATCACTAGATTTAATATCTGAGTATGAGGGAAGTAAATCAAACCGAAAGACAAGGTTAAACTGGGAGAAAATATTTGGAAAATAGGTAAAGGTTTGTTAAACTTCATATATAAAGAGCATTGAGAAATCAACACAAAGATTTTCTTTATTGTTATTAGACTTCCTTTTGAAGTAATTCAAGTAATTGCAGGAATTTATATACTTTATATGGAGGTATGATTCTCTATTACAATGAGAAAAGTAAGGCTTACAGTTCTATACATAAGACATCTAGAATTGAGATTTAAAGCCAAATATGTCTTAACTCCAAAGTTCATATTTTTTCCCTCCCAGGATTGTCCTTGTCTCTAATGCAGGGCCTCTTTTAGATTCCTGGCTGAAGGGGGCAGAGCACTTCCTGGCAGGTGACAGGCACTTGTTGCTGGGAGTTCTCCTACCTGTCACTTACAAGCACGAGGATGACAGGCAGCCACTTGACCCAAGCACTGCTGACCTTGCGTCCTGGTGGCTCTGGGGGCTGCTGCTGTGATGACCAGTGGTTTTCTCACAAGGCATTGGGGGCTGAGCTTGTCACCCCGCAGACACCCCCGACTCTGAGAGGTCACGTGAGTCACTTCCGTTGTCTCCCTCCTGCTACCTTACAGCACACAGATGGTGACTGAAGAGGCAGTGGTCTACTACAACTATTCGATCATTGGGACCTTCACTGTGAAGCTCAAGGTGGTGGCAGAGTGGGAACAGGCAACGCAGGATGCCGGGAAGGGCATCGTGCAGAAGACAGGAGACTTCTCTGCCTCCCTGAAGCTGCAGGGTGGGTCCCTGGGGGCTGGTGCGGGTTGAGCACGTGGCCCCTTGGGCAGCCCTGGGCACCACTCCTTCCAAGGTTGGATCAGTGCAGATCAGAGGGGCTCTGGTCGGGCCCTGGATTGGGCTTGGCTGCGCACCCCCTGTTCTTGTTCCCCTGGCATCCCCTCTGCATGGCCTGTCATCATCCCCGCTTCTAAGAGGGCACTGAAGGCCACAGAGGAGGTCACGTGGCCACCAGACCCCAACCCTCCTCTCCCCGACTCTGGCAAGAGGAGGCGCTTGGGCCCCTGTGGCAGATTTCTCCGTGTGCTGCCGGGCAGGCTAATGGGCCCGGTGCTTTCCCCACGGTGCCTAGGCGATGGGGGAGGGGCACTTACACTGAGCCAGCCCTTGGTCCTGGTTCCCAGAGCTCCGCTGCTTCCTCCAGTGTCCTCACTCTGAGCGGGCTCTGGAACCTGCTGCTGTTGGGGAGGCAGGACCCAAGCACGCCCGGGACA
This sequence comes from Acinonyx jubatus, assembly GCF_027475565.1. Taxonomy (NCBI): domain Eukaryota; kingdom Metazoa; phylum Chordata; class Mammalia; order Carnivora; family Felidae; genus Acinonyx; species Acinonyx jubatus. Next base: position 30,380,907 of record NC_069398.1, read on the forward strand.
GACCTCCCACCTGCCCTTGGAAGGGAGAGCCTGGGGGAGGACAAGGCGGTGGTCACACGGCCCCAAGCTGTGGGAGCGCTGAGACAGCTGTCCTCAGTCTCCGGGTCTAACGGGGCCCCTCTCTGCCTTTCAGAAACCCTTCGAGGCATCCAGGTCTTGGGGCCCACCCTAATTCAGACCTTCCAAAAGATGACAGTGACCTTGAACTTCCTGGGGAGGTGAGTGAACCCCATGGTGGACAGCGGGTGACGCATTGCCCTGCCCATACTCTCCCGTGCGTGACCCTGAGCCTGCTCCATCTCCTGAGGGGCCCCAGGTTTAGGGGCCGGGGAAGGCTTATCCCACCTTGCCCTGCAGCCATGGGGGAGCTGCGGGCAGGGCTCCACACCCGAGGTCCCGGGGAGGGAGCACGGGCCCTTTAGAGCTGTCTGCAGTGTGGGTGTTGAGGCAAAGGCAGGTGTGGAAGCAGCCATGTGAAAAGCCCTCTGTATGTGGCTTCGGTCTGCTTCCATGGCCCCGGAAAACAGACTGTCCCGGGGAAGGAACTGGCCTGGCCTGGCCATCAGCAAGAACAGCCTCGGGCCGAGTTTGTAGTAAGCGACAGAGAAGCTGGACATGTTCTCTGCACAAGGGTGGACGGAGCTGTGGAGGTCAGCGGCCGGGGCCCAGCCCTCTGAGGACTCTTGTCCCTTAACCCAGGGACATGACGGCGGGAAGCAGGTCTAGATGGGGAGCAAGCAAAGTGACCAAGGAACAAGGAAGATGCGCCATGGGGCTGGAGTTGGTCTTTGGAGCTTTCCGGGAGCTTTGGGGGCAGGGGCTTGGTACTTGAAGAATGGGGTGGGAGCTACTCGGGCTTGGCAGATGTGATGGTTGAGGGGGCACGGGGGTGTTTTACCAGCCTGTCCCTGTTTGCTTCACTAAGCCTGGCATCCTCTTGGGCTCTGGGACCATCTTCTGTACCTGTACATAAGATGTACAGGTTCCCTTATGTTCCCTTGTCTGGAAGGTGTAAAAAGGAAGGACCACCTAGAGGACAACTGGGTGTTCTGTCCTGAAAAGTACACTGAAGTTCACGGCTACCTGGCCTTTCTCAGACTTGGTCTGTGCTCCCATTCCTTGCTGAGCCATATTTTTAAGTTTTTATTTTATTTATTTTGGGGGGTGGGGAAGAGAAAGAGAGAGAGAGGGAGAGAGAGAGAGAATCCCGAGCGGGCTCCACACTGTCAGCGCAGAGCCTGACGTGGGGCTCGAACCCACGAACCACGAGATTGTGACCTGAACGCGAACCAAAAGTCGACTGAGCCACCCAGGCACCCCTTTGCGGAGCCATTTCTGAAAAGACACCCCCATTTCCCCGCAGCCCTCCCCTGACTGTGTGCTGGCGTCTCAAGCCCGAGTGCCTCCCGCTGGAAGAAGGGGAATGCCACCCGGTGTCCGTGGCCAGCACGGCTTACAACCTGACCCACACCTTCAGGGATCCCGGGGACTACTGCTTCAGCATCCGGGCCGAGAATGTCATCAGCAAGACGCATCAGTACCACAGGATCCAGGTGTGGCCTTCCAGTAAGTGACCCCTCGTCCTCTGCTCCCGTGCCACACAGGCCGCAACACACAGTCAAGCCTGTCACTGCCACCAGTATGCTCCCCCCAGCTGACCCACCAACATGACAGTCATCGCTGAACCTCCTGGCCCGTGCCTGTACCTCCCCCAAACGACCAGGGCCAGAGCACCCTGCGGTTCGACCACCACCACCCTCGCTGCTGCCGGCAGTGCCCTCCCCTCCCCCACACCAGTTGGGATGCCCACCGTCTGGACCACGTGCCATTGATCCATGCTGCCCAGCATCAACCCGGCTTTGGCTCTCTCTTGCCTCCATCACTCCCGCCACCGTGTCCTTCCCACATGTTACCAATGCCACGCTGTCCCCATCATGAATGCTGCTCCCCTAAATAAGCCACCACGATCACGAGCCTCCCTCCTCCGCCATCTCCCCGATCCTGCCGTTGTTGCCACCATTAAAACCAGCGTCCCTAGCGGTAGCTGCAGACCCTCAGGATGTTGTGGGTCTCCTGGGGAGCGGAAGCTACTCACAAAGGTTCCTGTCATTTGTAAGGATCCCTGGCCATCTCCCCTGCAATGAATGCTCTTCTCCGAGTCATATCAGGCCCGGCCACTGGCTTATAGTCACAGGATTGGCCGATGGCGGCGTGAAGTTCTACCCTTCTTTTCCAGGGGGGCTCTTCCGTGACCCCAGAAAAGCACTTCCTTACAGACAGGAGAAAGTGGATGCCAGAACCCTGAGGAAGGGTCTTTCAGGTGCCCACCCAGGTCCCAGCCTCTAGGGTACACAAAAAATCTTGCCAGCCGCACTTGCCCCCATGGTCAGCCCGGCAAGTGCCCCAGATGCTGCCGCTGTCCCCTCCAGTCTCCCCAGTCCCTGTCTGAGCCATTGGGCAGATGCCGTGCTCCACTCTGGGCCCTGGCTGGCCTTGTGGAGAGACTCTGTGACCTGTGGCCATCGTCAGAGGTCTTGGGCTCTGCCTCCCCCAGATCTCCTGGGCACGGAGTGCCTGGGATCCCCCTGAATTGTGCAGAGAAGATAGCATTCTGGGTAATCAGTGCTGCCTTTTCTTGGAAAGCACAGCCTCATGCCTTACTGTGGCATCTATACCAAGGGGCAGGGTCGGGGAGGAGTGAGGGGAACCCATACTTGCTGATCACCTGCCGTGCACCTGACACATTCATGCCCCTCACCTCGTGGCATCCCCGAAGCAGCCTCATGAGTCAGTGTTAGCATCAGAGAGCTTGGTCAGAGCTGGGGTTCGAACCCAGGACCGCCTAACTGCAGACACTGGGTTATCCCTGCTCCCCCGTGCAGTTTCCTGACAGGAGGGTCAGTGAGTGAGCCCAGGGCTGGTGGAGGGGAGAAAGCAACAACAGGTCACGAGGCTGCTTGAGTGTCCTCACAGCATGGCTTTCCCATCCCCAGTGCACATCACCCAAGAGAGCAAGGAGGTAGCTGCAGTGTCTTTTATGGCCTGGACTGGGAAGTCGTCATTCCTGTCCTGTGCTGTTCAGTAGGAGCAAGCCATTGAGTCCAGCCCACACTCAGGGTACACCTCTTGAAAGTGACTGTCAAGTAATAGGTAGACATGTGTTACTTTTATTTTTTAAAGTTTATTTATTGGGGCACCTGAGTGGCTCAGTTGATTAAGCATCAGGCTCTTGGTTTCAGCTCAGGTCACGATCTCACAGCTTTGTGGGTTCGAGCCCCATGTCAGGCTCTGCATTGGCAGCACGGAACCTGCTTGGGATTTTCTGTCTCTTTCTGCTCTTCCCCAACTCACGCTGTCTCTGTCTCTCTCGAAATAAATAAACTTAAAAAAAAATAAAGTTTATTTTTTATTTATTTAAAAAAATTTTTAACGCATATTTATTATTGAGAGACAGAGCATGAGCATGGGAGGGGCAAAGAGAGGGAGACATAGAATCTAAAGCAGGCTCCAGGCTGTGAGCTGTCAGCACAGAGCCTGACATGGGGCTCGAACTCACAAACCGTGAGATCATGACCTGAGCCAAAGTCGGACGCTTAACCGACTGAGCCACGCAGGCGCCCCAGAGTTTATTTACTTATTTTGAGAGAGCGCATGTGTGTGCACATGCGTGTGTGAGTGGGGGATGGGCAGAGAGAGAAGGAGAAAGAATCCTGAGCAGGCTCTGCCCTGTCAGCACAGAGCCCTATATAGGGCTCGAACTCAGGAACCATGGGATCATGACCTGAGCCAAAATGAAGAGTTGGATGCTTAACGGATTGAGCTACCCTGGTGCCCCATGTGGACATATTTTAACGCCCTCACACACCCCAACTTGGTTTTTGCAGAATCCTAGATGAGATTCTCAATGCATGTACCTAAGGAAAAGATAGCTCCTGTGGGGTTTGACTGTCCTATGCCCCATTGTGGTCTGAGAGCGAGCCTTCTCCACCAACTCCCCAGACCCATGACCTCATCCTCTCTCACTCCCAGGCATCCAGCCGGCTGTCTTTGCTTTCCCGTGTGCCACACTTATCACCATGATGCTGGCCTTCATCATGTACATGACCTTGCGGAATGCCGCTCATCAGAAGGACATGGTGGAGGTGGGTATTCAGGGGGGTGGAGGCCGGGTCACCAGGCTCCGACTGGAGAACGGGACCCGGAGGGGGTCTGGATGTCAGAGTGAGGTCCTGGGGCTGGGGAGGATGTGCCCAAGAGGTGCTCACCGACTGGGCCAAGTTGAGTTGGCTCTTTCCCATGTGACTTAACTCCCATGCTCACCCCTTGCCTAGCAGCTGTGCCCCTGGTAAGGGAGAGGGCAGCCACCACGGGGAGGCCCAGAGAGCAGAAAAGCCAAAGGCACAGGGAAAGCACTGTGTGTCTCCAGGCAGCTGAGCTCATAAGGCCACCTGAAGGGGGTCCGGCAGGCGGGTGATTGACCCATGGGGTTTTGTTCACCATAGGTGGCTGATTTTGACTTTTCCCCCATGTCTGACAAGAACCCGGAGCCGCCCGCTGGGGTCAGGTGCTGCTGCCAGATGTGCTGTGGGCCCTTCCTGCTGGAGACTCCATCTGAGTACCTGGAAGTTGTCCGCGAGAACCACGGGCTCCTGCCGCCCCTCTACAAATCCATCAAAACTTACACTGTGTGAGCAGCCCCCAGTCCCGTCTCAGTGCTAACTGACTGCCCACTGGGCGCTTCAGACAGGGTGGCACGTGCCACCGAGGAGAGGGTTTCATGTGCGCGGGGCTGTCCACCCTGCTGGCCATCCATCCGTAATTCCAGCTGCCGCCACGAGCCCCCCCCCACCTCAGCCCCACACCCCTGCCATCAGCCCATCTGTACAGTCCAGCCTCTGCCGTAAGCCCCTCTCAGTCAGCCCCACCCCACCCCCTTGCCTTTGAAGATCCCCAAGCAGGACCCCCAACACTCGACGGGGTCCCTCCTCTCTCCCAGGCGTGCCTGGCTGCCCCTCACCCATCCTTCCCATGTCGGCACTTTGGCCGTCCATCTGCGGTTCGGGCTTCCTTCCCCCAGATGGCCCTGCCCAGGTCAGAGAACCAGGTGGATGGTCACCAATGGTTAAGGCTACGTCACAAAAGGTCGTATGTACGGAGACAAGCGTGTGCGTGCGCGCGCACGCGCGCACACACACACACACAACATGCGTCACACAGGCGTCTCACATGATTTCCTCTGTATCAGTTATGTTCTCTGGGTCCTGAATTCGAACCAAAATGACATCTGACTTTTTCCATTTGGGCCCCACAGCTCCTCGGCCCGGTCCCTCCCTTTGTGCACTGTCCCTGTGGCTCCCGGGGCCCGTTTCCTGCCTGCTTGCTGTTGGGTTGGGTGCGGGCAGGGCTAACACTTGGTGAGTGCGAAGTGCTTTCAAAATAGCGCCTTCATCCAGTGAGGAAGAGGCCTCACAGCAAAGGAGGAGCACGCCGGTGGGGACGTGGGTTCACTGTGGGAGACGGTGTTCTTGCGCGGCCTTGGGAAGGAGGAGGCAGGACTGGAGGGAGCCCGAGGGGGCTGGGCAGTGGCCCACAGAGGGAGAGTATGAGGAGAGGGCAGGTGCAGGTGTAGAGAGAGGCCGCAATGAGGCCCCAGCACAGCCGCGCAGGAGCCTGGAGTAAGTGGGCCCTGTTTGGGGCAGGGCCAGGGCTGCGGGGGCAAAACCCCATTGCCGTAATCTTTGCTGTCAGACTTTGTGCAGACAACAGCATTCCTGCTGTTTCCAGCTCATTCTCATGAAATACTGCCATTATTGCTGAATAAAGCTTGTGTGTTCTCAAATAGCCAAGCATATGCCAGGCAGCCAGAGTCCCTTTCTTTTCTGTGCAGGGGGGGCGGCGGGGAGGGGGTTGGGCCTTGAGGCAGCAGGCATCCCCTCTGTGTTCTCTGGCAGGTGTGGACGGAGCTGCTGTCTGGGGCGTCGGGGACCGGTCAGTCGCGCTGACTAGTCTTCCTTAAACAGCCACCAGGACTCTGAGGCGGGTCTCGTGGAGGCGGGTCTGGTTCCACCCCCTCCTTCTCCCCCTGTGACTCCAACATGCAGCCAGGTTTGAGGCTCCGAGCAGACGCTAGATGGAGTGGGGAGCAAGGCTGCGCTCAGGGGACTTGGAAACGCAGAGCCTTGGGCCCCACTCCCACCTGAGTCCGCACCTGCCAGGGGCAGCCACCTGTGTCCCCACAGGCCCACAGGAGTCCTGGTGCCCCATCGAGTGTGAGTGCCTCCGGTCCCTGCAGGGCTTCTTGAACTTGGATGTGCCTGAGAATCACCAGAGGTCTTGCTAAGCCACAGACTTTCATCGGGGAGGTCACGAGTAAGGCCTGGGATTCTAGGTTTCTAACAAGATACGAGACACCGCTGATGTTGCTGGTCCAAGGACCACACTTTGAGTTGCGCGCCTCCGAGTCCGCTTCTTCCTAAGCTCCTTTTCTTCTAGAAGAGGTTTGGGCTTTATAAGAAAATTTTTTTTAACATTTATTTATTTTTGAGAGAGAGAGAGAGCATGAGCAGGGGAGGGGCAGAGAAAGAGAGGGAGACACAGAATCCGGAGCAGGCTCCAGGCTCTGAGCTGTCAGCACGGAGCCTGATGCGGTGCTCGAACTCCAGAACCACGAGGTCATGACCTGAGCCAAAGTCGGGCCCTTTACCGACTGAGCCACCCAGGCACCCCCCCTTCCTGTTTTGAGACAGAGTGAGCAGGGTAGAGGGGCACAGGGAGAGAGAGAGGGGGAAAGAGAGAGATGGAGAGAATCTCAAGCAAGTTCCACACTCACTGCAGAGCCTGATGCAGGACTCGAACCCACAACCCTGGGATCATGACCTGAGCTGAAATCGAGAGCTGAGCATTCAACTGACTGAGTCACCCAGGTGCCCCTGGGATTTTTTCTTAATTACCTCTGTTCTCCCACCACCCTCACCACCCAACCCAGCCAGCGGGTGTGCCCCAAGCCCCAAGCTGGACATGGGTAGGAATGAACCCCAACCCCACCTTGGCTGTCCCACTCTGGGAAGCCCCACGTTTAATGAGCCAAGTCATTGGGGGAACTCTGTCAGGCTTCAGCATCATTGGCATATGGGGCGGATGCTGCCACCTACACCTTTGCTCTGCCCCCCGACCCGGGGTCGGTATATCAGGCCTCGGGATGAGAAGGGACCTGAGTGTGTTGTGGGGGACCTGTGCCTTGGATAACGTCCGAGGATCAAACAAGACCTTGGAGAAAGCTGGGGGAAAGAGGGGGCTGTTCTTGCCTTGAGTTATTGTAGTGTGCTCCCAACAGTTGAGGGCTATGTGTCACACGTCATTTAGAACTACTCCCTGCTGGGATATCTACAGCTCCTGTCCCTGCACGCGCCTTCAAGAGAAGCCAGGATTAAGACACCTAAACTCCACCCAGAGGAATTCAGAAGGGGTTGTTTGTGCTACAGAAGGAGATCTGTATCTGTAAAAACTGGGGTGCTCCGGTGTTAGTCTTACAGAAGTTAAGACAGTTAAAAAAAAAAAAAAACGGGCACCTGGGTCGCTCAGTCGGTTAAGCGTGCAACTTCGGCTCAGGTCATGATCTTGCAGTCTGCGAGTTCGAGCCCCGCATCGGGCCCTGTGCTAACAGCACAGAACCTGCTTCAGATTCTGTGTCTCCCTCTCTCTCTGCCCCTCCCCTGCTCGTGCTGTCTCTCTCTCTCAAAAATAAATAAAACATAAAAAAAGAATAAAAACAAAACAAAAACAAATAGTCACCCACATGAAAGAGCTAGAAAGAACCACTGGGACAGAAATGCAGGAAAAAAAACGGAGCTGTAGAGGGAGGGGTAACTGTGCCAACCGAAGATGCACACAGCTGCGGTCCGACTCGGGAGGAAAACACTCGGCCTGCAAACTTTGGGGGTACACAGGCCGTCGGGTGCACGCTGGGCCGAGAGGCAGAGCTGTATACTTTGCAGGCGGTCTCCTCACCCTGAGCAAGGCGGGTCTTCAAGGTGCCCCCGGATTGTTATGCGGTCTCTGCCCACTTCCCTCTTTAAAGGCCTCATCTCCAAATAGGGTTGCGGTTGCGCAATGAGACGTGGGGGGAGGGGATTTTGGAGGGAAAATAGATTTCTGTTGTTTTAAGCCACCCGGTTTGTGGGATGTGTTTCCGCAGCCACAGGAAACCGATGCCCTTCCCCGTGTCCGCTTGGTAGCTCCGTCTCCCGCTGTGCGCCCACCCGCCCAGCCAACGGGTCCGGTCTGGCGCCCGACCGCTTCCCCCGCCCTGGCGGAGGCCTCCCCACTGCAGGGCCCCCCACTCCTCACCCTGCCCCAAGCCTGCGCGCGCAACTGCACCAACTGTCCTCGTCCACCCAAACCCCTCGGTGTCTCCCAGCTCAGAGTCCTACCGGCGGCCCGTAGGGTGGCAGGACCTGGCCCTTTGGCCTCCCTGCCCTCACCCCCCTGCTGTTCTGCCTTCCTCGGGGGCTTTGCTTTGCCTGTCCCCCTGCCAGATGCTCTTCCCTACACAGGCACAGGGCTCCCTCCTGCTCAGTACCACCTGCTCAGTGAGGCTGACCCCCGCACTCCCTGCCTCCTGTACCTCGTATTCCCCACTCCCAAGAGCACAGATCACCCTAGAGCATACTGTTCGTTTCACTAATGTATTTGTTTAGCCTGCCTCCCTCCACAGAACAAAAACTCCAGGAAGGAAGGGCCTTGGACTACTGCATTTACTGTCTGTAGTTCCAGCACCTAGGACAGTGCCCAACACGAAGCAGGGGTTCATTAAGTATCACCGGGAAGGGAGGAAAAATGCCCTTCCCCCTTTTGTGGCTTCACAATGTCTGGAATGTAGGAAAGAGAAGATTCTAAGGATAGGACTCAGTATCTCTCCCCAGATGGTCCAGAAGGACAAATGGTCTGGAAGCCTCTGTTTGGGTCATGGGGTAATGTCCAGGTGACAGGATTCAGAGGTCTCCCTGCCTGTATCCTGGAGAGAGGGACCGTTATCAGTTGCGGGGGGGCGGGGGGGGTTGGTTCTTCTCTGCCTGGAGGACCTAGAGCTGCCTCATGTGACAGCATTTCAGAAATTGGTTCTGTTCTTTGTCAGCCATCAGAGCAGGAAGCCACTGGGCTGGCTTCTGAGCATGATGCCTCGTTCTGTGTTGAACAAGGGGATCAGAGGGTGGGAGCAGGGAGGCAGCCAGGCTGTGGATGGTGTGGCAGGGGCTGAAGGGGTGAGTTTGGAGGGGACCTGCTTGGCATCTGGCCAGGGGGCTGAGGAGGAGCTGGGGCCACCAGGCAGGGTTTGGGCCAGGGGCTTTTACCCTGGGGTGCCCGACCCCCAAGGGATCCATGGAGCGAATTTGCAAGCTCGGGTGGGAGAAACTGCATCTCCAACGTCACAAACCTTTAAACAAATCATGGCGTTTCCATCCACCACAAATCTAGGCAGTGCCGTCAGCAGTTCCCATGGCTTTGCCTTCCATAGAAATCACAAGTGTTTTCACAAAACATTTCAATTGTTGTGGGTCTCCCCAAACGTCCTCTATGCTGGCCACATCTTCAAAATTACATTTGCTGTTAGACCTGCTGCTGGGTCTTATTTCACTAAGGACATATATTACAATCACTATTTTGATAACTGTATTTCAGTATAGTTTCCTTGGAATTCCTATTATTTTATATTAAGTTTTTAAAAACTTTATTCTGAGGGTTTGACTGAATTGGAGAGAGGCTCATGGTACTAAGGAGGCTATCAGGGCCCCTAGAGAGGCCCTAAGGGCACGGGGGCAACAGGGGGGACTTTATTTTCTTCTGGCTGTTGCCCTGAGTATCTGACCCAGGAGACCAGGCGGGGCCACCCACACTAGCCTGAGGAGGTCCACCTGCAGTGCCCAGTGTGGCCAGCAGGTGGCAGCCCCACCCAGCCATGCTTCCCACAGTTTCCTCCTTCCAGTGGTGGCTGGCAGGTGCCACAGCAGGGGACAAAAAGGACACAGATGGTGTGGGTCCTGGCAGCTCTGTCAACTGCAGACGCGTGCACAGCTGTGCACGTGCACGAACGCACAGGCACATGCCACACACATGTGCATACTCACACTCACACAATTGGAGCAGCCTACCTGGGAATCAGCTTCCAGAGCATTCAGCCCCTTCCAAGACAGAGGCATTTCTGGGACTCAGGAAGAGGGGACCCCCTTTGTTCTGCATCATCTCTTCCTTCCCTAATAGCCTTTCTGAGGTGTCCACAGGTCAGCGCGAGCCAACAGCTCCGGCCACAGAAATAACCTAACTGCAGCTGAGGCAGGGAGGGGGCTGCAGAAGTGGAGATCTGAGGGGTCGCCAGGTTCCCAAGACCTCGGACAAGTGACAATCCTAGCCTTCGTTTTTTTGTTCTGCACAATTTGTGTGAAGAGTGAACTCTTTCAATCCAACAACGGGAAGACAAACAACCCAATTTAAAAAATGAGCAAAGGACTTGAAATAGACATTTCTCCAACGAAGATATACAAATGGCCGTTACGCACATGGAAAGATGCTCAACATCATTAGTCATCAGGGAAATGCAAATCAAACCACAATGAGATACCACTTCATGCCTACTAGGATGGCTATAATAACAACACAACAGAACACAACAGGAACAGAAAATAATAAGTATTGGCAAGGATGTGCTGGTGAGAATGGAAAATGCAAAACGGTGGGCGGTTCCTCAAAAAGTTACATGCTTAGTGTGTGGTGATTCCACTCCTAGGTGTATGCACCGAAAAGAACTGGAAACAGATGCTCAGATACGCACTCGTGACGAATGTTCATAGCAGCACTATTTGCAGTAGCCACAAGGTGGAAACAGCCCAAGCGTCCATCAACAGAAGAATTAAAAAATTGTGGGGGGACCTGGGTGGCTCAGCCAATTGAGCATCCAACTCTTCATTGATTTTGGCTCAGGTCACAATCCCAGAGTCATGGGATGGAGCCCTGTGTTGGGCTCTGGGTGTGGAGCCTGCTTGGGATTCTCTCTCTCTCTCTCTCTCTCTCTCTCTCTCGATAAACAAACAAGTTGGGTTGTGGTGTATACACACAATAGAATATTATTCTGCCTTTGAAAGGAATGATGTACTGATACCTACCATGATGTGGACTGACCTTGAAAACACAATACTCAGTGAAAGAAGGCCATCTATGCGACTCCATGCATATGGAATGTCCAGAATAGACAAATCCATAGACAGAAAGCAGATCAGTGGTTGCCCGGCGGTTGGGAGGGAGGAACAGGAAGTGATAACTTAGCCGGTAGCAGGGGTTCTTCTGAACCGATGAAAACACTTGGAGACTAGAGACAGGGGTACTGTCCAGAATGCACTACTGAACTGTTTGCTTTAAGACGGTCAGTTGTAGGTTACGTGAACCTCATCGACTCTTTTTCAATTAAAAAAAAAAAAAATGACAGTGAATGGGTGCATCTTCCAGGCGTTCATTCAGAGAACATCCCGGCAGCATCGACAGACCCTATACCAGGGGCCCAGCAGATCCAGGCGCACACGCTTCTTTCCCGGCTCGCTGCCTCATGGCAAGAGGCTGTTGTGGAGACCGAAGATGAAGGATTCTGGAGGAACAGGTGTGAGTCGAGACAGAGGGGCGCTGCACGACCTTCCTGGGGTCTCCGCCGTCTTTTCCAGCTTCTGACCAGATCCGTGTCGCAGACGCACACGCCCCTCGCTGGTGAGGGATGGTTCCTAAGTGAACTCCTCATCAGTGGGTATCTTTCTGACCCCCCGTGGCCCAGAGGCGGGAAAGCCATCTCTGCCTCCCTGGCAGCATCTCTCATCTGCTCGGGGGACCTTCGCCCCCTGTGATGAGGGGCTGCCTCGCCCCCGCAGGAGGAAACAGAACTGGGGTCGCAGAAGGAGTGGGAGCAGAGACCACAGGCTGGATCCCTGCACACAGACGCTGGAGAGACAGGGAGGGCTTTAGGGATCCAGGGTGTGCTAATCATTGTGCTAAACACCCCTCCCTCGGTGCTGGCCAGCTGCTGCTCCCAGCTAGGACCACTGTGACAGCAGGCTCCCTCCACATCTACTTCTTCTGTCTCTGTGACCAGCTTGCATCTCTTCTTTTCTGTACACTGCACACACGCATGCATGTGTATGTGCCTGTGCACATGGGTGTGCATGCATGGGTGTGGGTCCAAGCATGCAAGTGAATGGCACACCGAGTGCTCTGGGCCTCGGGAGTGGGATAAAATGCTGGTGGCGACCCTCACACAGTGGCTTCTGGTGGCTGCCGGCCACCCTGGGCTCCTTGTCTCTGACACCCGTCGCTGCAGTCTCAGGCCTCCTCCACGTGACCTTCTTCCCCCACGTCCCCGAGCTCCTTCCTCTCATAGACACCAGCCATCAGATTCGGGCCCCACTGGAAATCCAGGATGATCTCATCTTGAGCTCCTTAACTAATTACACCTGCAAAGACCTTATTTCCAAACAAGCTTCACTTTCTGAGGCTCCAAGCAGACATGATCTTGGGTGGGGACGCTATTCAGCCCTTGACACAGGCCAAACCTGGAGTTCTCCAGAACCTGGTGACATGTGTGTGTGTTTGGGGGGGGGGGGGAGGGAGGCTCCTGGGGCCCCCAGAGTGGGAGCTGAGACCCCCAGACCCGGGAAGCAGGAGCGTGAATCACATTTGCTTCAAAAGCTGGTGATGGAAAGCATGCTGGCCACATTGTAAAGTCATGAGAGTCATGTGTTGAGTTAGTATTTCGGAGACCGTGGTCAGAGCAGAGTTCCTGCCAGTGGAGATGTGGGCCTAGCTTTCCTTTTCATTTTGTTCCCCCCCCCCCCCCCCCCCCCCCCCGCAAAGCCCCAGCGTGCATCCCGGAACAGGCAGCAGGGGGTGCTCTAAGCTCTTCTGAGAGGAAGCCAGCAGCAGAGCAAGGTAGGGAAGGCATGGCCTCCCTGGCAGAGTGGCTCCCACTCAAGCAGGAGTTTCCGTCCCGCCCCCGCCCCTCCCCCACCCGTTCCCCAAGAGTGTTCCACTGGGCGCTGGGCCACCCCCAGCCTGGTCCCAGAGGAGACTGGAGGGGCATGACAGGTGCCAACAGAAACCACAACCTCTGGCCCCAAGCGGAGGTTAGATCAGCTCACTCTTCAGCTGGAAAACCTCAAAGGCACCCCCATCACCTTTAGCACCAAGTCCAAACTCTTAGCTTGGCATTCAGGCTACTCCTACTTGGCTTTCCCGCCTCGTTCACCGTAACATTCCCCCTTTCACCATGATGCGTGTGGTCTAACCACACCCCCACTGCTGTCAGGGCTCACCCTTCATTCATTCGGCATGCTCACACCTTGCCAAGTGCTGGGAACGCAGCCATGAACCAGCAAGGCCCGGTCTCCTGGGGCTTTCCATCCCCGGGATGACCAGCCAAGAGCCACAGAAACGGCCACCAATGTCAGGGACTGTCGCTCCTGCTGTCCCCATGCCTGCCTGGAGAACATGCCCAAAATCTGTGCAGAGCCCAGCACGGGGCCTGGTACAGAAGAGGCTGACTTTCCTGACGCCAGCCTGGACCATAGCGACGAGAGTTCTGGTGACCATGTGTGTGTGGCTCTTCTAGCAGAAAACCACAAGGTTTCCTCCCGGGCCCAGGTCTCCCAGGGAGATGATCTAGGATTCTGAGCTCAATGGGGCACAGACCGCGGCAAACAGTCCAGCCAGTGCCTTGTTACGAGCAACACCACTAGCTATTAGCTATTCCCAGGGCAACATGCTCACTTCTGCCCGATTTTAACAATTAGGACCAAGATTATTGTCCCGATCTCTTTACTCCTGTATTTCGTTGTGGACACAATGAACATTTTTGCTATCTTCAGATTCAATCTGCTAATGAGAACACTGTTCTCACTCCCGACAATGTGGATTTTTACCTAAGCCCCGTGCTCCTGCAAAACAGCAGCTCTTAAAGGAACCCCCCACCCTTTGTGTTCGCGAAAATGACTTGTTGCAAAGAATGAACCTCCTCCACGTGACGTAGAGAAGACTCATGGATGTCCACCCCTCCCCCCCGTCCTTGTTTACCTATGACAAGGACAGACACAGACCCTCCAAATCCCCTTTTGTGGATTCATAAATGATTACCTGAACTGTGTGTCTCCATTGGTCAGTCAGAGCCAAGGGCTTGTTAACCAAACTTTGGTTACACGTCTCTCCTTCCTCGGGGCCGCTGAACTTCAGTCCTCAGCCTGGATCACCGGTCAGCCCCTCCAGCAATCCCTGGAATAGAGCTAGGCCTTCGCTGACCTTCCATCCCACTTTCCCACGCCGGCTCCTTTTTGCTTTGCTTGCTCCCTTCTGCAGCAGAGAGGCTCTCTGCCTCCCCCCAGACAGACCCGATGGCCAGAGCATTCTCCCTCTCGCATAAAGTCTCTCTTACGAAGCCTGGATTTGTTTTTATTTGACACTCTGGAGGGAACAACGGGAAGATGGTTGCCGATGACTCAGATCATCAAGCTTTAGGAGGGTGGAGCAGCTGATGCCCACCTGCCTTAGGCTGCACGCACGGGGGCTCACAGGGTGTTGGGGGAAGGGCATTTGTGTCCAAACAAGCCAACACCAGCATTCCTCGGAACGCAGCACAGCTCAGCGGTAGCCTACTCAGTCATTCTTACTAACGAACGGATGCCTCCCTCTGGGCTCTGCACCCCCATCTCCCCAACAGTCTGGCCTGGAGCAAACCCTCGAGTTCAGCATTCGCCACAAAAGCCAGAAAGCCGTGATCGGTGGTCCTCTGATACAAAGACCTGGAGGCAAAGGGACACTGAGGCCCGCTTTCGTTTCAGAAAGGGCCGAAGAGCTGGGGGAGGGGTGGGCCAGCTGGGATTTGACCTCCTGGCTGGTTGGCTTCTGTGGGGCCCTGGTGGGCTCCCAGCTGCTGCTCCTCAGGCCTTCAAAGGGGTCCACCTGTCCTGGGAGTAACCTGGACAGAGGCTGAGCTGCAGGAGCAGCTCTGACCACCAGGGGGCGCCCAGGGTCGAAGGCTGGGGAGGGGAAGGCAACCTCTCTCCAGCCAGCAGAGTAAGCCGGGGGCAGGACTGCCTAGGCTCAAATCCTTGCAAGCTGTGTGGACTTGGACAGGTCGTTTTGTTCTTCCGAGTCTCACTTTCCTTGTCTCAACTGGGGGAAAGAACGGGGCCTGCCTAGGGGACTCTGTGCCACGTGGCCCATAGTGAGGACCAGGAAACATTAGCGGCCACCAATAGCACTGGTACTGTTACCAACCCCAATCTAAAGTGGAGGAAACTGAGGCCCAGAGAGTCAGAGTTACTGGCACACGAGCCAGAGTAAACCTGTCCCTCCCGGGGCTGGCTAAACATCTGGTTGTCAGCACTTACCAATCAGGCCCTCACAGGAAGTTCCAGGACCTTCCACGTCCCCTGAGCCCGAGATCATACGGGGACAGGTAGCCCCCTGCCATGTACAAGGAAGGCTGGAACCATGGACACAGAAGGAGTCCCAGCTGAGCCACATGTGGCCACTGACTTCTCTGAGACTCAGCTTCCCTGGAAATGGTGCCTTGGAAGTGGATAGGAATTAGGTGTGGGGATGTATGTACGTGAAAGCTCTTCGTCCCCAGAAACGTTGGTCCCACCTTCAAGCTCCTTGAGTGCAGGGGTCGAGTCAGAGGTCTTGGTTCCCAGCACGGAGCAGTGTCTGCGGTGAATATGCCCTAAATACAGGCAGCCATGTCTCTGGCCCAGGGCACAGGGCACAGGGGAGGGAGCGGATTGGTAAAATAGTTGCCTGCGGGCACCAGAGGCAGAGGCAGCGCAGGGGGTGATGGGAGTTACACAGCTAGCACCTTCCGGAGAGCAGAATCCTCTGGTCCCAGGGAGCAGGCTGGGGCCACTGCAGAGGCTGGAGGGCCACGCTGGGCCAGCGCTGCCCTGGATGCCCCCGGGGCGGGACGGAGCCGGGTGCCTGGATTCTTACCCAGGACCTCCGCCTTCTCACAGGGCCCCGCACGGGGGTCTGTGAGGTGCATCCCAGCTCTGGATTTTTCCCTGGGGGTCTGTGAGGTGCACCCCAGCTCTGGATTTTCCCTGGGTGCTGGGTGACCTTCAGAAGATTGCTCTCTGTGATTTTCCTCATAGCCCAGCCTGCAACTCCCTCTTTAAAAATAGTTGCAGAAAAGCCCATTGCTTATTCAATGAGCTCTTTTGTTTAAAAAATAAAAAAAATACCCTGCAGCCTCGGTTTGTTTAGTTCATAAAAGGCCCACTGCGATTATCAAAGAGCCAGCTCATTAAAGAAAAAACAGGATGCTGGGAAGGAGTGGGAGAGGGCAGGGGTGGGGCGGGGTTCAGGGCACAGGCCTGGATCTCAGTCCCCTCTGGAGACCCGGGAAGTCGGTCCTCCTCTTGGAGCCTTAGCTTTTTCATCTGCATGGGGATAAAAAAAACAATAATAACGCCAGGTCCTGGGATTCAGAGCTGAGCAGGACGCGGTCCCTCCCTCCACCTGCCTCCCTCTCCGCCTCTGCCCTCCCCACCCAAACTTCTGGAAAGAATCACGCCCACTCAAGCCTCACCTCCCTCTCCCTCCCCTGCCTACCCACATCTCCACTACACTGCTCTTCCCAAGGTTATCAGTAATGCTCACGTGGCTAAACGTACATCATTGGACAAATATTTGTCGAGCGCCTCCTGTGAGCCAGGGGCCTCGTCTTGCCTGGCGCTCAGGTGCGTTGGGTCCTGGGAGCAGCCTGTAGCTGGGGCTCAGGGGTGCAGGAGCACCGGACTCTGGGGGTCCCAAACAGACCAGGTGAAACAAGAAAGGGATTTATTTCTTTTTCTTTTTTTTTTTTTAATTTTTTTTTTTTAACATTTATTTATTTTTGAGACAGAGAGAGACAGAGCATGAACGGGGGAGGGTCAGAGAGAGAGGGAGACACAGAATCCGAAACAGGCTCCAGGCTCTGAGCAGTCAGCACAGAGCCTGACGCGGGGCTTGAACTCAAGGATGGGACCGCGAGATCACGACCTGAGCCGAAGTCGGACGCCCAACCGACTGAGCCACCCAGGCGCCCCGAAAGGGATTTATTTCAAGAAAGGCCAACACCAGGATGAGAGCACACTGATGTCTCAAAGACTGTGCCCAAGCACGGAAAATACTTCCCAGTTTCTATCAGGAAAATGTGGGACAGAGGTTGGGGGTTTGTGCAGGTGGGGCAGCAAAGGCCAGGTGGATCGCTGTCTTGGGGTCAGTCACGTGGGGTCTTGCTGGCTCAGGGCAGTTCTTACTGTGTGAAGCGGGTACTCTGCCCACAGGAGCTTTTGCCAGAATTCAAACATAAGCGGGAAAGATGAAATTTACTCATTAGAAAGTCTAAGGTCAAGGGGCGCCTGGGCGGCTCAGTGAGTTAAGTGGCCGACTCTTGCTTTCAGCTCAGTTGTGATCTCATGGTTCCTGAGTTCAAGCCCTGCATCAGGCTCTACACTTATGGTGCGGGCCCTGCTTGGGATTTGTCCCTCTTGCCCTCTCTCTCTGCCCCTCCTGTGTGCTCTCTCTCTCTCAAAATAAATAAATAAACTTAAAAAAAAAAAGTTTGAGGTCAAAATGAAGGTGGGTGACATCCTCTGCCAAGCCCACCCTCCCAGAATCGTACAGACCCCGTGTTCTCTTTGGTTCCCTCCCACCCTGCTGGCTGGGCCTTCTGTCTCTCTTTCCCCGACTTTCTCTCAGTGGAGGGGGCTCCATGCCCACCCAGCCTCTGTTCTATGTTCCTTAGGACGGGGTCCCATTTTTTTCTGGATCACCATGAGCCCAATTAAATGACTACATTTTCCAGTCCCCCCACAGTTGGGGGTGGCTGATAAGATA
Source organism: Acinonyx jubatus (assembly GCF_027475565.1). NCBI lineage: Eukaryota > Metazoa > Chordata > Mammalia > Carnivora > Felidae > Acinonyx > Acinonyx jubatus. The sequence goes on from NC_069398.1 coordinate 30,398,808, forward strand.
AAAGCAGAAGTTTGGGATGAAATGTCTGCAAAATCCCCTTGAAAGGGAAACAGGCAGCACCCCTGTGTCCCTACAGCCACCGTTCGAATCCAAGCCACTCTCCTGTCTGAGCTTGATGACAATGGCTTTCCAACTGGTATCCCATTCCACCCCATTCTCCCCAAAGCTGCCAGGAAGATCCTCCAGAGGCATCACTGCTCTGCTCAAACACCTGCCGTGGCTCCCCATTACCCAGGAAGAAGTTCAAAATCCATGTTGAGCCAACAAGACCTCCATATCTACTACAGACCTCTTGGTTCACTGCCCATCTCTCTAAACCCTAGTCCCACATTGTCTCATTGAAATAAGTTTGACGTGGGGCACCTGGGTAGCTCAGTTGGTTAAGCATCCGATTCTCAATTTTGGCTCAGGGCATGATCTCATGGTTCATGAGATGGAGCCCCATGTCAGGCTCCACGCTGCTCAGGATTCTCTCTCTCCCTCTCTCTCTACCCCAACCCTGCTTGTGCTCTCTCTCTCTCTCTCTCTCAAAATAAAAATAAACTTAAAAAAATTTTTTTTAAAAGAAATAAATTTGAGCCACATAAGTCATTGACAGTTTCCTAATGGCCACATTTAAAAATGAAAAGAAACAGGCTAGATTATTTTAATAATATCTTTTTTTAGTGCAATATACTCAGAATATTATCATCCCAATATATGATCAAATATAAAGTTTATTAATGACATGGTTTACCTTTGTTGTTTTGTACTGCGTCTCCACCATCCGGTGGGCTTGTTTTCCTCTGAGAGCATATTTCAACTTGCTCTGTATTTAGATTTCATACAATGTGCAGTTGGAAAACTGGATTCATATACCCGAGTTGTTCCAAATAGAATTAATAGCCTTCCAGGGGGACCTGGGCGGCTCAGTCAGTTAAGCATCCGACTCTTGATTTCAGCTCAGGTCATGATCTCACGGTTTGTGAGTGCGGAACCTGCTTGGGAGTCTCTCTTTCTTTCTCACTGCCCCTCCCCCCTGCCCACGGGCTCTCTCTTTCTCCCTCAAAATAAATAAATAAATAAATAAATAAATAAATGAAAAAAAAAAGTCTTCCAATGACTGAATTAGAGATCCTTTTTTCAATTTCAATTTTAATTAATTAAAATAAAATAATGGCGATTCCATTTCTCAGTGGCACAGGCCACGTTTCAAGTGCTCAGCTGCCACCTGTGGCCAGTGGCCGCCACGACGGACAGCACAGCTCGGGGTCTCCACCAGCGCTGGCTGACAGATTTTCCGAGATGATGAGAATGTTCTGGACACTTGCCCTAGGCGCTGTCTGGCACAGTGTGGCTTTTGAGCACTGAGGCACTGAGTTTTTAATTCTGTTTCCTTTTCATGGATTTCAACGCAAAGGCCACACTTGGTGGTGGGCCAGCTACCCTACTGGGAAGCTGCTTTCATTCCCAGACCTCTCGCCTCCCAGCATTGGCTCCCAGTCTTCCTCTTAGCTGAGTCTTTTTAAGTCATCTCTACACCCAACGTGGGGCTCGAACCCACAACCCCAAGATCAAGAGTCACATGCTCTCCTGACTGAGCCAGACTGGTGCCCCCTGGCTGAGTCTTAACAACAATCTGTTGTCAGGTTACCGCCTCCCCCTCTCTGCGGTTCCCCATCACCCTATTTTGTTTCCTATCCCAGTAATGGAATTTAAAAAAATGTTTATTTATTTTGAGAGAGAGAGAGCAGAGGAAGGACAGAGAGAGAGGGAGACAGAGGATCAGAAGCAGGATCTGAGCTGTTAGCACAGATCCCAATGTGGGGCTCGAACCCACGAACCGTGAGATCATGACCTGAGCCGAAGTCAGACACTTACCTGACTGAGCCACCCAGGCGACTCCTACTAATGATGTTTTTATCACAATGAATTGTTTGCTTTTTCTTCCTAGGTAGGGGGTGGGCTCCATGAAGGCATGGGCCATATCTGTCTTGTTCAACTCTCTGTGGCCAGTGTCTTGGGACTAGCACATAGTGGGCATTCCATAATACTTACTGAGTGAAATAGTTAATATTCGTAAATGACTGAAGGGCCATGCTGCCTAAAATTCCATTATTCCCTCTGTGGTGTTTAAAAAAAGAAGGGAAGAAAGAAAGGGAGAAAGAGAAGGAGGAAGGAAGGAAGGAAGGAAGGAAGGAAGGAAGGAAGGAAGGAAGGAAAGAAGGGAGGCAGGAAGGGAGAAAGAAAAGGAAAGGCCCAAAGCAGACTCACCAGCCCCAGGATAGCAAACTTAAGACTGCTACAATATCAGGGGTGCCTGGGTGGCTCAGTCGGTTAAGCATCTGACTTCGGCTCAGGTCATGATCTCGAGGTTTGTGAGTTCAAGCCTCGCGTTGGGCTCTGTGCTGGGAGCTTGGATCCTACTTTGGATTTTGTGTCTCCATCTCTCTCTGCCCCTCCCCTGCTCATGCTCCATCTGTCAATAAAGAAATGTTAAAAAAGAATTTTTTTAAAGACTACTGCAATGTCAGCCTCTCCAGAAGTGGAACTTCATTTTTTAATTTTTATTTATTTTTTTAATGTTTATTTTTTGAGAGAGAGAGAGACAGAGCATGAGTGGCAAAGGAGCAGAGAGAGCAGGAGACACAGAATCTGAAGCAGGCTCCAGGCTGTGAGCTGTTATGACAGCGCAGAGCCTGACGCGGGGCTCGAACTCACAGACCAGAAGACCTTGACCTGAGCCGAAGTTGGACGCTCAACCGACTGAGCCACCCAGGAGCCCCTAGAAGTGGAACTTTAAAGCGATCAGTCTGGAATTTCCCCATCAGCATAGTGAGGTATGATAAGACCACATCTCTTCCCTGAGGGAAGATAACCTTGACTGAAATAAACCTTTCTTTTCTTTTGCTAATAACCTCCTTGCCCTGCCCCCTGCCCGTAAAAGCCCTCCATATTGTACAGCTCCTGGGAGCAGATATCTGTCCGATACTGGATGGGATGCTGACCGAATCACGAATTGTTGATTAAAGCCAACTGGATCCTCAAATTTGCTCAGTGAGTTTTCGTTCTGTAACAGTGGTCGCGCATTGTCTTTCTCTTCTTATAAAACCTACGTCCTCCCATTTCAGGCCAACAAATTCCTGATGCGATAGTACCAACCGCTTTATATATCATGGCCACTACAGTAATAGTTACTACGTATTGAGCTCTTGCACTGTGTTAGGAGAATGGCTGGAAGCACTTCACACGTATTAGCTCACTTAAAACTCACATCGATCCTAGGATGGAGGCTGTGATTATTAGCTGCACTAAGGCACAGAGAAGTGGAGTAACTTGCTCAAGGCCACACAGACAGGAGGAAATGGCCAAACCAGAACCCAGGCAATCTGACTGTGGAGGCCATGGTCAAATCAACCATGAGAAATGACTTTCTAGGTCTTTTGACCATGAACCACGGTAAGAAGTACATTTTACATTCAGACCCAGTACATCACACACACACACACACACACACACACACACACCCCGTAAAAGTTTCACAAAGTATTACATTATTGTAATTCTGTGATTCTAGTATAATCTATTTTATTCTTTCTCATTTAAAAAATGCTGATTGTGACCCACTGAATTGATTTCATGGCCCACTCCACTATACTATTTTTACAAACATTTCATCGGAGGGGTGCCTGGGTGGCTCAGTCAGTTGAATGTCCAACTCTTGATTTCAGCTCAGGTCATGATCTCATGTGTCATGAGTTCCAGCATGGAGCCTGCTTGGGATTCTCTCTCTCTCTCTATCTCTCTCTCTCTCTCTGCCCCTCCCCCTCCAAAATAAAATAAACAAACTAAAAAACCCAAATATTTTATTAGAGAGCATTTCTAACACATAAACGTAGAGAGAAAAAGTGCGACCCCCCTTCCTGCCATGCACCTGTCACCAAACTTCAACAATTATCGGCTTGCAGCCGATTCTGTTTATTCTCTGCTCACTTCCTCTTCTGTACCGCTTTGAGGCATCTCTCACACTTGATTTCACTTCAATCCGTAAATATTTCGGTTCTTGTCTGAGTTCGCTGGGGCTGCCACAACAAAATACCACACAGACTGGGTATAAACAGAGATTTATCTTCTCACAGTTCCGGAAGCTGGGAGTCTGAGATCAAGACTCCGGCTGATTCAGGTTCTGGTGAGAGCTCTGCACTTGGCTTGCAGTCGGCCACCTTCCCACTGTGTCCTCACCTGGCCTCTCTTTGGTGCATGGGTTTTGAAAGAGAACATTCTGGTGTTTCGTCTTTTTTTTTTTTTTAATGTTTATTTTTTGAGAGAGTGAGAGAGTGACAGTGGGAGAAGGGCAGGGAGACAGAGGGAGACACAGAATCCAAAGCAGGTTCCAGGCTCTGAGCTGTCAGCACAGAGCCTGATGTGGGGCTCGAACCCACTTTGACCTGAGCCAAAGTCAGCCGCTTAACAGACTGAGCCACCCAGGCACCTTTCTGGTGTTTCATCTTATAAGGACACTAATCCTGTTGGGTCAGGGCCCTACCCTGTGGTCTCATTTAACCTGGATTATATAGGCCCTATTTCCTAATACCAGTCCCACTGGGGATGCATCAGAGCTTCAGCATATGAATTTGGTGGAGTGGGCAGGACACAAACATTCAGTCCATAACAGTTCTCTAATGCTTTCGGCAAAAATGTCCTCCTCCAAGGGGGAGGAGGATGGGGACGCTGAGTACCTTGGGGACCGGAGTGGAGACAAGACAGGATGGTGCTAAATTCTGTCCGCATCATAGTCTGGCACCCCCGAACCTAGAGACAGGGAAAGGGGTTCCCAAGAGACATCCAGGCCCTGCCTGCAACTGAATTTTGGCTGCATCAGAGATCCCAGCTCTAACAGCCGGGAAAAGATGCTCATTCAAAGAGCTGGGGATTCCAAGAGCTTCAAGGATTCTGGGGTGTTTAAGGAAACCCCCACTCATAGCTCAGTGCCTGGGAGCGCCTGCTGGCCCCACGGGCTGGGATAAAGACCTCATGCCGAGTCAGGAGACTTGGGGTCTCTGTTCCCTGGGAACACTCACTCATGGCGTGACTTAGGCGACCTGATTCTCTCTCTGGCCTCAGTTTCCCCTCTGTAAGAAAAGGGTTTCAGATCAGGCACACACTTCCCTGGATTCTCACCACCACAGCTTGAGGTTGGGGCAAACACCAGCAGGTTTCTCCAACATGTGTTTCTAGAAGGACCAAGAGATCGACTGCCTTGAGGAGGGCTGAGAGGGCCCCCCAGGGCGGTGCTGGAAGGGGGTGTGTTCCTGGCCTTAGAGGTGTGTGGGGCTTGTGGATCTGGCAGATTCCATTTGGGGCAGGGACGGGAGATTGGAGGGACAAGGGGCTGGGGGTGCAGCAGGGACGGTCTTTGTTTGGCCAACCCCTCGTGGGCCTTCTGATGAAAGAGGGGCCTTGGTGAGGCCCGAACAGGGGTAGGTGAGGGCTCTCTGGCCAGGACGACCCCAGAGGAGGACTGGCCTCGGGCTTGCCTCGTTTTAATTTAAGGACGTTGGAGGCTGTGACGGAGCCAGGCGGAAGTTCACGGGCAGTTCAGCCAGTCCCTGAAGCTCCAAAGATGTGATGCCTGGAGGAAAAGGGTGGGCGGGCCGAGGAGAGACGACGCAGGGCGGATGCAGGGTTCAGCGAAAGCAGGAACTTGGCGCCAGGGGGGGCTGCAGCCGCGTGGGCCTCAGCGGAACCCGCCGGGGGACAGCAGGCGGCTGGCGTCCCTCCCAGGCCCTGGACAGGGGCCAAGGCCAGTTTTGTGAAAATGTAACAGGACAAGGTGACCCCAGCTGGTCGGTGGGCGTGGGGGTGGCGGGAGGGGCGGACAGATGGTCCGCCAGTACAAGAAAGCCTACGTGGGCCGTGATTTGGGCTGCGTCCCCCACGCCCGCCCGCGCTCCCGCCCCGCCAGCAGGTATGTGCACCTGCGCGGGTGTGCACGCGGCGGGGGGGAGGGGGCACGTCCGTGGACGCGCGCAGACACGCCCGCTGCAGGCTGGCGTCCCTCCCTCCCTCCCCCGGGCTTTACCACTGACACTCTCTGTTCCTAGAGGTGTGTTGTCCTAGAAATCCCTTTCCATTCAAGGATTTCTTGGATGCTGCAGCCAATTTTCATTCCTGCCATGGAGTTCCTCCACAGACTCTGCCAGGAACATCTCTTTCTCATTTATTTCAGGCTCTGGAGAGGCAGTGAGAAGGAAGAACCCTGCAGACGGCTCTGCGGTATTTTCATCAACATGACAGCCTCCTGAGCACGTACACTCTGGAAGCCAGCGCCTGGCTCCAGAACCGGGTCCTCCTTCCTCTGGCAGGAACGGTGACACCAGGGCGCCCCCCGCCCCCCCGGGAGGCCGGGCGGTGGGCGGGTGGCCCAGTGAATCTCCCTCTGGTCCGGCCTGGTCCTCCCCAGTCGTGTGTCCCATGAGGCCAGGGGCCATGTCCCCCCAGACCTCAGAAGGTGACCTTATTTGGAATTGGGCCTGTGCAGATAGAATTAGTTATGGGACCTCAAGAGGAAACCACTCCGGTTTTAGGGATCATTTAATCCAATGACTGGTGTCCTTAGAAGAAGAGGAGGTGACACAGAGACACACAGGGGAGGAGGCCATGTGACAGTGACAGTGGAGGAGAGGTTGGATTGATGTGTCTGCAGGCCAGTGGCCATCAGAAGCCGGGAGGGAGGCATGGAGTGGTTTCTCCCTCCCAGTCTCCACAGGGGATTGAGAACTTGATCCTGGACTCAGGCGCCATAACCTGCAAGACAATCCATTTCTATTGTTCAAGCCCCCCAGTTTGTGGCGATTTGTTAGGACGGCCCCAGGACGCTTGATGCGGGCCCCGAATGGGAGAAAGTGGGGGAGGGGCAAGGAAAGGCTGCTCTCAGGGCCACCACGGTGGTTGAGGGAATGAACAGACAAGGCAAGTTGCCGGTGGCCTGAGAAAGATGCTGTCGGAGCAGGGGCCTTTCTCTAGGAGCTGAAAGCAGAGAGTTGCTCTGGCAGAAGCTTCTGGAGGGGAAGGCCTGTATTTGTTGCCTAGGGCAGCTATAGAATTACCACAGACTCAGAGCTGGTGAGTTACAGAGGTGCTGAGGTCCTCGTCCTGGGCTTACGGTGGCTAAAAACAGCAGAGATATCTGTTTTTAAATATAAATTATAATTATATATACAATTAGATTATATAAACATATATATAAATATGTTTTTTTTTTTTATTTTTGAGAGAGAGAACATGAGCAGGGGATGGGCAGATGGGAAGTGGGGGCAGAGGATCTGAGGCGGGCTCTGCACGGACAGCAGCGAGCCCAAGGTGGGGCTCAAACTCACCAACTGTGAGATCGCGACCTGAGCTGAAGTCAGATCCTTAATCGACTGAGCCACCCAGGTGCCCCCGAAATTTCTTCTCTTCTAGTCCAGAAGTTAGGGGACTAGGTTAGGGGACAGGTCGCAAGTCCTCACCTCTGACCTCAGTGGCAGAATTCAGGGGTTTCCAAGGCCACTCTCGTTTCCGACACCAGTTGCAAATTTGGGGGTCCCCGAGACTACCCTCAGGTTCCATTAATTCACTGGAAGAATTCACAGGACTCGCTGAGAGCTGCTGTACCCATGGCTATGATCTATTACAGCAAAGGACAGAGATTCAGATCAGCTGAAGGACCCTGTGGGTCAGGGTCCAGGAGGGCTCCCCATGCAGAGCTTCTGGTTGTCCCCCCTCGTGGGGTCAAGGACAGTGCTCATATTGCCCAGCAACAACATGCGACCACATGCATGGAGCACTGTCCACCAGGGGGCTCACCTGAGTCTTGGTGTTCTTCATCGGGGTTCAGGCATATAGACGTGGTCCATATGGTAAACAAAAACCCTCTTGTCAGGCGGGACATTCCAAGGGCTAAGAGACCACCTCCCAGGAGGTGAGGACAAAGACCAGGATCAGGTTGATTCTTTACTAGACACCTGCCAAGGGACCTCAGGTAAGCTGCTAAACCTCACGGCACCTCAGTTTTCACGTCTGCACAATGGGTATGTAGGTACCTTCCTTCCAGCATGGTCAGGAGAATTTTGAGATGGCATCAGTGAAAGCCGCTGGCCAGGCCTCCTTGGAACACAGGTTGCAAGGTCCTCGGGAGGAGGGCAGTGCTGGCTCAGCTCGATGCCTGACTCACAGGTGATTCAGCCCCAGCCTCAGGACGACGAGATCTAAGGGTCCCCGGCCAGGATGCGGGGCTCTTAAGAGGTGAGCTGACAGCCCTCGCTGCAGAGTACGAGCTGAGCTCATTATGTGTGGCCTTTTTGATGAATTATAAAGAGCCCAAGCCTCACGCTGAGAATGGAGAGGGAGAGATGTGAGGCCACTGGCAGACGCGGAGGTTTTCTTTCTGAAGTGAGAGGAATTCTGGTTCTTTACCAGGCAAGTCGCACCTTTGTGCAGAATGTCCAAGCAGGCTCAGGCCTGAGAGGCGCCGAGCCTGGAGACGAGGAGGCCCATCAAAGAGAAGGCAGCAGGGCCAGGTCAACTGTTCCTTTTAGAGGACCCTCTGCTCTGTTAGAAGTTCGGGGCTGTGTGACGACGAGAAGTGCCAATCTCCTCCCTAAAGGTGTTTTTCTCTCTCTCCCCCAAGACAGGCACGAGGCTTTGCAGGAGTGGAAGGCTGGGCTGGCCGGTGAGGGCTCCGCGGGGCAGCCCTCCTGAAGACGAACACTCAGAAGGCTGGTGGGGTCCCTGATCTCCCACTTTCCTGCCCTTGCCGCCTCTTCCTGTATCTCCTGAAACGGGCTCACAGTAGCCTTGGGGAGAGCCCCTCATCTCCTGTCAGCATCAGTCCACCTCCATCCTGCTCCTCACAGCCTCCCCATCTCGGGTGATGGCAGCTCCATTCTTCCTGTGTCTCAGGCCACACTTGGGCTTGCTCTGGATTTTGCTCTCGATCTTCTTCAAATAGCTCATTTATTTGTCAACAAATCCCACTGGCAGCTTTCACACTTTATCCAGAATCTACCCACTTCTTTCCAGTTCTACATGTCCTAGCCTGGGTCCATGGCATCACCATCTCTTGTCTGGATTACTGCCATACCTTCTGTCCCATCCCCTCGTGGTCTGGTCTCAGCCCGTTAAAACCTAGGTGGGTTATGCCTCACCCCTGCCCCAAAGCCCCCAAGTCTCCCAGTGCTCCTCAGGGTTTCCGACTTACTCTCTCTGGACTCCCTGTACTGCAGCAAGGGAATGTCATGGGCAGCAGGGGTCAAGGGTATGGGAAGAGATGCCCATCCTGTGACCAGGCACCAGAGTAGGACCTGGGCTCGAGAGGTGAGCTGACTCCACTCAGGATCTTCCCCTCTCTCTACAACCTCTACCAATCCGGGAAACAGCCCCACGAACAACCAGCGATCTGCTTGTGGGAAATATGCTGGCTGCCATTTTGTTTCATGATGGCAGCCAGAATCCTCAAGAAAACTCTAAATACACACACAGCACTTGGCTCCAAGTTCTTTTTGTGATTTGACTCATGTAATCCAGACGACGGCCCATGAGACAGGTTAGCACTATTATCTCTAGATGGGTAGGGTTTCAGTATGTTCTCTTTAGTAACATTGCAAGGATTGTCAATGACAATGAATTATTTAGAAATTCTTCCTGGGGCAGACAGACAAATGTGCAACCCAACTCACCTGGGCTAGAGCACAACCCTCCCTTCCTGTGGTCAGCTAGGGCTCAGCAGCCACTTGGCTTTGGAACTAACTTGGGAGGAGTTGATATCCCAGCCTCCTCATTCCAGCTGAGCACGGGGCAGAACATCTGGCATCTCTGTCACCCTCAACACTTGCTCATCATGGGGGCACGATTGCCACCATCATAATAACAGCTGGTGCGGGTTCTGGGCTTGCTATGTGTCAGGCCCACTGCTAAATGCTTTGCGAGATCTGTCTGCTTTAATCCTACCAACGATTCAGCATCATGGCCCGTGAGCTCCGTTTCACAGATGAGGAGACCAAGGCTCAGAGAGGCGAAGTAACTTGCTCCTGGCCACTCGGTGGCAAAACTGCAGAGCTGGCCCTGATCCTGGGGGATTCACTCTGAGCCCCCTGCCCCACTTGTCCCCACAAGGGGTTTTTATCCAAGGCAGAGAGACCTGCAACCCCACAGGGAAGTCAGGGAAGACGCTCCCTTCCTCCATTGCTGGGGGCTCTCCTCCCTCTCTCTCTACTGTTGAGCGGCTCTCTGTCTAGCTTCCTGTGTCACTTTCCCTCCACGTTTTCCACAACCTGCCAAGCCCTGGGACCCCAGGGCCCCCTATCACAGTTTTCCAGCAGCCTGACCACCCCTTATCCAGATTCCAAAGGCTCTACTCTGGGACCAGTTTCCAAAAATACACACAGACTCCAGCACGTGGCTGAAGGGCAGAGCAGCTGGGAATTGGTGGGGGCCAGGGATGTGCAAGAGTCCTCTGGCAGCTCTCTGAGACGGAAATTTTACCCAAACTTGCAGAGATGAGGCTAACACCCACTTCAGACACTGAGGCCCATGCATGGGGAATGGATGTCTGGGACATCTGGTCTCCCAGGTCTTACCTGTCACCTCTGTCGGCCCTAGCAATGGTGAGGCAGCTCTTTCCCATTGTGAAGGCAGCTGTGTGTGCGGGGCCATAAAACCTAATGCATCTGCCACGGGGAAGACATTTTAATAAAAGCCACTATCCACCCCTTTCAAGACAAGCTTGTCTGATGAATAGCTCGGATGAGCCTAATAAAGTTATAGGTGAATGGAAATTAGGCCTTTAATGGGCCCAGTAGCAGCTGAGGATTGTTCACATTGCCTTTTTATGAGACCAGGATAAAACTGCCCCCTCCTTCTTCATTCCTTCAATTCTCCCCTCGAGCAAAGGTTCTCATAGCTGAGACCTAGAATGTTCCATTAACCTGTTCCAATCCTCTGATCTTCCATTTCTTATTGACCAGATGGGCCAAGGGGGCATAGACTCCCAGGCTGCCATCCTGGGTTGAACAGCCACCTGGCCCCGCACTCCCAGCATTGTCTGCTGATGCCCAAGCTAGGAGTGGAGAGGGGCGGGGCCTGCTGAGCTCAAAGAAAAAGCAAGTCTGTGTCTGCGAGAGCCGATTTCTGAGTCTCCACCGCGGCCCCGGCTGGGCCACACGCTCCTTGATGGGCACCTGGAGAAACTGTCCTAGAGAGGAAGGTGCGGGTCTGGGGGACACCGAGAGCCGGGAGCGAGGCTGTGGACTTCGCTGCTGTCAGCTCTGGGCAGGTTCGGGAAGAATCCCCCTTCCCTCGTGCATGAATATGAAGGACGCCGTCTATTTCCGCAACGCTCTCAATTGCAGCCTGGATCCCAGCTGGGCGTTCCAAGTTACAACCCAGGTCCCCGATGCTGGACTCTTCCAGCCTGTGCACGGTGCTTGCAGATGTCCTGGCCAGTGGAGCCTCGTGCGCCACCACGGAGTTCGCCTTTGGGGGCCGTGGGTCTGCGTGCAGGCTCCACGGAGGCTCTGTGCATGGAGACCCCGCCCCCCAATCCGGGGCGCCCCCTGGATGTGGGTGGGCATCTGCGAGCGCGCGGAGGCGGTGCCCAGGACCCCGGAGCCGGGGAGCTGCCCAGTTACAATCAGAACCTCGACCTGTCAGCTCTCCTGCCCTACGTCGCTGCTGACACGGTGTCTGGCGTGGGGGGCACCATGGTTGTGTGCTTTGTAGACACATTATGTCAGTCTGTTTGGGCTGCTCTAACAAACTACCACAAACTGGGGGTCTTATAAACAAGGGGAATTTCTTTCTTACACTTCCGAGGCTTGGAAATCCAAATGAAGGCATCAGATTTGGTGGCTGGTGAGAACCCAGTTCCTGGTTCCTGGATAGCTATCTCCTCCTTGTGTCCTCACACAAGGCTGAAAGGGAGAGGGAGCCCACTTGTGGCCTCTTTTATAAGAACACTAATCCCATTCGGAGGGCTCCACCCTCACGATTTTGTGTCAATTAGGATGAAGGAAAGTGGAGACTTTTCTTAAAGTGACCAAAAGGTAGCTACACGCTTTTCAGAATACAACATTCACGGGCTTCAATTCTCCCAAAGGAGCTGCCTCCTAGGCAGGGGGTTCCAAAGCTGCTTCTTTGACAATGACCTCCAGAAAGAAGGTCAGAATGAAACACAACTATCGGCAGAGGGGGGTGGCCCGGGGTGCCTGGGTGGTTCCGTTGGTTAAGCGTCTGACTTTGGCTCAGGGCATGATCTCGCGGTCCACGGGTTCGAGCCCTGCATCGGGCTCTGGGCCGTCAGCTCAGAGCCTGGAGCCGGCTTCAGATTCTGTCTCCCTCTCTCTCTGCCCCTCCCCTGCTCATGCTCTGTCTCTCTCTCTCTCAAAAATAAATAAGCATTAAAAAAAAAAACCTGTCAGTGGGGACATCTCCGTATCTCATGTTTATTTTTCAGGTTCACCTGACAGTCACCATCATGATAGGTGCACCTCAATATTCACCCACCTGGCCAGGAACAGCATGTCAGGGACCGGCGGTGTGAGTTAGACGTGGAGTCCACACCAAGGGTGGGAGGGGCAGATGATGTGGACGCAGGTGCTCAGTGCCCAGGATGGGTAAGAGCCCTGGGGGGGGGGAGGGCAGTGCAGAGGACAGACATGAACCCCCTAGGAAGGCGTCTGTGTGTGAGTGGGTGTGAGCCTCAGCAGAGGCTGTGGGAAGGAAGGGAAGTTGAATGGTCTCTACTTGTTGAGAACTTTGGATCATTTGAATTTGACTTTGTAACCATCTATAAAGATGTAGTCTGTCAAGGGAGTGAATGATGTAGACAAGATTGCAGGGAGAAGGTTCACACGTTGCTTTTAAAAGTGCTTCAAGCCCTGCAGAGGACTTCACAGCCTATGGACAAAGTCAGCTGGGGAGCAGGCGGGTGACCGAGCAGCGGCATGTCGACCCTGCCTGGTGACGGGACCTGGACTCTGACAAAAATCTCGGTGCCGCTGACGCCAAGAGATTCTGGTTTCATTGGCCCCGGGTAGGGCCTGGGCATTGGGATTTTTTAAATCTCCCTAGATGATTTCACTGGAGGTCAGGGCAGCTGGGGTCTGCTTCCAACTCTGGCCCTGCCTCGCCGAGTGACACTGGTGTCCTTGCTGAGTTCTGGTTTCCTTCTATTTCCCTACGTGGAGGCAGAACTACGTACACAGTGATCTGTTCTATGTCATCAGGGACACTGATGGTCGGTCATCCCTGGCTAGCAGAGGTGGACGTTCAAGACTTCATGGAGGGAAAGGAGTAAAGGGTTCCTATCCTTCCTCCTTCGGAGGAGGGAGGCGGCACTCCTGACAACTCGGCGGGATCCCTTGCCTGCTCTCCAGTCCCACAGCCCGATACTAGCTTCCCTTCCATGTCATAGCTCACAGCCGCCCCACCAAGGCCCGAGACGTCTTCAAGAGCCTTCCCAGCGCGGGAGCAAGGGGGAGATGGGACTTCTGGGCTTTGGCCTAGTTTCCCGGCTCCACTGCTGCCCAGGGGCCTAGGGAGCTTGTGATCTGGTGCAGTGAGAGCCTTTGGTCTATGCCCCAGTTTCTCCAGCTTGTGGATTTTGGCTGCCCTCCTGTAGCCTGGAAAAGTGAAGCCAGTGACCCCCCTCTGGGGGGTGGGTTTGGTTGTCATGGAGACGCTTTTACCTCTCAGCCAGCTGAGCCCCAGTTCTGCCCCTCCAGCATCTGCCCAGACAAGGCTGGCCCCACTGGGCAGAGCTCCCTGCTCAGATGCGGTCCCTGCCAGGGGAACGGGGTGGGCCCCCCAGCACAGAAGGGAGTCCAGCTTTGCACCAATGACAACAGTCATTGGTGAGTCAGCTATGCTGAGAGCGTAGGTAGGCCTGCCAGGCTCTCCACAAGCACCTCCAGGAACTCCCCCATCTGCCCCCCCCTTCCAGCCAGGGAGGTGGGTGCCATTAGAGGGCAAGGCTGCAGCCCTAGGCCCAGGCTCGTCAGCACTGTGGACATCCGGGGGACACTGTCCCCGAGCACGTTCGATGACCAGTAGTGATGCCCTGCCAATGATTTCTCAGGCGAGATGGATCCTGGCGGTTGCTAAAATGTCTGTGTGGGGAAACGTAGGGCGAATGTTGCCCACCTCTGAGCCCTCAGCCTTGAGAGAGCAGCACAGGGCCACGAAGGTGATCAGAGATGGTGCTTTTTCCACAGGTTCATCAGCACCCTAGACCTGGTGAGGCCCCAGCCAGCAGGCCGGGCACCACCATTGAAATCGGCTCACCTTTCTGCCTGGTCCAGCCTCACCCGTGGCCTAGCTGGCCGTGGACTCAACATGCTCACCCACCTCCACCGTCAGCCAGGGCTGATGAGGCTGCAAATGAGACTGATTACCAGGTGGGACCCAGTGGTCCACCCCCAGGGCCCGGAGTGGAGGTCTTGGCTATTTGGGAGTAGATGTTGGGTTGAGTGGGATATTGGGTGTGGGAACTCTTTGTAGGGAGATATGCCCCTTTCTGTTGGAGAAACAGCTTCTGTGTTTATTAGCTGTGTGACACTGGGCAAGTGCTCTGGGTCTCACTTTCCTCCTCCAAAAACTGGGGCTGGTAGTGATGGAGCTCACTTCATGGATCATGAGGATGATGAGAAATGGTGCAGCAAAGGGGTGGACGCTATCAGGGCTCAGAAATGTTAGTTCTAAGGATTATTAATACTCCTGCATTGATGGATACACATGGCTGCTAGGCCCCCATAAGTCCAGTGGGGAAGGCGGCTTAGACCTGAGACTTGACTCAGACATCCATGGTGAGGACCCTGCACTGGCCATGGCCGTGGCAGGCAGGGGATTTCCTGCAGAAAGACAATTCTTCAGACTTGTCAGTGGGACACAAGCTGGAAAGTTAGTGGGTTTGTGTGAGCCTCTACCCTCCCACTACAGCCCTGCGGGAGGTGGTTTAGCACATCGGTGAGCCTGGGCTTTGGGGCCCAGCCAGAAATGGCCACAGAGATGCTTCGTCATAAACCAGCCCAGGGCTCTGTGGCTCACAGTAGTAAGCCCTTATGCTCATGCTCGTGGGCCCACAATCTGCTGCGGGCCCCGGAACCTGGCTGGGCTCCGCAGGGCAGCTCTGCTCCGGATGCAAGTGGGGTCTGGGTCTGTCCTGAGTGTGTTCATGTTGGGGCTCAGGATGAAGGGGCCTTAGCTCCTGGGGGCGGGGGTGGGAGTGGGGGGAAGCGCTCCTCACCGCAATGGCAGAAGCAGAAGAGGGCTGGCACATTGTGTGTCTTTGCTCCTCTAGCATCTGCTTGGTTCCCATTGCTTGGGTCACCTGGTTAAGCCCAAAACTAGTGGGTGCAGGAGTAGAAAATGCCCTCAAAAGCCCAAATGATCCTGCCACTCAGCAGCTGGGCAGCTGTGCGCACGTACCCTACTTACTGGGATCCTCATTTCTTTCACCCGTAAAGCAGGGGACCACACACAGCATGTGCTGGCTGTGGACATGAGCCAAGACAGGGCCTGGAGGGTTCCAGCCCAGTGCTCACACGAAGTGACTGTGGCTGATTACCTGGGGCATGTATCAAGGCTGGCAGGGCTGGGGCTGCCTGTGAGTCCCGGGATTTCTGCTCCTGGGGTTGAGTGAGGCTGGCGGGGGGTGGGGAGGTAGCTTTCTTCTCTATGTTCCAAACAATTAGAGGTCAGCGCAGCCAGCTCAGTGCTGGTGGTCCATAGGGACACAAGGGGCAGAGAGTCCTGATGGCAAATATTCCTGAGAGGATGGGAGGAATTTTCCTAGGATGCTCCCAGCCCCAATTTCTGGCATCCCGCCCCCCAACCTCCCTTCGGTGGAGCTACATGCAGATGGTGTGCAGATATCTACACGCATGTGGCATTCATTGCCACGGCGACGACCACTGTAATCACTCCTTATGGCCCCCACCGCACCCCACACCCGGCCCGCCCTGCCCATCCCCACAGCACCTTCCTTCTCTCTTTCAAGAGCCCTGGGAGGACCCTACGGAGTCACCAGGCGCTCATTCAGCAAATGACTGTAGTATTGGACCTACAGACAGGACTGGAGGCTGGCTGGTGCCAGGCCCTGGGGGCGGGGCACGCGGGGCTTTGGCCCCCTCCACCGCCTGAGTCTCTGTCCTGGCTTGTATGACGAGGTTGGAGACTTCTCTAAGCATTCCTGTCCCTCTGGCCTGGCCTGTGGGCAGGGGGCCACATCTCATTGATGTTTCTTGTATCTGGCTGGCACAGTAAAGGCTGCTGGCTGGAATGGAGTGGTGGCCTCCCCACAACATCGCTGTTGCCTCCAGGGCAAGTCCCGGTCCCTGGCAGCCCTGCCTGGGGAACCCGTTTCATAACCAGTGTGACCCCAGCTCCCACACCCTCTGGGGCTCAGTACTCTCCGTCTGGAAGTCAGCTTTTTTTTTTTTTTAAACTTCTGCTGACAGCTTGAGAATCTTGTGATTTATACGATTAATATGAGAAGCAACATCATTATTCTGTTAATATATTATTCATTTCACTAGTGATCTATTCTCTCACACCCAGCTCCGAGAGTCAATTTTCCCTCCCTGCTATTTTAATAGAGCCGCATTTTAAATGGCGAGAACAGTACATTAAACATGTATAAGATGTAATCTCATTTCGAATGCGCTCTTCCAGTGGGCCCACCTCATAAGCATGAAGACAATAGTACTGTCTGGTCTTATCGGGGGCCCACTCCGCTGGGCAGCTGAGGACAAGGTCGGGCTCTAATTAAGGAATATGTTAAAACTTCTGATTCGGGCCTTAGACTCATCGGCAAGGGGAATCAGCCCTATCCTGAGCCACCTGGATTGTGCCCGCTCCAAGGGTCTCCTCCCCCGACCCCGCCTCTGATAATGTGACATTTGGAGGGGGGGGGAAGAGGTGAAGGACGGGCTCCTCCCTTAAGAGAGTGGGGCCCTCATCTTTCACATAATTAAAAAGCACTTGGGATGGCGGCAGCCTTCCTGATGAGCTCCATTCTTTCCCTGATAAACCATAAACCAAACTGTAAATCCATCCCAGGGGCGGGGGTGCTGCACGGGAGCCCCGTACGGTCCATCAGAATCAGCCCATGTTGGGGGAGATGCGTTCTCCATGCCAGGTCAAAGCAGAGATGCAAGGGACCTCTGAGATGGTCCAGACGCATTAGGTCGTTACTGCTGGAACGGGGGGATATGAGGGAGCCCAGGTGAGGGGTCCTGACTTCGAATAGCTTCTGCTTGACACAGATCGGTGACTCACCCTAGTTTGGGGCCGGGAGGTGCCCCAGAGCCTGGCAATCATGCTCTATGGGCACAAAGCTGAGAGCTGTTATTTTGAGGCCACCACGATGGCTGCCTGGAGGGCAGGGTGTTTGGATGGCGTGGAAGGACAGACAGAATTCTGCCAGGCTGGGCTCACTGAGGAGGGCAGTCAGCAGCAGCAATGACATGAGTAACAGCGTGGAAGCAGAGTGGGGCCAGTTTACAGAGGACTTCAAACGATAAGCCAAAAAGCTTGGACCTGGTACAGGCCGTGGGGAGCCACTGCAGGTTCCAGAGCTGAGGAATGACCAGTCAGACCTATACAGGGTCACATGTCAGGACCCCACAGTTGTCCAGGTACCTTCTGCAAATAGCTCAGGGCTACGATGGGGGTGGGGGTAGGGGTATTCCTGTGCTTTTTTTCCTCCACAAACGCCTATATATCCTTCAAGACCTCATTCAAGTGGCCCCTCCTCTGCCAAGCCTCCCCTAACTCCATTCTCTGAGCTGTGTCCAGCCATCCGCAGATAGTGACCAAAAATCAGCCGTGGCTCTCAGAGTGTGAGCCACAAAACGGCAGGTGACGGTGGACAGCAAACGAATGTTGCAGAATGAGGCAGGATGGGGGCCTCAGTTTGGGCTCCTCTAGAAACACACCCTGAGACACGGAGTCGACTGCTAGTGATTTATCTGGGAGGCGTCCCAGGGGCCTTTGCGAGGCAGGAATTGCAAGGCGGCCAATGAAAGGTGAAGCAGCCAGTTTGCACAATGGGAAGCTGAAAGCTGAAAGCTTCTGGGAAGACGTGGGAGACAGTGTGGAGCACGCACTGTGGAGTTACCCACCCGGGGGGTACGGACGTACCGGGGCGCCCAGCAGCCACTGGTTGAAGATGGGCCCTGGAGACTTCCGGCCAGCTGCGTGAGCAGGAGCAAGTCCTCAGGCCACGAGACATGGAGGCTGGCAGCTGGAATCGCGGTGGCCTGAGGGGATCCGGGTGCAGTGCTGGCGGCATCTGTCACAGAACCTCGCAGGAAGGCCAAGTGTGCAGTCACAAAGCTGGGACTTCAGAGAGATGTGAGCTGGGGGCACATGTCCGGTCCTGTCCTGTCCTGTGGCTCGATCACCACAAAACTGTTCTCTGCCGAGAACAGGCTGGCCCAGCACACCGGCCAGGACAACTCATCTCTCTCTCCCCTTCCAGGTCCAGCTCCCGCTGCTCCTGCACTGGAAAAGGGTCCTGGGTAGTGGACACGTGTGTCACATCGGTGAACAATCTGGAAATGGTGTCTCCCTCTTCCTCCCACAAGTCTACTTCCCATGGACAGGATGTAGGGAGATTCTGGCCTTGGTGCTGAGTCCTGGGACCCATCACAGGATGTCAGCTGGACAGATGAACGGTGGCCATTCCCCAACATGCAACACCCATGTGCCGACTAGACCAGACATTGTCCATGGGGTGACAGCACCCCCAAGGCCTAAAAGTCGCTCTGGGAGGAGGGCACAAGTGAGTCGAAGCTATTGCAACAGTTTGTGCTTGTCCAAAGCTCAGTGCTACCTCTAAAGTCATATTCCCTGGGATTTAATTTCATGGGGATGCCATGATTACTTAAAAAGATGTATAAAAAGTCTCTTTAGCAAGGTGATAATGCGAAAAAAGGTGAGAAGTGCTGGCCTTGACAGAGATGTGTGATTCCTGCTCACATCCTCACCGTTCATAGCTCTGCACCGATCACACTTACCTGACTTGGGAGAGGAGCTGGGGCTGGGGCCCAAGCCATGGATGAGGTGTCTGTTGCACAAGGGAGGAGGGGCCTTTGAATCCAGCCCCGCCCCCAGTGCATTGGAATGCTAGGGCCTCCTGGCCCCAGCGGTCCCCTGGCTGCTGAGCTGAAGGGCCACAGGGGACCTGACAGACACGCCCCTGATCTATCCATTCCTCCCTTGTCGAAAGCCACAAGGGTGGTCAGGTCAGAAATTGCTCTTCCTCTGGCCGGCTTTCCAATGTCCCTTCGTTCTGCTTTCTGCTGCCTGAGGACCAGTGGTAACAACCATCCCCAGGGAGCCAGCATACGATGCTTGATTTTCTTCCCCGGCAATTTGAACATTTCATCTAACTTTCTGTTGCTCGCTCGGCAAACCGGCAGAAAAGGCCAGAGCACCTCCCTCCCAGCTGAATGGTTGCATCCCCTTGGTGGTCAGCCCTCTGCCCCGGCCCCTCCCCCACCCTGGAGCTCAGGAGCCACGTGGCCTTGGCAGAGAGAGAGGGGCTGCCCCCAGCCCCGCAGCCTCCCTGGCATCAGATGTGTGAGCGTGGACATCAGGGCTTCCCATGAACGGCTCAGCCACCTGGCCTGTGCTCCGTGGCAGAGTGGCCACTGACGCTGTTCTGTCATCACCAAGTCCCTGGGTCAAAGCGAGTTCTGTGGCCTTTGTTAAGTCACCTCACTGGCCGTTATCAGTGAAGACGTGAGAGAATAGTCACCCGGGGTGGGCAGGTAACGGCTGTCCTCACCTACAGCTCACCTGTGGGCTTGTGCGTCTGGAGACGGCTGGGGCCTCCCTGGGGTGGGGTCTGCCGGATTCTCAGGAAGGGTCAGACTCTGGACCATGAGGCAGAGGGATGTGGCAATGAGGCTTGTGTGGGCCAGCCTGGGAACCTGGCAGGTGACTTACCATGACAACTTGGGCACCCAGGGTGGATCTGGGGGCTGGGGCTGCTCTCTGCTGGGCCCAGGCCACGGGGACTCCTGTGTGGGGCCTGCCACCTCCAGAGCCAGCAGCCTCGAGGCCACCTGACCACGGGACGATGAGGAGCTAGAAAAGGCTCATGTGGACGGGGTCGGGTTCTCCTCCTCTTGCCTTTCTGGCCCCACACGGGCCCACTGTGTGGCCCTGGGTAAGTCCTCAACCCCCACCCCCCACACCCCTGGAAGTGACAGCTGTGCTGGGGGGCCTGACAACCCTGTGATCCAGAGGCACCCCGACTCGTCATCATGGTGGGGCCCAGCCCTGGGCTCTGGTCTCTAGGAGTTTGGCCTCTTGGGTTTGGTAAGTGGCAGATCTGGGCGCTTGGGAGAGACCCCTTGGTCTTTGTGGTCTGAGCTTTTAGGCCCTAAGCCCGTCCTGGGACTATTGGTTCCTCTATCTTCCCCTGCCTCTCTCCCTCTCCTTTCCTGCCCACATGCCCCCTGCCTGTCACCCCTGCTCCGCCCTGTTAATGAGTCCCAAGGAGATGCTATGTGCTGGTGTCGCCTTTCCCGTTGGCAGACGAGAGGCCCTGAGAGCCCCTGGCAGGTTTGGCTCTGTTAAGTGCGGCCCTGACTCATGGTCT
The DNA here is from genome assembly GCF_027475565.1 of Acinonyx jubatus. NCBI lineage: Eukaryota > Metazoa > Chordata > Mammalia > Carnivora > Felidae > Acinonyx > Acinonyx jubatus. The sequence goes on from NC_069398.1 coordinate 30,419,437, forward strand.
CCATGGCAATGGCACTCGCGGTAACAGCCTTGGCTTGTTGCCAGGGCAGATGACAATCGTGACAGCCAGTCAGCCCGAGTCCAGCTGTGCTTGCAGCCAGAGGGGACAGGATGCTGTGTGGGGGCGGCTCTCCTGCCTCTCTCTCTCTGCCCACCCAGGATTCAGCCTGGAGCGCTGTGCCCCAGAGGGCCACTGCTCTGGCCTGGACAACCTCAGCAGGGACGCGGGTACTTAGAAGGAGCCCTGGATGGGGACAGGACCAAGGAGCAGGCCAGACCAGGCCACTGCCTTGCTGGCAGGACCTGCCCTCTTTGGGCCCCGTCTACACAGAGGCCTGGGCTGGACCACCCAGCTGTAGGGCCCTCTGGGAGGAGGCACCTGCTGGGTGTGGAGGGACCGTTTCCCCTCAGCGCAGATGTGAGCCCTGTCCCAGCCTGTGGCCCTTCCTCCTCCACATTCTAGCTGCACTCCCTGGACCTGGGTGACTGGGCTCAGTGGCTTCCCTGTGACACTGTGGCTCTCAGAGGGGGCGCTAGCCCTCCTTGGAGAAGGCTTATTGTCCTGACACAGGCCGGTGTCCCTGGAGACCTTCGTCAGAAGGGCGACCTACAGGATCATGCCGGGGCCCCTAAGCTTGAGTCTCTTTGGACCCTACTGCTTCCAACAATTCCATAATTCTTAGTTCCAACATCAAAGAAAGGACAGCGGAGTAGAGATGGTTGGAAAAGGGAGCCTCCCCAAAGAGCCTTGATCCCAGTAGACACACAAACACGTGCTTCTTGGGGTCCTTTCCCGCTGAGGTTTCACAAAGGATTTTTCTGCAGATTCCAGTCCCAAAGGAGGCGGAGTGTGATTCCTGTAACTGCATTTCTCCACTGCCAAGTAACAGACTGCTCCCCAACAGCCATTCTGTTCTCTCTCCCAGTCCTGTGGGCTGGCGGGGCTCAGCAGGGCAGTTCTTCTGATCCCCCTGAAAGCCTCCAGAGAGAGGCTGGGCTGGTGTCATCCGGGGGCTTGACGGGACCATGAGGCCGCTGGGCTTCCCCCTTCTCCGCACGGGACAACAGCCTGCCTCTCCGGCTCATCTTCCCGGAGGGGACCTGGACTTGGTAGATGGGTGCACAGAGCTCCCCAAGGTGCAGGGTCCAGGAGGGGAGCAGCGGAGGCCGGCAGCCCTCTGGCAGGCCAGGCCCGAATGTGGCACATTCTAGTCACAGGGTCGGCTCCAGCAGGAGGAAGACCACGGGAGGGCATGAACACCAGAAGGCCGTGGTTCACCGGGCCACCAATCCCATCCACAGGTTGGTGCAACAGGGTAGTGATTTAACTCCTGGCTCAGTGAGTGGTGTCCTTAAAAGAGAAGAGGCCCGGATGCATGCATTTGCACACAGACGCCAAGTAAAGCCATGTGGAGGCAGACATCAAGAGTTCGTGTCCAGAGTGAGTTGGTTGTGGAGCAGGGAATTCAAATCCAGATTTCTCAGGCTCCCAATGCAAGACTCTGCCACATCTTCGCAGACAACAGGGGACCAAGTGGCTGTTTTCTCTGAGGCATTCAGAGGAAGGCTTTGGGGTTGAGGGGGGAACACTACCTCTCAGCCTCCTGGTCCCCGGGGCTGCGGCTGCTTGCTCGCAGAGAGCCCTGGCCCCCCCACCTCATGCATACTGTGGGACCCATCCCCCTCCCCACTAAGGATGCTGGGGGTCCTCAGGGGCCGCCCTAAATAAGCATCCACCATCTCTCCTTCCTGGGCTGAGGCCCCTGCTGCTTGTGAGGCCACAGGAAGCTGCCACTGCCCTGGGTAGCCCTTGTTCTAGCTGCCTCGTCCCAGCCCTGGAAGCTCCAGCAAGCTAACAAGCCACAGCACGTCGGGGCGCCTGGATGGCTCAGTTGGTTAAGCGTCCGACTTCGGCTCAGGTTAGCATCTCACGGTTTGTGGGTTTGAGCCCCGTGTCAGGTTCTGTGTCGACAGCTTGGAGCTTGGAGCCTGCTTTGGATTCTGTCTCCCTCTCTGCCTCTTCCTCACTCGCTCTCATACTCTCTCTCAAACTAAACATTAAAAAAAAACAACACACACACACACACCACAGCACAGCTCAGTGACTTCCCACAGTAGACATCTACTTGTCTCTCACACCTGAGCCTGACATGGGCTCTGTGGCTGCTCAGCTCCACATGGTCATGCAGGGGCCCAGGCTCCTTCCAGCAAATGGCCCCACTCTCCCCGGGGCGGGGGGGGGGGTCTGGGATCCAGGGAAGGAGGGAGGGGAGGAGGGTTTGATGGGCCAGGCTCCCAGGGGGTGGGGGGCTGGGAAGCACAGTCCAGCTGTGTGTCCAGGAGGCACGCACTAGACAGTCCCTGCTCCCAGGACCACGATGCACACAGATGTCCGCACGCCAAGGCACGACCTGGACGTGGAGGGGAGGGCCTGAGCGTGAGTCCTGGAGAGGCCTGGAGGGGAGAACTGGAGGAAAGAATGCCATCCTTGCAGGAGGCACAAAAGGACCTTGTCCTCTCTCACCATTGGCCCCTGGCCCCGGAGCCTGTGGCTGGTGCTCAGGGCAAGCTGAACTTGCATGCCGGTCTTGCCCTCCAGGGCTGGCGTTGCCTGGCCTGCGGCCCCAAGGGACTCACATTCTGGGCCTGGTGGCACAGGGAGGCAAGCCTGGACCCCAGGCCGGCCGCTGCAGTTTCCAAATCTTGCCCCTGGGCAAGTCTGCCTGTCCGCACCTCTCCCACTAAACCCCCCGCCCCTGGCCCTGATACAGCTCCCACCAGCCCATCCCTGGAGTCCCCCGTCAGGCTAGAGCCTGCCCCCTGATCCCGGCATGGCAGTGGAGTTCATTCCCGCCACCCCTCTGGAATTGGTTGGCATTCAGTCCTGGATACGAGCCCCGGTCTGTTTGTACAGCGTGGGGGCTGGAAGTGAACATTTCTCCCCAAATAACAACATCAACAGCAACCTGATTCAAACTGAGCCCGTGCCCGCTGTGAGCTATTAGTGCCTCCCCGACAGGGTTGGAAACTGGCCGACACTGTGGGTACAACTGACCCTCTGGGGGGCCGGGGACAGGGAATGCAGACGTACAGGGGCAGCTGAGGGAATGCACCCACTGCTCGGGCTCTCAGGAATGTCGCTGCCGCCGCTCGCTGGGAAGAGGACGCGCTCGCTGCTGGCCTGCCGTCCAGTCGGCTGGACGGTGCAGCCCTGTGAGTTACCCCGGAGCTGGCTTCTGGGGCAGGGCTGGCTCCTGGGCTTTCCAACCAGCAGCATTTGCTGAGCCCAGTGCTGAGAATCTGGCCCTGGGGACCTGCCACAATCACGAGGGGACGGGGTTGCTCCTCAGCTCCGGTCATCCCCCATGCTCAGGGTGTCACTTCAGTTCTGGACCTCGGGGGCTGTGTGATGTAAGGGGATTAGTTCAGGTTCAAATCCTGGCCTTACCTCTGCTGGGGGACCCTGAGCCAGTCTGCCAACCGCTCTGAACCTCAATTTTCTCATCCATAAAGTGGGGAGAGTAGCAACTACCTTGAGAGAGTGTCTGGAGGTATTAGAAAGCCCCTGTAAAGCATCAACACCTGGAACACTCCAGAGAGCATGGCTGCTATTGTCATGGCAACAAAGATGCTACAGAGGACAGAGATGGCTCCCCTCCTCCACCTCCTGCCTGGCCTTGTCCAGCTGGATCCCAAGAAATGAAAGGAATACGAGCTGCCTCTTTTGGGTTATTCGTTTTGAGAAAACCTATCTTGGTGCCATTTTCATCTTTCCCTGGGTCTCATCTGTGAAGTGAATGGTGGGGGCCCCCCAGGCTCAGAAGTGTTGGGGTGGTAGGTCCGAATCATCAGAGTCCACAGCCCCTAATGCTGACTCTCAGGGGGCAAGATGGGGCACTTCTAATTTGATGAGCTCTCCAGGTCACTAGGAACCACTGGCCAGGCAACAGCACGGGTGTCTGCTACAGTGCGCCAGCTGTGATGCTCTATACGTGTAGGACACGTTCATCCCACGCATAGGACACGTTCATCCCACGTGTAGGACACGTTCATCCCACGCATAGGACACGTTCATCCCTCATGTAGGACATGTTCATCCCTCAAAGGGAACTGCAGCTGGCTGCTGTCCTGGGACAGCCCTTAAGGACCATCCGACTCTCATACAGGGGAGACAGAGGACCAGGGACAGGGAGGGACAGGCATGAGCCACAGCTCACAGCCTTACAAAGGCTCGACGGACACAGAGCTGCCCTGTCCTTCCCTCATGGCCCTCAACCCGGAGCCAGTGTCCCCTGCCCTGCCCACCTCTGTCCCTACATGTGCAGTGCCTAGTCTGCGTGGCTCACACCTCCGCCGGCCTCTGACACAGCTGGACACAAAGGATGGGTACGGCAATCTGGCCTTCCTGTGTGGCATCGGCCTTGATGTCTCCCTAGGGCCCGTAGCTCCGGACGTAATCTCGTGCGATGGGTGCCCAGGGCTATGTCTGTCTGGTGGTCTATTGGGATTCAAAGTGGGTCTTTTTCCAGACCCCAGGGTGGGCTGCCTCAGCATGAGGACCCCTGAGACCACCGGTTCTGGGTCTGCCCGGACACAGAGGGGGTGCTCAGTAGATGATCTGGCTCACCCTGGAGAGAGCAAAGCCCCTTCACCACTACCGAGGTGTTTAATGTATTCACTTTTCCTGTGGTACAACACACATAAAATAGACCGTTTTCACCATTTTTAGGCGCACAGTTCAGTGGCATTAAGCACGTTCACACCGTTGTGCTCTCCTCACCACTACCCATCTCCAGAACTTCTCCATCTTCCCCAAAATGAACCTCTGCACCCATTAAACTCTAACACTCCATTCCCCTCCCCCTCAGCACCCCCCATCTACTTTCTCTCTGTATTGACAGCTCTAGGGACCTCGTACGAGTGCAATCAGACCTTTGTCTTTCTGTGATTGGCTCGTTCCACCGTGTCCTCAAGGTTCATCTTGTTGTGACACGTGTCCGAGTTTCCTTCCCTTTTCAGGCTAAATAACGTTCTATTCTATGTGATAGACCACCTTCTGCTGGTCCACTGGTCCGCTGATGGAAATCTGGTTGCTTTCTCTTGTAGGCTCGTGTGAGTAACTGAGTTAACAGCGCGAAAATCAAGTATTTCTTAAAGTCCTCACTCAGCCCTTCTGGGTATATATGCAGGGTGGAAGCGCTGGGTTGTGTGGTGATCCCACGTTCACCTTTGGGAGGAGGTGCCGTTCTGTTTATCCAGCGGTGGGACCACTGCGTGTTATGTTACAGCGGGGGGTGGGAGGCAAGGCGAAGGCGGAACAGGTTCAGAGGCGAGGAGCACAGGCATCACCTGAAGGTGCTGGAGAGCTATTGGTACCCAGACCTCATCCCCACTTTGTCCCAAGCAGCTTTAGTTTGGAGCCATCCCTGGACCTCCCATGCTCCCCAGGATGGGTCCTGGTCCTGGGGGAAGCCTCCCGGAGCTGGCCAGGACCTCAGTGACCTGTGCGCATGGCTGGCTGCACCCAGATGGAGACAGACCAAGAGCTCACCTGTGTCCTGAGGGCCAGCCAGGCCCAGGGGATCCAGGAAGCACTTCCAATGGCTGTCTCACCTCCCTCCCCATGGTGGCACCCTCTTTTGCAGGTGTTTGTAGGAGTCTAGGAGCCTCTGGCTTTCCAAACACAGAAGCCCCTTCTTCACTCATGTCCCCTCCAGCCCACTCATACATGGGTGGCTGTCCTCTTGAGCTCAAGCAAATGGTGCCCCTTTACACTCCCAAGGACCCATTCATCTCAGGCACTCATGTACGGCAGGCCTGCGGTGCCCTGAGGCCCAGTTTTGCTTCCCCAAGAATCACGTCTTGAGTTTGGCCCAATCATAGACAATCTGTTCTAGTTCACCAAGAAACACCCAGTTAGGGGCGCCTGGGTGGCTCAGTCGGTTAAGCGTCCGACTTCAGCCCGGGTCACGATCTCACGGTCCGTGAGTTCGAGCCCCGCGTCGGGCTCTGGGCTGATGGCTCAGAGCCTGGAGCCTGCTTCTGATTCTGTCTCCCTCTCTCTCTGCCCCTCCCCCATTCATGCTCTGTCTCTCTCTGTCTCAAAAATAAATAAACGTTAAAAAAAAAATTAAAAAAAAAACAAAAAACACCCAGTTAAGCATTGCTTTTCCATGATTAACTATCCGGTTCTGCTCTTCAAACAACCTTCCTACTCTCCAGGCCTCAGTTTCTCTCCTTGCCAGGTGAGGAGGTAGACTCAAGTTCTCTGAGGTGCATTCTAGTTCTTTCTTTTTGACTAGTGGCTTGACTTTTCATGATTATTGTTTTTAGTATTATTTCACTTCTTTTTCAGGGAAAACTTTCACAATGGCATTACTCATGCAGTCTTACACAGGCTGGCACAATGTGACCTGCTCCAGATGACTCAGGGTCACTCAGCAAGCTATTGTTCTGAGGGGTTGGTGCAGATCTCCCTCTGGGTCCATGAGCACGGCAGGCTGGCAGAGCTACGAAAGAGAGATTTGTGGTAGGAAGAGAGAAAAAGAAAGGAACCAGTATCTATAAGAATACTGCATACCAAACCCTGCACCCCCTCTATTAGCTGTCTATTGCTTTGTAACAAATTACCCCAAGAGCAGTGGTTTAAAACAACACACATTTTTTATTTCATATTTTTCTGTGGGTCAGGAATCTGAGCACAGCTAGCTGGGAGAGTTCAGCTGATAACCTCTCACTGTGATCAAGGTGTTGGCTGGGGCTATGGTCCCATCTAAAGGCTCAACTGGGGTGGGCCCACTTCCACATCCAGTCACTTGGCTGTTGGCAGGATTCAGTTCTCTGAAGGCCTCAGTTCCTTCCTGGCTGTTGACCAGGAGCTGCCCCCTGTTCCTTGCCATGCGGTCCTTCCAGAAGTTAGTTTACAAGATGGCGGCTCAATTCCCTTGGAGCGAGGGGAGAGACAAAAGTTGACAAGCAAGGTTGAAGTCACAGTCCTTTTGTATCCTAATCTTGGAAGTGACAGTTCATAACTTTTGCCATATTCTATTTGTTTTTAGAAGTGAGTCACCAGGGTAGCCCACACTCCCCAGACCCCTGTGAAATCTCACAGGGCTTCCCGCCATACTCCCCATCTGGTAGGATTTTTTATTTTTAGATAAGGCTCGAAGCCATGTCCTGATGCATCCCGTGGATGTGGATGCTGGATGTAAACCCAGGCTTGCTGGTTTCCAGGCCCACGCTCTCCTACTTACTCCTACCGATCTCCCTTTCCTACTTAGCCACGGCTAGGGAACTGCCACCTTCACAGGTTCCCCCACCCATCCTGCCGTCCCACACACGCAACATCAGAACCTTCACTGCACACATAACCGAGGTGGGAGCCAGTGCAGTGGGGACCCCTCGAAACCTCATGCCACACAGTGCATGTCACATGGGAGGCAGCTGGGCCCGAGTACCTCCAGCTCTGTGTGGGCTTGCTCTTGGTTCACACTTGGGTGGGACAGATCCTCATGTGCTGAGCACCAAGAGAACAGCCCTGTGGCCAATGACAGTGGGAGCCAGAGCATAAACTGCTGGCTTCTGTCTACTTTCCGTCTACATTTGACTCCTCCAGGGACCTCATGTAAGTGGAATCATGCAGAATCTGCCTTTCTGTAACTGGCTTATTTCACAGCACAACGTCCTCAAGGTTCACCCATGTTGTGGCACGTGACCGCATCTCCTTCCTTTTTAAGGCTGAATACTATTCCATTGCGCGGATGGACCACATTCTGTTTATCCGCTCATCTGGTGATGGACGTGTGGGTGGCTCCCACCTTTTGGCTCTTGTGAATGATGTTGCTATGCATACGGGTGTAAAAAATTTCTCTTTGAGACCCTGCTTTCAAGTGTTTTGGGTAAATACCCAGAAGTGGAATTACTGCATCATATGGTAGCTCTATTTTGAATTCTTTGAGGAGCCCATCCACTTCTTGTAGGCACTGCCATTTATGAATCTGCAGGGGAGCCAGGTGCATGGGGGAAAAGTCTAGCATTTCCTTCAAAAGGCGTTGGCAGCATGGCTCGGGCGCGGAGGTGGGCGAGGCCCATCTGCCTTCTCACTTCCTTCAGGCTGTTGCTGGTGAAAGCTGACACTTTGATCTCATCAGATTTCCAAGGGAAAGAAGAAAGGAGCTTTGATGGGTAGGCAACCTGACACGAACGCTCCTCGGGAGAAATCTCATGATTCGGGGAAGGAGAGATTTGGAGGAGGAGGGTGGCCTTTGCTCCATTCTGAGCAATCCGGGTCCTGAAGCTTCACCCCAAATGCCGCTTATAGCTTTTGAGATCCACCAGGCAGGCCAGGAAAAAGCAGAAATTCCGTTATTCAAAGTGTGGCTTAGTCGGGGCAAGAACTCAGCTCGGTGCATAATGAACAGACACAGGCTACGGCGCCCCTGTAAAATGCATCAAGTCAAACCGTCTGGACTCGAAACAATTGTTTCCATACACACAGGCCTCCAGGGGGGAAGTCTACTGCAATCCAACTTTTAAATGTAAAAAAACAAAACAAGAGCCTTAGTTGTATTTTTGGTGCAGAAGATTATCACCAATTTGCTGACGGTTTTGGAAACTATCTTCCAATGGATATGATGTGTCAAAGTTTCAGGGAAGAAAGGACATCCATGTGTGGTGGGAAGATGGGCCAGTGCAGACCAAGAGGACCCCCCTCTTGACACAACCAGCTTAGAAAAGCCTGTCTTGGGCTTGGCCAGATTTTTAAATCTGTGGGGAGAAGGGGAGGCCACCAGAGAGACGGCCAGGAGATGCTATGAAATCTTCTTGCTTTGTAAGGAAACCTCCCTCTTCTGACCCTTCTCTTGGACTGCTGGGCCCTGAATGGAGCCCAGAGAGCCTGCCCGCTGCTTTTGGGGCCAGGTCATTCCTGGCTAAACAATCCTGAGGTGCTCTGGGGGCACGCGGGGAGGAAATCTTGCCAACAGGTTCAGGTCAGGAAAAAGAAAGTCAGAGGGGCAGAAATTGGGTTGCCTCCCTGCCCCATGACCCAGTGGACTCAAACACGGGAAGGAGCACAGAGGCAGGTCGTGACACTGTGACACCATGACCCCGTCACGGGCTGGAGGTTCCGCTGACATCCCATGATCGGCACTGGCCGTAGGGGAGCAGGCCTGGGATTCCTGCCGCAAGGCCCCATGAGTCCATCATCAGAAGCTCTAGGGAGATCCAGGTTTGCACAAGGCCACACACTGAACTACCTCCTCTCTGGAAGAATTAACTATGAAGCCCAGGACGGCTTCCTGGTGGACAGAAGGGCAGACTGAGGAAAGATGCCAGAACTCTGCAGTGTTTCCTATACTCTGTCTCTGTCTGCCTTCTCAGCTGCCCTAAAGATGGGAATCACGCCTCCTCCTGCTTACCAAACACCTTCAACGTGTCCAGCAGTCTCTATGCAGCATTTCATTTGATATGGACTGCATTATGCACCCCCCCCCAAAATGTGTATGTCAAGGCCCTAACCCCCCAGGACCTCAGAATGTGACTGTATTTGAAGACAGGGTCTTTATTTATTTTTTTAAATTTATTTGAGAGAGAGAGAGAGAGAGTACGTGCACACAAGTGGCAGAGGGGCAGAGAGAGAGAGGGGGAGAGAGAAAATCCCAAGCAGGCTCCGTACTGTCAGCATAAAACCTGATGTGGGGCTCAAACCCACAAACCGTGAGATCATGACCCGAGCGGAAGTCAGAAGCTGAGTCTACTGAGCCACCCAGGTGCCCCAAAGACAGGGTCTTTAAAGAGGTGATTAAGTTAAAATAGAGTCATTAAGGTAGGCTCTAATCCATTCTGGTTGGTGTCCTTGTAACATGAGATCAGGACACAGACACACAGAGACCGTATGAGGACAAAGGGAGAAGACGTTTGTCTATAAGCCACTGAGAGAGGCCTCAGCAGGAACCAATCCTCTTCACACCTTGATCTTGGACTTCCGGCCACCAGGCTGTGACAGAATAGATCTCTGTTGTTCAAGCCTCTCAAGTCTGTGGTATTCTGTTATGGTGACCTGAGTTAAAGAATATATCTTTTTTTTTTTTTTTTTAACGTTTATTCATTTTTGAGAGACGGAGACAGAGCATAAGTGGAAGAGGGGCACAGAGAGAGGGAGACACAGAATCTGAAGCAGACTCCAGGTTCCAAGCTGTCAGCAGCCCCAGGTGCCCCCAAAGAATCTATCTTTTAACCCCCCACAACAGCCCAGGGAGGTGGGTGACGTGAACAGCAGGGAGTAAGAGGTCTGGTGAGGTCAGACCCCTGCCCGGGACAGCCTGGCAGAGACCCCCGGGCCAGTGGCTCCAGCAGAGTCGGTTTCTTTCCTGGGATCGTTCCAGGCTGGACAGGCAGTGCCCGCCTTGGCTGGGGTCTCCCTCCACCATGACCTGTGGCTGAAGTTGTTTCTCCTCCAACTACGCCCCGAAACACTGCGTCCTCGGTGACCACGTGGGCTGGATCGATGCCTTTGTTTCCCGATTCATGAACTGTAGGCGGCAAGAACGAGAGCGGGGCAGCCGGGCCAGGGTCTGAGCCAACAGCATTGCTTAGGTCAGCGAAGCGCGAGCCAGAGGGTCCCTGGAAAGTCTCAGGCACTTGATGGCGGCCAGTGGCGTGGCTTAAAGGCTAAGGGACAGGGCCAGGACAGCCGTGTCTCATCTCGGTGTGTGGGTCTGCACTGGAGGTGGTGGCAACGTTACAGCACAGACAGGGCCCGTCTGCTCCACACTGAGCCCTTTGTCGACCAAGGCCAGACCTCTGGCTGCTGGCTGCGAAAATTCCAAGTGCTTTAAAGTCCTACCTTAGGAAGTTTCTACTGGTGGAATTTATAGTTCACATTCATTTTCAGACCCCCCCCAGTGATAAGCAACGGGTGCCTGTAGCCTATACCAACATCCCATCAATACCTACCTCCCCAGGAGCTCCAAACATTGTGTCTCCTTCCCGGAGACTTTAAAACCCCATCAGTATCACTGTCCCCATGGGTTAAAGAGAAGGCAGGGAAATGCTCTTCCTTCTTGAATCATGTTATTTATTATTTGTTTTCCTAGTGGTTCCTGCTTCCTGGAGACAGCATCATCACATGTATGCCTGGTATGCGCTTTCTTTCCTGGGGGCCGGGATGCTGGATGGTAAAGTCAAAGACTGGGACTTCCCCTTGGAGAAGACAGAGCACTTCTGCTGCGTTGCCCCCAAGAATCCGTCATAATGCATCAGGCACGATTTCGTCCGTGGAGTTTGGAGTGGAACAAAATTGCTTACCCATTTGTATTTCAGTCATGTGCAGGCTGTTCCTTCATCTGTAACATCATCTTCAAATAAAAAGGAGAGTGCTGGGCATGCCCCTCCCCTCTTTCGATCTTACACACAGTGCACACACATACGTTGCAGGCACTGAGATATTCAGAAGTGCAGTGTGCTGGGAGTCAGACCTACCCAAGTTCGAACCCTGGGCCCACCACCTACTTGTTATACCAGCAGGCCCAAGGAAGCAAAGACCACCGTGACAGCCTGGGAGAGGGCCCGTCACGACAGAAGCCCAAGATAAGGCACTGTCCCACAGCCTGGGGCTGATGAGACCCAGGAGCCAGATGGATGAGCCTAGTGGTCTTCCTCTGCTCTTGCTGAGTGGGGGAGGAGAGTTGGGGGGGTTGTCCAGTGTCTTTGGCCCTCAGGGTGGGAGGCAGGTACTGGAAGGAGAGATGTGACACAGGATTGTCAAAGAAATGGCAAATGCCAACACAGTATGTGACCACCCAGAGCTCTAATGGAGGGTTCAGAATCTTGGCTCCATGGTGGGTCTTAGGCGTCTGTAAAATCCCCAAAACCATTTGCAACAGTGTGTGTGTGTGTGTGTGTGTGAGAGAGAGAGAGAGAGAGAGAGAGAGAGAGAGAGAGAGAAAGAGCACGTGAGTGCATATAGCCACGTGCATCCCATGGGGAAGAGCATCCAGGACTCTCATCAGGGTCTCACAGTGGGTCTGTTGCCACCACTCTCCCCAAAAAGGCTTAGAATCACTGCCTGAATCACCTCCATGGCCACCCGGGGCCCTGCCCGCAGCGCACCTGTGCGAGGGTGGTCTGTCTGCCCCCATAAACCCCCACACCCCATTCTTCACACAGCAGCCAGAGGAGCCCCTTGGAAACGTCACAGATCTTGGCACGTCCTGCTCTGGCATAAGGCGTCCCTAGATTATCCCTTTCTTTTTGCTAAGATCCGACCTTCCTCCGTGGACAGCAAGTCTCCTGATGATCCTGTCCCTTCTCAATTTCTGTCCTTTGTCCTACATTCTCTGCTCCAGCCACTCACAATCCCCTGGGTGCCCCATCTTGGGGGGAACCAATACTCCAGGTTTCCGGATATCATGGGGCTTCCCAGGTTTCAGGGCTTTCAATGCTAAACTGGGACAGTCCCAGCAAACCAGGACAGCTGGTCACCCTAGCTCCATTCTCTCCTTCCCCTGGCAGCACTGCTCCCTCCTCATTAGCAACCAGCCACCCTGCCCACCCCGAGTTACGTGCCCCTCATCTGTGCACCCACAGAGCCCTGTCAGAACACCCACCCAGATGTACCATAATTGCTTATTTAATCATCTCTCTTCCTGCTGCCTTATTCACGGCAGCATCCCTGAACCAAACACATGATACAGATTAGCCGAACGATGTGTGTGGTCGGGGCAGGAAGGAGCGGGTGATTCCATGCTGAGCAACCCTGATGTTCCCTCCCTGCCTGGGGATCTGCCTTGCAGCTCTGTAGCTCTGGCATCAGTCAGGAACATCTGATTGCCAGCAACAGAAAAACCTTCCGAATACCGTAAGCCTCACTCACTATTAGGGGGCTTGAGGCAGCTGAGAGTTGAAAGGGAAGCCGGAGGGGGGTTCCCCACAGGAAAATCAGCCGGTGGGTGGAGTATGGCAGGCCTCACCATAACTATGGGATTCGAATTTCAGGGATGTGGCATCACATCAGCATCAGGGCCAGAGCAAGTAGGGGTGTTGTGACTGATGCTCCCACAGTATTAGTCCATGATGGCTGCCATTAAAAATATGACAAACTGGGGGCATCTGGCTGGCTCAGTCAGTAGAACATGTGCCTCTTGATCTCAGGGTTGAGAGCGCGAGTCTCATATTGGATGTAGAGCTTACTTAAAAAAAATACCACAGGGGAGCCTGGGTGGCTCAGTTGGTTAAGCATCAGACTCCCGGTCTCAGCTCAGGTCATGATCTCGTGGTCTGTGAGTCCAGGCCCTGCATCGGGCTCTGTGCTGACAGCGTGGGACCTGCTTGAGATTCTCTCTCTCTGCCCCTCTCCTGCCCACTCACTCTCTCTCTCTCTAAATAAACTTAGAAAAAAATGTTTTGAATACCACAAACTGAGTGACCTACACACCAGAAATGTACTGTATCATAGTTCTGGAGGCTGACATACAAGGCATCGGCAGGACCATCTTCCCTCTGCAAGCACTGGGGGAGGCCCATTCCCGGCCTCCCTCCCAGCTTCTGGTGGTTTCCTGCCTTGTGGTAATATCACTCTAGTCTTTATGTGGTGGCCTCTCTGAGTTTGTGTGTCTCTGTCTGATTTTCCCCCTTTTACAGGGACACCAGCCTTATTGGATTAAGGGCCCAGCTACTCCAGTATGACCTCACCCTAACTGATGACATCTGCAACGACTCTATTCCCAAATAAGGTCACATGCTCAAGTACTGGGGGTTAGGACTTTCACATACCAATTTAGGGAGGGGGAGACCACTCGACTTATAATACCCACCAAGACGGAGGATAGGGAGAAAGGAGGTCCCTCATAACCAACTGAGGGTGCCATCCCCAGAAAAAGGGAGAATGAAGGCTGGGTGGTTTGACAACAGGTGCCCTGGTGGCTACATGACACACTCCTTACCTGACAGGTGATCAGATGGCAGAGGGCCAGCATGGCAGTGAACACCTTTGTCCCACCCCTTAGGGAGTAAGAACACAGACTTCAGTCAAGTCCACCCAATGCACCCACTTAGCAGTGAGCTAAGTTACGAGCACCTCTTGCTGTCCAGCCCTGTTCAGGCACTGGGCTATGGCAGTAAAGAAGCCAGACGATGGGGCGCCTGGGTGGCTCAGTTGGTTGAGCGTCCAACTCCTGACTTCAGCTCAGATTATGATCTCACGGTTTGTGAGACCGAGTACGGAGTTGGGCTCTGTGCTGACAGTGCGGAGCCTGCTTGAGATTCTCTCTCCCTCTTTCTCTGCCCCGCCCCCTCATGCACACATGCACACACACACTGTCTCTCTCAAAATAAATAAATGAACTTTATATATATAAAGAAGCTAGATAAAATCCCTGCCCTCTTGGGACTTCTATCCCCGGACCTCTGATGATCCCCTTCCAGAGGGAAGTGGGGCCTCACCTTTCCCACCGGCGTCCTTCCTGCTGTGGTATCAGTGCTCTGAGACAAGATCCCTACAACACTTCTCCTGGTGGGGCGGGGGCGGGCAGGAGGTGGGGAGACAATGGCCACATGAGGTGTCAGCCCCTACCCCCACCCCCTCCATCTATTCCCCCCCCTTGTCTTTGTCTCTGGAACTAAAACAGGAGGTGAGTTTATCAGACACAAATTGCTCAAGGACCTCATTCATTTTGTGCAGTAATTAAATAGAAGCTGTTTGGAAATATGATTATAGATGGGCCCATCAAAGCAAATTAAATCTTTGAAGAGTAATGGCCTAATTAGCTTCCAGATTCTGCCATTAAAAAAATCCAAATGCCCTACTGTCCCAAACCAGGAAATATCTGGGCCCAGCTGTGAAAGGCATCAAAGGTGGTTGTGGATTCCGAGGGGAAAAGGGACTGAGGGTACAGACCCATTTATCAAGATTAACCTGGCTGGCCAGACCTCTGTTCCTTGTTTATTTATTTACTTGCTTCACGGGATCTTCTCGGTGGACATTTGTGCACAAAGCACGCACTCTGGGAGTTCTTGGCTCAAACTCCTGGCCACCCCCTCCCTCCCCTTGCTGCCCAGACCCTGGGCTCAGCCTCTTTCCTTTCCTTCTTAAAGCTGACCTCACACACCCGTCCCGTTTCCTCAAGACCAAGCCTGTCTCCGCAGCAGTCTGCCCCACGCCAATCCTCGTCACTTTCAGTTTTCCCACTGACCTTGGAGATAAGACCAACGAGGCCCCGGAAAGTTCTGGGATGTACGGGAATGTCTCTGGTCCTGTTCCTGGGTGAGCCCGTACTTTGAGTAAAGGATGCCCCCGTGGGCCCCGGGGCTCCTCTCTGCCCAGCTTCCCGAGGTGGGGCGCACACTGCCCTTGGCGGTCACCCTTCAGCTCCCCTCTTACAGTAGCTGTAAACGTTCCACACGTTCCCACGCGGAACAGCGCTTTTCTCCCTGGGCCAAGGCCCCAGGCACGTGTCCAGGCCTAGCCAATCAGAACACTTGATTTCCCTGGCCAAAGTGATTGGTCAACGTTGGGCATGTGACCCAAGCTGAGCCAATCAGAAACAGCGTTCCATGTGGGCTTTCCCGTAGACTGGCTGAGCTGGAAGTTGGCGTTTGGACGACCGACCGCGCGCCGGGGAAGTCGCCCCGCAGGCCGGAACCCTGCACCCTCCCTGGTCGGGAGGGAGACCTCCCCGGACTTTCGGTTAATACATGAGCCTTTCATTTTTCGCTTCTGCCGGTTTGAGTTGGAATACCTGCAGTCGAAACTGCTCGAGTTCAAGCTTCTCCCTTTCAGTGCCCCCAACCCAATTGCCAGCACATTGGCAGCCTCATGGGGCTCCAGCTGGGGACCCCCTTCTTTGTCCCCACTGCCCAGGACAGTGACTGTTTTGGAGCTTCATCCCTGCAGGTCCCCTCACAAGCAGATAGGACTCCCTCTGCACCCCCGAGATTGGGTGCTAAGACCCGTGTTAGAATTTTATTAGGAGAAACACTTGTGGGAAAAACTGGGGTCCCCTAAGCCCACGATGTAGGGTGAACACTGAGGGAAGGCAAGAATGAGGGAGGGGCTGTGGGGTGGAGCATCGTAGGGTCGTGGCAAGGCTGTTGGGGAGGCCTGGAGTCCTCAGTCACCAGCTGGGAGCAGCATGTCCCAGAGCACAGCACTGGGGGTCCTGGGTCAGTCCAGCTCCCCGCAGGGGGAGGTCTGCGAGGAGACTCTCACGCTGGGGGTCTTACCCCTTCCTTTGTAGGATCCCCGGGCTGGACCCTGAGGAGCAGGGCTGAGTGTCAGGGTGCCCAGCCTGAGCTGCTCCTGATGGGGACCCTCTGTGCACCAGGGGCCAGCTCTGACTCGACAGCAAACTGTATCTAATGACACTTGTCTGTTGCTAATAAAGGACTTTGGAGCCTCACTTATTGCGTGTTCCCTGCATCCGGACGTAACTCGCTGAGCTCAGTGTCTTGGGCTGTAAAAATCTCTCCTGGGGGTGTTTTGTGGATTGAAGTCATTCACCCACTCGTTCATTCATTCTTCATTCATGTGTTCATTTGTTCCTTCACTCGCTTGCCAGGTGCTTTGGGTGGCCAATTGGAAATGTGGAAATTGGAGTGAATGAGTGGGTTTTGGACACTGCCATCATGGAGCTAGAGAGTCTAGGGGGGAAGACTGATCAAAATAAAGCAAAAAAGTAACAAAATTATTACCACTGTCATGATCAAGAGGGATTAGCTGTGTGTGTATGCTGGGTGGGATGAAAAGGGGCGAAGGAAGGGACACTGCCTGGGACGGAGTGGTCCTCTCTGAAGAGGTAACATTTATAGCTGACATTCAGAGGATCAGGAATGAGCTCCGGGGGGTGAGAAAGGTTGGATATGAACAAAGGAGAGGCTGATCCTCTCCTCTCTGGGCCTGGAGAGCTGTAGTTGTGGGGTGTAGGTCACAGAACCACAGCCCTCCAGTGGTGGTGAGAAAGCTAGGCTGGCCTCGCCAAAGGAGAGGTCTGGGCCGGAGCCCTCTGAGACTCAACCTGGGTGCCCCATGTTTGCTAGCAGGTGGCAAAGGGAGAGGGGACAGGGCTAGCCTCCAGCAAGAAGAGTCACCAGCCTGGAAGTCCCGTGGGTTCCTTTGACCAGAGCCTTGAACTACCTACCTTCCCTCATCAAGTCATTGTAGATAAGAAGATACAACCACCACTGATTTAATAACAGCTTGGGGCAGGGGGCAAAATACTGCATCAGAGATGATCATTGGTCGTGAGATACATGCAGATTTCAGGAACATTAAAATATGGGAGGAAACAGAATCTTAGAATCAAGGAAATGCAGAAATTGTGGAGTGAATTGTGGCCCCCAAAAGATATACCTAAGTTTTAACCACCCCCCCCCCATAACCTGGGAATATGACCTTCTTTAGAAAAGGGATCTTTGCAGATGTAACTAAGTGAAGGATCTTGAGATGAGAGCATCCTGGATTAACAGAGTGAGCCCTAAATGCAATGACAAGTGTCCTTATAAGAAACAAGAGAAGACACAGGCATGTGGGGGAAAAGAGCCAGGACCTGAAGTGATGCTCCTTCAAGGAATACCAAGGATCGCCAGCAACCTCCAGAAGCCAGAGGCCTGGAATGTATTCTCCCTCAGAGCTGCCAGAAGGAACCAACCCTGCTGATACCTTGACTTGGGACTCCTAGTCTCTAGACCTGTGAGAGGATGCAGTTCCGCTTTTATAAGCCCGCTCGCCCCCCAGTTTGCGACACTTTGTTACAGAAGCTACAGGAAACGAATACAGCTTCGAGATGGGGAACAATTTCCCAGAGTTTTCAGAGAGGTATAGAATGGGGCTCTGGGTGCAAAGATGACACAGCCAAAGATGGAGCCTGGAGATGTGCCCAGAAACCAGTAGGTGGGGAGGCCTGTGTGCCCAGGGCCCTTAGGGTACCTAGCATGGCTCAGTGCTCCCCAGAGGGCAGGCCGGGCCAGGGTTGGACCAGGAAATGACCGTCCCTGGAAACATCTGGAATGGCCAGCTGAGGCAGGGAGGCATCTCCAAGGCCCCACTTTCTTCATTATGATGCAGGACCAACAAACACACATGGTAAAAGTTAATACTGGACACTACATGCCGGCGTATATGTGTATTATCTCCTGTAACCCAGCAAGAGGACAGTCTGTTACTCTCCCCATTTTATAGCCAAGGAAGTTGACCACAGAGTCATCCAGTAACTTGCCCAAGGTCACACAGGTGGCGAGTAGCAGAGCCAGGAGAGGGGCCTCTGCTCCCATCTCCGTGGCACTGCTGGGGCTGCTGCTAATGACCTTCGGGGCTGTTCCTGGAGACCTTTCTTCCCCTCCCGGGGCCTCAGTCGCCTCACCAGAAGGGAGGGTGTGGACTCCAGGTTCTTGAGCAAAGTGTGCACCACAACAATCAGGGAACTTCTGCAAAACCCATCCGGGCCTCTCCCTGTGAGCAGAGATCAATAGCGTGCATTTTGTACAAGTTCCCTGGGTGCCGCTCCCAGGGTGGGTCTCGAGAACCCCAACCAGGAGAATCCTCTGATCCTCCCAACACCCCAAATTCGTCCCCAGGAGGCAGCCGGAGCAGAGAAGGTTTGATTTATTCATGTTCATTACGGGTTAGCTTTGCAGAGCTGTGGGGAGATGGGCTGGCAGGCCGGGTTGCAAATGAAAGCCAAACGCATTCTAAATTATGAAATGCACAAAAAACCCCGGAAACCAGGCTCTTTCATTCAGATCCGGAGGATCGGATGCCGTATCCTTGGCAACGAGGGTTGAGAAAAACAAGTCTTTCTCCCGCCAGTGTGGAGAGGCCCAGGCTTCCATGTTAGGACGGGACGCAGGGCCTTTCTTTGGCCTCCTGCGCTCGGCTCCGACACTCCCTCTGGATCAACCTTGTGTGTGATTGTTGATTTGTGGGGCTGGGAGGGAAGCCAGAAAACGGTGCAATTGGAGAAACTTTCCGGACACGGCATGAAAAACGCAGACCCGAGAGTCACGTTGATCTAATTTCCGCAAAACTGTTGCAAACCAATTCCCATTCCCCGATTTCCTTAATCTTTTTGATAAATGGGCCCTATAATTACATCTCCGTTCGAGATGTCCAAGAACAAAGACTTCAAGCCTGGGAGGTAAAATAGTTGCTTTGTCATCGCATTATTCAAAGGCGACAAGGAACACGTTCAGGATAAATTTTGCTTTTCGTTTAATTTACTCCGTATTGATTTTCATCGGTGCGATTTAAGCAATTACCTCTGAGCTAATTCTTAGTTAAGAAGAAGTTAAAAGTTGCACCACAGGGACATTAAGATCTTGGAGCTCCATGATATGGACGGAGCCATGGAGACCGGGTATGTAGCTGCCACTTGTCTCCATTGCCACAAGGTAACAATCCCGTAAAATGGCACAGGTTGTGAGGGGAGGGGCAGCCGCTGTTCGAAGAGGAGGTCCACGGCCCACGAATGTGGCGTGGGGCTCCACATTATAGGTGGATACCCTGAAACACCAGAGGGTTAAGTGTCCCGAGATGGGTGGGAACGGTGATCTGCTCTGCAGGATACCCCGCCCCCTTAGTGTATGGGTGGATGGGGAGGGTCAGGGATTCACAGCCTGCGAAATAATGGCGAGTGGAGGTATGGCCCCCGGAGGGAAAGGGGAGAAAGCCTGGAGGTAAAATAACAGGTGCCACTTAACGAGCTGTGCTGGGAAAGGCAGCCGTTTGGTCCCTGCTTGGTCACATAAGGATGGACCCTGGCCTGGAACCCTTCTTTCTCAGGAGGTAGGGAGCCCCCGCAGGCTGTGAAGGGATGATTGCCTCGCATGGGGGTGCCTTTACCTATTTCAGACCCAGTGCGTGTTCCTTCGTTCTGCTCGAGCGTGCGGGTCAGTGGCCCTCAGGCGGGCCCGCGGCTGCCTGTATTTCAGACCCTACACGGGATGGGTTGGGGCCCTTCCGCTGCAGCAGGAAGTGGGGTGCGGGCAGCCCATGGGGGACTGAGGCACCGCAAGGGGCTGGCGCTTGTGCATCTGTCCTCTCCAACCTCGCTGCGAGTAAACCCCGCCCCACCTGACCACCTGAGCTCGGGGGGTGTGTGTGTGTGTGTGTGTGTGTGTGTTCTCTGTGGTCTTCGTCGTGCACCGGTCTCTTCCCTGGGTGGTACTTACTGCCTTCAACTTGGCTGCACGTGTGTCACACTCTGTCCTGAGGCACTGCCTGGCCGCCCAGTGAAGCGAGAGACAGGCACCCTCTCTCATGCTCACCCGCACTCTGTGCTCCTGCTTCATCATAGGAAGAGACCGAGGCTCAGGGCGGGATGTGGCTCGAGGCCTCCCGAGAATCTCGTGGACACAATCAGCGTTGGGTGGCGCAGAGGAAGGCACCTTCCAGGTGGGGGACAGGCACACGGGAGACCGGTGGAGAGGGAGCCACGGGAAGCAAAGGGCAGGGGTGCAATCCACGAAGGAAGGGCAGGGCAAGAGGGGGGCTCTCCCCAAGGTCAGGCATTAACCTTTTCTCTCATAAAGTCTCGATCTCTAAGACAGTTCAGAGGCTTGGAGGAGGCCAGGAATGTTAGGGAGGGTCTCCGCCCACCGGCGACCCACTGCCCCTCGGCCATACCTCTGCCTGGCT
Source organism: Acinonyx jubatus (assembly GCF_027475565.1). NCBI lineage: Eukaryota > Metazoa > Chordata > Mammalia > Carnivora > Felidae > Acinonyx > Acinonyx jubatus. Next base: position 30,440,065 of record NC_069398.1, read on the forward strand.
CTGTAGGGTCCAACTGGAGGAGCCCCAGGGAGTGGGGAGAGAGTGGACGCCTGCCCCCTCCATAGCCCCAATGGGGGAGGCGTTGAGGCTGGTCCCTGGCAGTGCAGGAGTGGGCCCGCTTTCTCTGACCAAGGGCAGGCAGCGAGTGGCGGCCGGGCAGAGTTCGCATCGTCCCCGGGGGCATCTCCAAGTCCGGAAAGGAGGCATCAGGGTGGGGGTGCTCCCCCCACCTACCAGGTCATGTAAGCACAGGGCCTTTGTGCTGAGGCTTTTCAAAGACTAAGAAAACATTTGAAACAGGGAAAAGCTATCGCTGGCTGTGCAATATGGAAAAGAAATTGCAAAATCCGAATCAATACCGATTTAATTAAACATCTACAAAACGTCAAAAAAAAAAAAAAATAGAGGCACCTGGGTGCTCAGTCAGTTGAGTGTCCAACTTCAGCTCAGGTCACGATCCCAGGGTCGTGGGATTGAGCCGGTGTCAGGCTCCATGCTAAGCATGGAGCCTGCTTGGGATTCTCTCTCTCCCCACGCCTCTGCCCCTCTCCCTCGTGCTAGCTCTCTCTTTCTATAAAATAAAATAAAATAAAATAAAATAAAATAAAATAAAATAAAATACACCTACAAAATGTCACATCCTGGCTGCTGGTCAGCAGGGATGCAGGTTGACTCCCAGGTGGCTGCTTGTCAGGGGTACTGAATGAGGAGCACGGGGACACGTAGGTGCTGTTTCCTGAGGCCACCATAACCAGTTACCACAAACCAGATGGCGTAAAACAATGGAAACGTATTCTCCCACACTTCCGGAGGTCAGTGTTCCAAAATCAAGGTGTTGGGAGGGCCACGCTCCCTCCAGTCTCTAGGGGGTCTCCCCGCTTGCCTCTTCCAGCTTCTGGTGGTTTCCCGCCATCCTTGGTATGTTTGTGTTGGCTGCTTCACTCTGATTGGTCTCTGTCTGTGTCTTTGCACGGCCGCCTTCTCTGTGTGTACTTTTTTCTGTGTCGTGTCCTCTTCTTATAAGGACGCCAGCCATCGGATTTAGGACCCACCCTAATCTAGCATGACCTCAAATGAGCTCAATGACATCTGCAAAGACCCTATTTTCAAATAAGATCACACGATCTGAGGTTCTGGGTGGATGTGAATTTTGGAGAACATGCTATTCAACACACTACAGCCTCCAAGGTAAGAGTAGCTAGGGGCCAGGAAGGACGGGAGTGGTCTTAAGGGGAGGGACAGGGCTGTCCCTTCAACCTCTGAGATGAGGAATAGCGTTGGCCCTGCCCAGGAGCCAGCCCTCCTGGCTGACCATCACCCTGGATGCCCCAGTGGCAGGGGGAGGTGGGAAGAAGATTGAGAGGGCAGAGAAGATTTCAGGAAGGGATGGTGGGGACAGGGAAATGGGGCATATTTGAGAGCAAGGATATACTAATGACAGAGATAATAAGAGTCAACATTCTTGAGTATTTAATGTAGACAGCTCTGTCCTGTTACAAGTTCTAAGTCATTGAGATCTCCTACCTGCCATAGAAAACAGGTACTATTGTCATTACCATTTTACGGAAGGGGACCCTGAAACAAACTTGCTCAAGGTCACGTAGCTAGTAAGTGGGAGAGTGGGATTTGAACCCAGAACACTGGCAGTCTGGCTCTCAAGCCTGTGCCCATTCATATGGCCCAAGGCCGTCTTTACATGGAAGATACAGAGGCAGTTTGGATGGGGTGAAGGCGAGGGGAAGACAACCCCCCTTCGCCCTGAGATGGGGGGCGGTGGGAAGGAGCGAGTTTGGGGTGTGTTGGGGGCGGGCAATGAGAGAATAAGTCCTTCTGGGACATTTTGAGTAGGAAGGGCCTTGGGACACGACGGCCACGGCTTGGTAAGCGGCCAGGCCCTCGCGGGAATTGGAATTTGGGTTTGGACGGTTTGATGGGAGTTTATAGACCGAGAATCTGAATAAAGCAGAATATCCGCCCCCCCCCCGCCCCCCGCCAAGCCCCACCACCCATACACGTACACTCTTTCCCTCAATAGCCGGGCCCTCACTCCCACCTCTTTTCCTGCTTTCATACACAGCTCCCTTGACAGCCTGCCTCCCTCCGCCCGTGTGGACGCAGCAGCAAACGACAGCTATTTTGGGACCTGCTTCATCTTCACGTTATTCCTTCCCCCACTGGTTCTATTCGCATCAGCTACTTGGCACAAGGTTTTGAATTGTTGGTTTTTGCGCTAAATTCATTTCCCAGAAATGTCAAGCATCACCAAGGCCAAGAGCGGGGCATGTGTTGTTCTCTGTCTTTTGTTCTGAGGCTTCTCTTTTCATGCACAAATGCATTCTGTCATCTGGCAGCACATGGGACCCTGTGCCTTGAACTAAGCCAAGAGCTGCGGCCCCGCCTCCCACCCCACCCCCCCAACTCCCACCCCCCAGCCCCCACCAGGGCGGTCTCCTGTTTCAGCATCCTTTTGACATAATTGCTTAGTATTTGACGAGGGGAAAGAGGAGGGGCGGTCTAGGCTCTCCAACCCTGAGGGAACTGTGGAGCCAGGGCAACACCCCGGGGCAGAGCCGGACAGACACCAGCCTGAGTTCCCTGCAAAGGTGGCCGCAGGTCTATGTGATACGGGGGCCAGAAAGGGGCCTCTCCTCCCCAGCCCTCCTCCTAGGCTGTCCTAGGCAGACCTCCGGTGGGCAGTGCCGGCCTTTCTGATCCTTAGGACCCTGATGTCTGCCAACACAGCACAAACCCGCCTGCTCTTCGGGCATCTTCTTGATGCCAAATCCTGTGTACAGTTATGAACATTTGGGGAGACTCTGGAGAGCTGAAACTTTTCTGATCACATCTACAACAGAGTGTCAAGGCGATTGGCATTGGGAATGTGAGATAGCCCTGGTCCCTCCGGTATTAGTTTTCCTTCTCGGATTCACATTTTTCTATAAGTGGTTTGGGCTTCCTCTGAGCCTGAACACACAGAACCAGACCTGTCACTTTGGGCCACGGGCCTGGTGAACCTGTCAAGTGGCCAGTCATTGAGAGTAGGACAGAAAATGACTGGCAGGTGGCTCACTGGGGTGTCATCTGCTCATTGGTGAGCCCTTAGAGTATGCGTGAGAGTGGAGGCCATGTCTCAGTATGTAATCATCATCATTGTCATCGTCATAAACAGTCATGTACTTGCTATGTCCCCCCCCACTGTTGTTGATGTTTTATATGTATTAATAATTAATCCGTATAGTAGTCCTGCTGGTTACCAGCAATGCCTTTGTCCAGGTCACAGTCATCTGCAAGAGTTATGAGTTAAATTATATCCTTCCAGAAGGTATTTAAGTCCTAACCTCCAGTACCTGTGATTGTGACCTTATTTGGAAATAGGCTGTTTGCAGATGATCAAGTTAAGATGACATCATCAGGGTGGGCTCTAATCCAATACGACCGGCATCCTTATAAAAGGGGAAATTTGGACACAGAGACGCATACAGAGGGAGGACAATGTGAGACAGGAAGAAGACAGCCATCTACAAATCAAGGAGATCCCAAAGAAGGGGCCAACCTTGCCAACACCTTGATCTTGGACCCCCCAGGCCTCCAGGACCTAAAGACAATACGTTTCTGTTAAGCTGCCTAAGTTGTGGTTCTTGGTTATGGCAGTCCCAGCAAACAAATGAAATAGCAATCGTTTTATGAAGAAGCATCTCCCCTGAGAGATTGGTAAGGAAGTGGGGGGTGGGCAGGACCAGGAATGGGAGGAAGCCAGCAAGAGTGGGATTTCAGAATCGTGTTGGGGAGCATGAGATGTCATAGAGGGCCATGGAAACAGCCTGCGGCTCATTTTTGCAATACGAAGACTTTACATTACATAAATTGTGACCGGCCCAGAGACATCTGGGCTAAGGGGAAAATAAAACCCAGCTCCCTGCCTTTGTCCTTGACCTATCCATCCACCCATCCACTCATTCATTCACTCACTCACTTCAGAAAGCATTTATTGAACACCTATTGTGGCTGAGACTTGCCAACTAAGAAAGCTTGAGGGGATTTTAAAAAAATTTGGGTGAGGGGCGCCTGGGTGGCTCAGTTGGTTAAGCACCTGACTTTGGCTCAGGTCATGATCACGAGGTTCATGGGTTCAAGCCCCACGTTGGGCTCTGTGTTGACAGCTCAGAGCCTGGAGTCTGCTTCGGGTTCTGGGTCTTCCTCTCTCTCTGTCCCTCACCTACTCATGCTCTGTCTCTCTCTCTCCCTCTCTCAAACATAAATAAACATTAAAAATTTTTTTTTAACTTTGGGTTAACTATTTTTATTTATTTTTTTAAATTTTTTTAATTTTGAGAGAGAGAGAGAGAGAGAGAACATGAGTGGGGGAGAGGAGCAGAGGGAGAGAGAGAGAGAGAGAGAGAGAGAGAGAGAGAGAGAGAGAATCTCAAGCAGTCTCCACACTCAGTGCAGAGCCCAATGCAAGTCTCGATCCCAAGAACCGTGAGATCATGACCCGAACCAAAATCAAGGCTTGGATGCTTGACCAACTGAGTCACCCAGGTGCTCCTGGATTAACTATTTTTTGTAAAAAGTTCTCTATATGGTTATGTCATCAGTTTCATATATAGTATGGTTCGTTTTTTGTTGGTTTGTTGTTGTTGTTGTTGTTTTTATGTTCTTAATCATTTGGGGCATTTCCCTCCAACCTCGTTGAGTTCATTTTGGATACCAAAGTGAAAACTGTATAAAAAAGGTATAGTCAGAGAAGTACCCCAGCCCCCTTGGGGTAGCCAATTCCATTAATTTTGAGGTTACTGTCTGATGTTTCTGTTTGCAAAAATTAGCCGATATTAGTCAATATATAGAGCTGATTAATATATATATATTAAATTAGCATATATATATATATATATATATATATATATATATATATATTTCCTTTCTTATGCAAACAACAGCCACACAGTAAATACTTTTTAGACTTTGCTTTTTCCACTCAGCAGTGTATCCTGGAAACCACTCCATATCAAGATACAGAGATCTTCATTTTTTCCAACAAGTGCATAGTATCCATTATGCGAATGTACCACAGGCTTTTCAGCCACTCTCTGATGTATGAGTGTTTATTACAGATAATGCTGTCATCACTTACCAGTATATCTGTGTAGTATCATTGGAAGTGTATCTTCAGGGTCGATTCCAGAAACTGGGATTGCTGGGTTGGGGGAAAATGCATGAAGTTTTGTTAGCTATGATCAGATTTCCCTCCATGGGAGGGTTGTACCATTTTGTACTCCTACCAGCAATGTATGAAAATGCCTGATTATGGGAGGGGGAGTCCTAAGGGGCAGATTTACATAAGAGCTTCATTCTGTGATGCTCTGATGGCATCCCTCTACTGATAGGAAAATCCATCAAAGGGAGGGATGGAAAGCAGAGAGATGTACATGCATTTGTCTGCAAGATGTTTTTTGCTTGTATAAGGCAGGGTGAGGGGCTCCAGAAGAGGTGGGAGTCAAACAGCCTTCTGGTTCTTGCACAAGAGACCCTGTTCCTTAGGGAGACGTCCTGGGAAAACATCCTCCCCCAAATCGCCCTGTCGGCTGTTCCCTCTGAGAGGCAGGATAGGGAGGGAGACACCACAGGTCTCCCTTGTGAAGACAGCCATGATGAAGACAGCCATGACGACTCTCTGCTAACCCCTAGAATGAGTGAGTGAGGGGGCATCAAAATAGTTGACATCACCATGAATTGGGCTTTGGTGTCTGTGGATAGACGTGGCCATATGCCAGAGTAGGCTCCAGGGTTCTGTAGGACCCCTGCCAGGCCAGAGATGACCCCCTTATAACTGGGAAATCAAGAGAAGGTTTGGGGGTTCCAGGGGAGTAGCCAGGACAAGCAACACTCAGGAAGCTTGGAGGAGAGGCCATATGCCATGTCACAGTCTAGAACGTTGACAACCTCTGGCATGGTACCAGAGCACACCAGCTATTTCAGTTATCTCTTGCTGGGTGTGTTAATTATCTACTGCCCCAAATCACCCCAAAACTTACCAGCTCAACATAATGAACATTTATTATCTCACTCGATTTCCAAGAGCCGGGAATCCGGGAGTGGCTTAGATGAATGGTTTTGGCTCAGGGTCTCTTGTAGGTTGCAGTCAAGATGTTGGTGGGGTCTGCCATCTTCTGAAAGCTCAACTGGGACTGGAGGATCTGCTTCCAAGATGGCGCACTCAACATGGCCCTTGGCAGGAGGCCTCAGTTCCTCACGTGTGGACCACTCCCTAGAGCTGCTTGAGTGTCTTCATGACATGGTGGCTAGCTTTCCTCAAAGTCAGTTGTCTGAGAGACAGAGGGGGAGAAGGGGGCGGGGAAGGAAGCAGCAATGCCTTTAATCACTTAGTTTTGGAAGTCACACACAAGAACTTCCTAATGCTATTCGTTAGAAGTGAGTCACCAAGTCCAGTCCACACACAAGCAGAGGAGAATTAGGCTCCTTTTGGTGGCGGGGCAGGGGGGAGGCGGGGGGAGTAACAAAAAACTTATGGACATATTTTAATCCACCACACTGTATAACAAACCACTCTACAAGCTGATGGCTTAAAAACGACAACCATGTATTTATTCTGTTAACTGGACTGGGCTCAGCTGGAAGTTTCTTCTGCTGGTCTCATCTGGTGTTCCTTGTGTAGCTGCGGTCACTTGGGGGCTCAGTTGGGGTTGAGAATTTCCAGATGGCTTAACCCATATGTCTGGCACTTTGGCTGGGATGGCTGGAACAGCTGAAGGTTGGCTGAGCACATCTCTCACCCCAGCATGGTCTCCCCAGCAGGGTGTTAGAGTTTTAAGAGGGAATCTTCCAAGAGCACAAGCCCTAATCTGCATGTGCCCTTTCAGGACTCTGCTTGTGTCAAGCTCCCTTACATCCCGTTGGCAATAGCAGGTCACATGGCCAAGCCCAGAGTGGGAGAAAACCATACAAAAGTGTGAATGCTGGGGGTATGGTCCATGGGGGAACCCCCACGTGACTGTCCTCACACTGGCCATGTGCCAATCTATAGGGGAAGGAAAGAAAGAGAAGGAATGGCTTTTTGGCTAGATCTCCAAGTCTGTCTCCTCTCCTCTCCCATGTCCACAGGATTCTGCTAGGTCCTAATAACATCTGATAAGCAGGTCTGGGTCTCGGGCTCTTTGGGGGAAACTTTGGTAGAGCAATTCTAGAGTTCTTTAAAAATATGACAACAAAGAACCTCTTTCGACAGAACTGACAGAAGCTTGAATTCTGGGGAACAGAAACATACTCAAAGTTACACCCTTAGGAGAAACAGTTTCCTCTGAGTCTACTGGGAAGACAGGGCTCGGGGGAAGGATTTGGAGGTGATCAGAGTTCCCCTAAAATAGAAGGCAGAGTGGGAAGCTACCTACATGACATGTATGAGTAAGGCATTGGGGCTGGGACTAGGAGGTTGTCTCTTATCCCCAAATAATCCTTTTCCTAATCATGCTTGAGATTCCTCCAGATTATAAACTCATCTTTAAATTGAGTGGGAAAGCCATGAGGTCTGGAGGTTGTCCACACTGTAGTGTGCATTTGTCCTATCCAATTGCTTCTGTATTTTCACGTCACTCCATCCAAGCAAATCAGCCTTTGGGTGTAATGAGGGCCTTGGTATCTGGGCAGATCTCCCCAAAACAAATGCCAGCTGCTTTTCAAGTCTGTCTCCACCTAACCTTCACTGTCTTAATATGTCTCCATTCTTGGTGATATACTCTGTGATTCCAGAATATTTTCTGGGAAGTACAGTTATGTATTTATGTCGTTACTTATTCAATTGTCCATCCATCCACCCATCCATCTCTCCATCCATCTACCCATCCATTTATCTATCCACCTATTTTCAACAGGCATTTTTGGTCTATGCCTTGGGAGATCACTATGTGGGCACATGGACCTCAGTGTGACCCAAACATGGCCCCACAGTTGATGAGCTCACAGTCCAGAGCACGAGTGCACACAGGCCAGTCTCTACCATCAGTGGATGTTCTGTTTTGCCCGATGAGCTGGTCACAAAGAACAGGAGACTCATGAGTGCAGGCTGAAGCAAGATGGTGACTGGAAGCCTTGGGAAAGGCAGGACTATTGGGCCTATTGGGTGGACTATTGGGTGAGCCTAACCTGGTGGATCTTCTTATTCTTGAGAGGCATCATGAGACACTGACCACCCATGGTACCATGGAGCCAGACCACCTGAGTTCACTTTCTTACTCCTTTACCAACTCATGGTGTTCTCTTCAGCAATTTACTCACTGTCCTCATCTATGAAGTGGGGATTCATTCATTCATTCCAAATATATTTACTGAGCACCTACTATGTCCCAGGCCCTATTCTAGGCTCTTGGGATCTGTGAACAAGAGAGAGAACCATTTCCGCCCTTGTGGTGCTTACATTATTTTGGTGAAAAAGACCATACGTAGTAATATTGTAAATGGGTAAAAAATAGAATGGATAAGTAAATAAATACACATAAAAATCAGTAAGTGAATTAGAAGGTGATGAGTATCATGGGAAAAGAAAAATATCAAGCAGCGGGGGATGGAGAAGGGAAACAATTTGAAGTTTTAAAGAAGGATGATGGTCATTGTTCCATATCTAGGCTTGGGTGGTGTTTACCTGGATGTATTTGTCAAAACTCATTGAATTACACACTTAAGCTCTATGCCTTTCACTGCCTGCAGATCACACCTCAATAAACAGAGCATTTAAAAGACAGTGCTCAGAGTAGACCTCGTTGAGACAGTGGGGTTTCTTTTTTTAAAGTTTATTTATGTTATTTTGCGAGAGACAGAGACAGCGCAAGTGGGGAGGGGCAGAGAGAGAGAAGCCCAATCAGGCCCTACACCATGAGCACAGAGCCCAATGTGGGGCTTGAACCCACCACCCATGCAATCACGACCTGAGCCGAAACCAAGAGTCGGACGCTTATCCCACCGAGCCACCCAGGTGCCCTGAGACAGTGGGGGCTTCTAAAAAGGAGGAGGTTGGGAACGAAGCGAAGTAGGTGAAAGAAGTCACAACAGGCAGAGAGAGCGGCTAGAATAGAGGTGCCTACAAAGCCACCTGGTGCTACAAGGACTGATCATACCCACTTTGGTTGATGGATGGGTCAGCTTGGACCAGAAAGGACAAAGAGATGGCTCTCAGAAGCCCCTTGAATGAGTGACAGGGAGAAACGTCAGACTCTCTGATATTGTCATTGTTATTGCCGTTAATGAGGGCATGGGTGGGGGTGGGGTTCTGCCACTTTCTAGATGTGGGCACTGTCTTTCCCTGCCTTCCGGGTATGACCTGGGATCCTCCAAGAGCCTTCCCCACATTTTCTGGGTTTGGAATGTTTTCTGGACATCACAGGAAGAAACTTCCATTATGTAATACTCTGTGATCAGACACAGTGGGTTGGATTTGAGGTTTTAGGCTGTATCTGAAGCAAAAGCAGCTTTCATTTCTAAGCTTTATTGAACTTTGTTGTGCTTTTTTTAAAAAAAAAATAATGACCCATCTACAACTTCTGAACAAACTATAATAAAAGTGACAAATATTGGTACACCGCACAGAGATTGTCACTTGGGATTTACTGCCCCTCCAACTTTTTCTGGCGAGTCTCACTAAATTTACACTTTGGGCCTTAATCCATCACTCTATCTTTTAATGCAACATCTAATCTCACGGCTTCTTTTCTTCCTTTAATACAGTTTCTCTTGAGGTGTATTTGCAGGACTGATTTTTATCATTTGTAATGTGGTTAAAACAACGCGTTGGCTATAAATCAGAGCCATTATTGGGATGCTTGAGAAGTCGTGTTAAACACAATAAATTTAGTGCCTTTGATTTTCTGGGAAATCTGACAGTAGAAAGAATAACCGAGGCCCCTTTGAACTCTGGGGATGGGAGAATCATTCCTTCAAGGTGAAAATTGAATGCTTTCTCCAACCTCAAAACCTCCATTCCTTGAGACCAGGATTCAGACTGATATCAAGCAGTGGGTCAGTAGAGTCCCCTGGGAGCCAGATAATCTTGGTTTGGATCCCAACTCAGTCACTCATGTGCTCTGTGACCTTTGGCTAGTCACACAACCTCTCTGGGCCTCTTTCCCACTTTTAAGATGGAACTGGGTTGCTGCCTCCAAGGTTATGAGAAGTAACGATCAGACCCGTGAGGTGTACCTAGTACATACATGTTTGTTTACTAAGATGATCCCTCAGGAGTCAAGGCCTCCCCTCTGAGTTGGCCCCTGGACTTGACTCCTTCTGGAGGAAAAAAAAGCAGCACCAAACATCAGTTGAGTGGAAGCCTCCAGGGTCCACACCTGCAGCCCTCACTCCTCCGACAGGATGGAGGAGGGTCCACGTTCGGCTTTTTGCTCCAACTCGGAGCCAGATGCCGAGGATTTCAGGGCTCCCAGGCCCCTGTCCCTGCTTCTAGTGCCTTCCCTAAGGTGACTCAGAATTTTCTGGGGTCTCCAGGGAGGTTCCTGCCATCCCCAGTTGCATCTAGAAGGAAACCCACTCCAGCCCACAGCGCTGTTTACAAGAGCTAGGTTGTCCGAGGCCTCTCTTCCTGTCTCCACTCCAGACACCTCAGCCAGCCCCGCATCTTACACAGAAGAGTGAGGCTCCCACAATGGGCATGAAGGGTGCCTGTGTTCCAGGCAGACAGGTGCCACCAGCCTGGGTTCATCATCGGGGTCCTGATATCCAGCTCCCGACGGCTTTGCATGGTCCCAGCAAGACGAAGACGGGACTCCGCAACCACCCCCATGCTCACGGCACACCGAAACAGGCACGTTTCAGGACCAGAGCATAACATAACTGCGGTAAAACCCGGATGGAGGCTGTCCACCGGACATGCGCGTATCTCTCTATCCTCCCCTCCCTCCATTCATTCACCTGTCATCCTGAAGGCTCCTACCCTGCGCCAGCCTATGGACCAGACCTGGGATGCTACTTCTCTGGCTACTGGTCTCCTTGCTGTTTGCGCACATGGAGGCATGCTGGACCTCAGGGCCTTTGCACTGGCTGCTCCCTCTCTCTCTCGGATGCCCCTCCTCCTAGACTTCAACACAGCAAGGAGTGTCCAGTCTAGGGGAAGGCCAGTCTGGACACAGATGACCCCACTGGGCTGGGGTCAGGGAAGGTTGAGGGGCTGGGAGTCCAGAGCGGGGAGAGAGGGCTCTGCCTGAGGATCAGGGGCAGGTTTGAACAGGCAAGGATGGGGCCTGGGGGAGGAAGGGCCTTCCCTCCCCTCCATGCTCCACTCATGTTCTTCTAGACCCTCCTCCACGTGTTTGCTCACTCCAAGCCCTTCAGCAGGTGCCCCCAGCGCTTCCCGTCACCTTTCTGAAGCCCCTGGCCCTCGGGGTCCTGCTTGTGTCACATCTTCTCGAAGAAACGGTCTCTGGCCCAGCCTAGCCCAGCACCTTCCTTCCATCCTCTCCAACTGTGAAGTCCTGAGGTGGCCTTGCGAATGGCCACATGGGTGATGGCATCTCTTACAAACCCGCCCCTATTTACTGCAGACCCCAGAGTCGCTCCTGCAGCCCTGCCCCCGGTGGGGAGGAAGACGAAGGGGTGGGGGACTCAGGTGCGTTTGCCCTGCTGCTGGAAATGAGGCCACCTCAGCCTGGGAGCTCCTTCCAGAATCCACACAGCTGAAATCAGGGTGATAAATGGTGCCCGGCATTGGTAGCAGCAAAGACGTTGGGGAGCATACATTTCACAAAGAATTAGTCACTCTAAACTGCTTTATTTAGTTTGAACTTAGAATAGTGCCTAACTTATTCAGCCAGGGAGGGGGAGGGAGGGGGCAGGAACGGGTTGCCAGGCCCTGCATCAGCCTGAAGGAGTCACGGGCGGGAAAGTGGTGACATCTGTCTGGGGGTGGCCGTTGGTAGCTTGTGGGCCGCCTGGATTCCTTCCGAATTTGGTAAAAGCCCCCGGGGATGTGAGCGGTGAAGGCACGACTTGCATCAGGAATGCGCCCTTTCTTTCTACTCCCGCGGTGTAGACGCAGGGAGGTGCCGGCATTGCTGCAGCCAAGAAAGCTCTCCCCACCCCACCCCCTGCTCCAGTGGCCCATCTGCCTGCTTGGCTGTGCGGCTGTGCGGCTGTGCGGCACGACCTTCCTGGGCTCCCTTCCTCCTGAAAACTCAAAACTCGGCCCCTCCAGACGCCGCTGGAGCTCTGTGAGCTCAGTCCAAGCCCCTGGGAGAATTTCTCCCCCTGGCTTCCTGGACTGTCTTCCTACCCTGCAGGCAGGTTTCTCTATCACTCCCTAAGTCCTAACCAGGCCCCAAGGCTTGGGCTTTGGACCTCTCCCTCCGCTGCACTCCCTCAATGACCCCCGAACGCATCCCTCTGACACCTGCAGACCCACACGCACAATCGCCTTTTTGACGTTTTCACTTGGGTGTCTGAAATTTTCCAGCCCCAAACTGAGTTCCCAGCACCTCCCTGCACCACCCCCAGCCCTGCTGAAGGATGTCTCCACCTAGGTAACAGCCGCTCCAGCCACTCCACACTCAGGCCCCATCCCTGGAGACCTGCCTGACTTCCTTTCCTTGTTCACACCCCCTGCCTAATCTGTCCTTCCAAATGTATCCAGAATCCACCCTGCTCTGCTCCCACCCAGTTCCCGGCCGTCCTCCTCAGCTGCATTTGCATTTCCCAGGTCCACCTCGGTCCCTGCAATCTAATCTCAGCAGGCAGCCAGAGGGAAAGCACCAGGTGGGGCCCTGCCTCTTCCCCTCCCTTTTCTGTCCAAACCCTCTGAAGGCTCACCTCACAGAGGGAAGTTCTTACAAGGGCGGGCAGCACCCCACTTCCAACCTCTGTCCTCTTTGCCCAAGCCCCATCTGCGCCTGGTCTCCTTGCTGCTGGAACACACGAGGCATGCGTGACCCCAGGCCCTTTGCGCTGGCTGTCCTCACTGGTGGACCCTGGTCTCTGGGACATCCAGCGGCTCGTTTCCCTTCTCCTTCAAATCTCTGATGGCACTTCACCTTTTCAAGGAGGTCCACTCTGGCCCACCCCCTTAAGACCCCACCCCCACCCCGCTCCCATTCTCCAGGTCCCTATTACCTTCATCTAGTTTTAAATAGCATTTACTATCTCCTAACACACCATCCAACTCACCTAATCGTTACCTTTACAATTAGTTATCTCTGCTGGAATGTACGCTCCACCAAGCCAGGGGTTTGGGCTTCTCCGTTCACTGCAGTGTCCCCCGTGTCTAGGACGGTGCCTGGCAGGTAGCAAGTACTCAATAAGCGTGTCCCGGATGAAAGCATAATGCCAGGAAGCCCCAGCTAGACCTTAGGAGAGCCTGTGATGAGCCTGTGTTTGAGCCACGAGGCCGTAGAATTTAGCCGGCTGCTTGCATGGTTCCCTTGACGAGGGCCAAATCGGAGGACTCTGCTCGCCCACGCCCGGGCGGGTTGTGCTGACTTAATGGGGCCGGCTGCCCCCCCATCACCGTCGCCTGCCGCTGCCGAGGCCTGGCCCCCGACCCGATGGCTGCCTCTGCCGTCTGGGGAGCGAGCACACTCTCGCAAAGCTGATGCGAGGGTCGGGGAAGGCAGCAGGCACAGGCAGCTCTGGCTTGCAGCTTAAAAAAATTTTTTTCCCCATTTTCTTTTCTGTATATATATATAAAAAAACAAAGTCCGAGACTTCAGAAAAATGCAAAAATCTAGCGGAAGAAAAAAGAAAGCCCCGAAAAGGGGGAACCGAAGCGGCAGGCTTAGGGCGGCACATCCGCGGACCCCGTGGGGCGTGGGGGTCGCTGGCTTAGACGAGCCCCAGGTGCCCGTCAGGTGCCGAGCTTTGCCCTCCACACTCCGCAGCTGACTGTCCTTGATTCTCAAACGACCCAATGGGTCTCTGGGGGTGAGGTCTGTGGTCTCCCCCTACTCAGCTACTGGTCCCTTTTTTCCTGGTTATAACACCCCCTTTTCCTCCCCTCGTCTTCGGCCGTATGGTTTGGGGAGGACCAGCAGGAGGCCTGGCGAACACGCGATACAGGCTCAGCCCGCGTGTGCCAAGTTCTGGGGTGTGCCCGTGACCTAACAGGACTTTGAGCAGATTCCGCGGAGGCCAGGACACGTGACCCTCTCGGCCAATCAGTGCTAGCCAGAGTGATTGGCTCAGAGGCCGGAACAAGAATCGGTTGGTCCAAACAGAGCAAACCCCAGGCATTGCTTCCTACAGGTCCGTGCCTCAGAGCTTTCCCCGGCTGGGGAGTGAGCTCACCAGGTGCCAGGAATTAACTGGATGGACGGATGCGCAATGGTGGGCAAACAGCCCAGCTCCCTCGCCCCTCAGGCAGAACAACCCTGGGGCACGTGCTGAACAGTCTCCCTGGCTTCCTCAGTGGGCTTAACCTCCAGGTACCCGTAGGGGTAATTTGCTTAGCAATGTACTATGCTGAGTGTTTCCCTTCCCTGTCTCACTTCCTACCTCCCAAAACTCCCAAATAAAAGATTTTCACTCAAATATCTGTCTCAGGATCTGTGTTAGGGGAGTGCAGATTCAAACACAGGCACAGAAGAAGGAGCCCATCCACACAAAACCAACTCAGAGGCTAGTGTGGCCCAGAGAATGAGCCTTGAGCACTGGGCTTGTGCCCCTTGATCCGACTGTGCCTGAAGTCCTCACTCTGGATGTTTTATTAACTTGAATCCTCACATTTTTCCTTCTGCTTAAGTAATGTTTGAGCTTGGGTTTCTTTTACTTGCAATGGAAAGAGGGCTACTCATATTTCTATATTATTGACGAAAAACTGAAATTAGGTGAGCAATCCAAGCAGATTCTTCTACCCAAGCCACAGCAGCCAAGCCTCCCTATGCTATAGCCACTGGCCTCGTGATGGTGAGGGGTGATCCCTCAGGAAATTGCAATAGGGAGGAAGGGGTGAGTGTTACAGATGGGGCCAAGGCAGACGGATGAGAAACATTTTAGCTTCCACAAACACCTGTTGAGTTTCTGGTGCATGCCTAGCTTGGAGTCTTCAAATTCTGGGTGATTCAGGGGACAGAAAAATGCAATGAAGTTCCAGAAGCTGTGGTGTCAGCTGCTGTCTTTCAGATCTTGTAGCCTTGGGAATGGGGGACCCTGATGCTGGGCCCAGCTCAATAAAGTTGTGATTGGCCTGCAGGCGGGACTGTCCCCTGTCCCTGAGTGCAGGATGCAGCATCTCCTAATGACTCCTGTGGCCCCTTGCTGAGGCTGCTGGTTTACCCTCCACTGTGGATGGAGCTCCATTCTGGGTGGTCGTTCTGTGGACCAACACTCACCACGCACCGTAGGGTTTCTAGCTGGTGGGTTTGGGGAGCTATTGTAGATGGAGGTGCCCGTTGAACATAACCCGTGAGCTGGAGGGTCCTCCACCTCAGATGGGCCCCTGTAGACCACCAGCTGGCCGGTACCCTCTGGTAACTGCACATGACTTAGAGCAGAGCACAGTGGCTGGGCCACGGAGAAAAGGTGTTGGTGGTATAGACAGAGCAGGCAGCAGGATGGAGGGACTCTGGAGAAGCAGAGACTGATGTCTTGCCCCATTGGGCAAGGTGGTCCAAGGGAGCCCGGGCCAGCAAGCTTAGCCAGCCCAGGCCAGGAAGGGGGTTTGGATGGTCTCTATGAATCCTTGAGCAAGGTGTCAAGGGCAGGAGGTAGGTCCCAGTACCTGTCTCGCTTTGACCTGCTCAGCGTGGTGATGCACTTGGTGGGACAGAAGCCTGGAGTAGCTGCTGGTCCTTTTGCACTGTAAGGACAGAGTCTGTCCGAGAATATGGCCAGCTCAGAGGGCCTGGAGTCAAGAACTGAGGATAGATAGATTACTGAAGACCCATTTTGACACCTGGATCCAACTATACCTGAAGCCAATATTACCCCTACTCCTAAATATTCACTTGTATGACCCAAGAGATTACTCTTCCCCCCACCCCTGCACTTCACAATCAAATTGAGCTGAATAATTTCTGTTACTTGCCACTGGAAGAGTTCTAATACACTTACCTCTTCTACACGTGAGTTTATTCACCTGTAAAGTGGACACAGGATCTCTCAGAGAGGATTCCAATAACCTAGTATATAAAAGAATTTGTAATTGACTTTTTGAGAGGCAGAGAGAGCAAGCAAGCAGGGGAAGGGCAGAGAGAGAGAGAGAGAGAGAGAGAGAGAGAGAGAGAATCTCAGGCAGGCTCCATGCTGTCAGCACAGAACCCAATGTGGGGCTCGATCTCACGAACCATGGGATCATGATCTGAGCTGAAATCAAGAGTCAGACACTTTGCCGGCTGAGCCACCCAGGCATCACAAAAGAGTTTGTTAATTGTGAAATATTGAGTGGCTTTGTGGGTGGGGACCTCACACTTCCTTATTATAGAAGGAACCTGCTCTGGAGAGGGGGGATTAAAGAATGGACAGAGGGATTCTGGAATGTTCAGAAGAGCCCCAAGCGGGGTCCTATGTGGGAGTCAGGGATGCCCCAAGGCTGTGAGGGTGCGAAGCTTTCCATGCAGAAGGCCTGATCAGGCCCTTAAGTTGGCAAGTAATTAACTTGCTTAATGAAGGTGTGCAGGTGCAGGGCTCCTGCCCGGGACGTGCTGGGGAGCCGTGTGACATCTGCCACCAAATAGGTCTCCTGCCCTGTCATCACTGCCTGTCAGGGGTTGGTGGGAGCAAACTAATTAGGCAGTGGGTTTGGGAAGCGTAGCCCCTTGGAGCAGAGGGCTTGGCACGCGGGGGCCCCGGATTCAGGCAGGGGGCATGGGGAGCACGGGCTCCCTGGGACGCCCACCCCTTGTGGGTTTGGGACGGAGGGGGAAAGAGCTGCCCGTGCCCGCCAGGCTATTTCTCACCCGCCCCACCAAATTCTGTTTCCAGAAATGATGGGGCAGCCCCTCCTCCTCCCAAACCACAGGCACGAGATACAGAAGCTTCCGGAGAATGCCAGTGCCCTTCCCTGGACCGGGAGGGCCTGTTTCAACAGCCTGCATGGGGCAGAGACACCCTGCACAGTGGCCACCCCCTGCCAGACAGCCCTTGCTCCTGAGAGGCCTCCGTCCTCGTGGTTGGTGGGGGGCTGGGTAGTGCGGGGAGCACAGGGTCTGTCAGGAGTGCTGGGTGCTCCTGGGGGATGTGACAGAGAGGGAGACTGGGGTCAGGGCTGGTCAGAGAAGGCCCTTCTGAGGAGATGGCTTTTATGGGCTGAATCACGTCCCCTGAAAATTTATATATTGAGGTCCCCAGTACCCCATTACGTGACTGGAGCCAGGGCCTTTAAAGACGTGAGTAAGGTTTGGGGCACCCGGTGGCTCAATCGGTTAAGCATCTGACTTCAGCTCAGGTCATGATCTCGCGGTCTGTGAGTTCAAGCCACGTGTGGGGCTCTGTGCTGACAGCTCGGAGCCTGGAGCCTGCTTCGGATTCTGTGTCTCCCCCTCTCTCTGCCCCTTGCCTGTTTGTACTCTGTCCCTCTTTGACTCTCAAAAATAAACATTAAAAATCAATAAAAAAATAAAGAGGTGAGTAAGGTTACACGAGGCCATTTGGTGGCCCTAACCCAACGTGGCTGGTGTCCTTGTAAGAAGAGGAGGTCAGGACACAGACGTGCACAGGCAGATAACCACGTGAGGACATGGGGAGGACACTGCCATCTTCAAGGGATGTAGAGAGGCCTCAGAAGGAACCAGTCCTGCCGACACCTTGATGTTGGGCTTCTAGAGCTGCGAGACGGTAAGTTCCCTTTTAAGGCCCCAGCCTGTGGCACTCTGTTACAGCGGCCTGAGCAAGTTGACACAGGGTCTCTCCGTGAAGATGGGAAATGAGGCACCCAGACGGAGGGCCACCGGTGAGGGGCAGGGTCGTGTTCCCAGTGCTAAGTGGAGTGAGGGGCAGAACCATCCTGCTGTGTCCCCGCCTCCCTCTGGGCCGTGGGGCAGGCCCAAAGCAGGGACACTCGATCCAGAGAGACGGGACAAAATCCTGGGGCACCTCCAGTGTGAGACACAGCTGAAGGCTGTGGCAGTGGTGGCCCTGTTCACGTGAAGCAGTTTCTATCTGGGGGGCTGTGTATCTATGCACACGAAACCCACGACCTCACAGAATCCACCTGCCGAGGTCACGGTGGGTCCTACAAAGGAGAAGAGCCAGGCCCGGCTGAAGGGGCCTCGTGGTGCAGGAGACGCACAGGCAAGGCAGGGTGCAGCTTGCAGCCCTGGGGAGCTGAGGGCTTTGAGGCCTGCAGGTGGTGTTGGTTCAATCAAACTGAATCGGCCCCGAGCTACCTCTACCCAGCTGAGGGCTGCACTCGGGCCACGCTGGCCTGAGGACCCAGGTTCAAGACCAAGCTGTGAACGGGGGCTGGGGGGTGACGCTGGGGGCATCTGGATCCACACTTCTGTCTGTGACCAGGCCTTGTAAGGAACATCCTTTCTTCTGATGAGCCACAGCTCCAGGCCAACAGAGCCAGCCTCGAGATTGAGCCTGAACTCCTGGGCCCTCCCCACCACACTGGCCTGGCAGGTCAGGGTCTCGCCAAGTGTTGGGAAGGGCTGGGTTTGGGGATGGTTCAGAGTCCTCCCGACTGGCTAATGTGTCTCCCCGAGTGCCTGACACATCCCCAGGCCCCAGGCAGAATCTGGCTTCTCTCAGGATAATCGACAGGGGTCTGGATGGGAAAATGTATTTCCAGCTTCAGCTCTACCTGGGGCACACCTGGCCCGGGGCTTGGCTGTCCCTTCCCCGTGTGCCCTCAGAGCCAGCCCTGGGCTGCTGCCTTGTGGCCCCGCAGGTGTCCTTCGGGCCCACCGGGGAGAGCGGGTCCTCCCCTCCATCCCTTCTCATCACCACCCCCTTCACGGTCTGACCCCAGTGATGATACTAGAACACTCTTTCCTCAACTCACAGGCCTTCCCTGGCTCTCCATTACCTGTGGCATGAAGTTCACACTCCCCACTGTAATCACCACAGACTCAGCTGTCCAGCCTCCTCTCCACCCGCCTCCTACCTGAATCATGCCCCATCTGCCTGTCTTCTCCTCTAAAGCAGTGGAGTGGGTAAGGAGTGATCGATCACTCACAGATCAGGAGCCTGAAGGTCAGGGAAGGTCGGGGTTTAGAGGTGAGTCAGTCCCAGCCACACGGTGAGTGATGGCACAGCCGGGCTCAGATCCCAGGTCTGATTTCAAGTACTACGCGCTCCGGCCTCACCAACAGACACACCCACAAACAGGGTCAGGGGTGTGGATTCCACACAGCACCCTGAGACTTTGGGCCCTGGGCGCTGGGGGTCCTGGAGGAGGAAGGAGATGGTGAGATCAGAGGATAACGGATATGGGGCACTTGGTCTGGAGCTAACTCCCCACCAATAACAGTTATGGTGATTATGACGTTAATTCCAGGGTCCCTGTGTTCCCTTGCACTCTGATTGTTCATTCTCGGCCCCCCGTCCCCCACCCAAACACAGAGCAGCTGCTGGGCAGGGTCCCCTGGGACCCAAGGCTGCCCTTGACCCAGCACCGGCATTAGTGTTTCTTTTTCTGTGACCGAGTTTTTCGGCTCAATCCGCATACCTGTCAGATTGGGGGACATGCCACATGACTTGTTCCCTTGTCACAGCAAGTCCTCGGGCCCCGTGGCCTTGACGAGCCCTTCGGATGTGCCCAAGAAGCCCGACTCAAAGGCACGAGCCCATCTGCCTCTGATGAAAAACAAGGGGTCTAGTTTATTTATTTAAAAAAAATTTTTTTTAACATTTATTTTTTTGAGAAACAGAGAGAGACAGAGCATGAGCAGGGGAGGGGTGGAGAGAGAGGGAGTCACAGATTCCAAAGCAGGCTCCAGGCCCCAAGCTGTCAGCACAGAGCCTGGTGCGGGGCTCAAACTCACAGACCTCGAGATCATGACCTGAGCTGAAGTCGGTTGCTTAACTGACTGAGCCGCCCAGGCACTCCCGTCTAGTTTATTTTAATTTAGATATGAGCCCACCGTTTGTCAAGAGATAACTGAATGTGGGGCGTCGAAGGAACGCGATGAAACGCTCTTCCAGGCTGTGTTGGGAACAGGTGTGCAATCCAAGCTGCCGTCTGCAGAAGTGAGGGTTGGCTGCGTGTGTATTTTGCATTTTGAGCAGGAATAAGGGTGGGACACACCCCTGGGACGGTGTGCCCGCAGGGTATCTCCACTGGAAGCTTCCAAATCACCTGCAGAAAAGGCTGGGAAAGAGAAGAACCACGCAGCTGAGGGCGGGGACCTGATCTCTGGTTGAATCTCAAGCCTTGCCGCCGTGCGTCCAGGCACGTCTGGGCTCGGCAGCAGGCTGGCCGCCTGGCGCCTACCCCCTGCAATGTGTCCCCCAAATAACTGCCCCCCATTCCCAGCAGTTCAGATGATTACAGACACCCGCCTCCCCGCCCGGCGCTAACAGCTGGTGGGGCCCGTGATGACACGAGGCTGTGGCTGGGAGGTCGCGGGGAGCAGGGCTGGCCGCTGAGAGGGTATTAAAACACGGCTTTTAGAGGTGCCATCTGTAACAATATCCCGATAAAAGCCCTGGTCCCAGGGTCCTGTGGAACCGCTCTGGAGGGACACAGGGTCCCCGTGGGAGTGGCAGCTTCACAGCAGCAGAGCTCTGACTGCCTCCGGGTGAGGCTGCGATGCGGGCTGGATACCGCCCTGTTAGGGCTTCAATCGCGTCTCCCACCAAATCCGTATGTTGAAATCCTAAACCGCCCAGGACACCAGAATGTGACCTCGTTTTGGAGATCGGGTCTTTACAGAGTTAAAATGACATCATTAGGATAGGCCCTAATCCAATATGACCAATGTCCTCTTAAAAAGGAGGACGTGGGGCGACTGGGTGGCTCAGTCGGTCGAGCGGCCGACTTCGGCTCAAGCCACGATCTCGCGGTCCGTGAGTTCGAGCCCCGCGTCAGGCTCTGGGCTGATGGCTCAGAGCCTGGAGCCTGTTTCGGATTCTGTGTCTCCCTCTCTCTGACCATCCCCCATTCATGCTCTGTCTCTCTCTGTCTCAAAAATAAATAAACGTTAAAAAAAAAATAAAAAAAAATAAAAAAAAAAGGAGGACGTATGGGGGTGCCCGGGTGGCTCAGCCAGTTAAGTGTCTGGCTCTTGATTTCGGCTCAGGTCACGATCTCACGATCCCTGAGTTCGAGCCTCACTGACAGCATAGAGCCCGCTTGGGATTCTCTCTCTCACTCTCTCTCTCTGCCCCGCCCCCCTCAAAATAAAGAAACATTTTTAAAAAGATACATTTAAAAAAAGGGGAGGGGGACATGTGGACACAGGCACACGCATGCACACATGCCTGAACACGCACAACACCGCATGAGGTTAGGACTTATGTCGCCACAAGCCAGAGAACTTCCAGAAGCTTAGAGAAAGCCTTGGAACACGACTGTCCCTCACAGCCCTAAGACACCTTGAGTGGGGACTTTCGCCTCCAGAACTGTGAGACTGTGAACTTGTCTTGTCAAAGCTGCACAGGGTGAGGGTGCATTGTTACAGTAGCTCGAGCCAATGCATGGCTGCGGGGTGCACGGGGAGTGGGGGGACCCCAGGATGCGCTGGGAGCGGGCGTGTCACGGCAGACCTCAGGATTAACTGTGGGGATAAGATGACGCCCTCCCACCCTCCCCTCAAGCAGCCGAGGTTAGGGACAGTCTCTCGGCACAGACTTCCTGCCCCACCTGCTCCCAGGATGCAGTGGGGGGCAGGGGCTGACTTGCTTGGATAAAAGAAAAGCTGCAAAGAGCTGAGGGAAAGATTAAAGTAATTAAGAACCAGCTTCCTGAGATGAGGGTAGTTGTTCTCCCTGTGAAAGCAGGGCCCTTCTCAGGCCCAGCCTGGACACGATGTCCCCTCCCTGGAGAAGCCCCCAGCCAACCCTGCTGCGTCTTGCACAAGCCACTAGTGGGCTCCCTGGTTGGAGTGTTTACCGTCTCCGTGGAGGCTTGAACCCTGTACCAACCACAACAGAGAGGGTGGCCCCACACCACGCTGACACCCACTGCTGTTTCAGTGGGCTCCCTGCTTGGGCATTGACCCCGGATGCCTGGCCTGGCCCCACTGCAGACGTGAGGCCTGGTCCCCCCAGCCCAGCAGGGAGACCCCGAGGGCACCAGGGCCCCCCTTTGCTCCTGGCACAGGGCAAGTTCTATCTGGTGAGCATGTGCACCCGGTGTCGGTGGGGCCCGGTAATGACATCGTCTCTCCTTCCAGTAGGGACTTTTGTGGGGCTGGGGATGGTGGGCAGGGGGATCCAGGACAGGATATAAGCAAGACAGAAATGTCCAGAATCTTCTTTGTCTTCCAAGTTGGATTGCATCCCCCCAAAAGGATGTGTTTAAGTGCCAACCTCAGTACCTGTGACTGTGACCTTATTTGAAAATAGGATCTTTGCCAATGTAATCAAGATGAGGTCATTAGGATGAATGCTAATCCAGCATGACTGGTGTCCTTATAAGAAGAGGGCACAGTGAGGGGCCACTGGGTGGCTTGGTTGGCTAAGCATCTGACTCTTGGTTTTGGCTCAGGTCATGATCTCACGGTTTGTGGGATCGAGCCCCACGTGGCTGCTTGAGATTCTCTCTCTCCTCTCTCTGCAC